>NC_089495.1:73259754-73621536 GCF_036850765.1 Saccopteryx bilineata | reverse complement strand
AAAGGGGGCACCCCTGCCTTGTTCCTGATCTTAAGGGGATTGCTTTTAATTTTTTCCCATTGAGTATGATGTTGGCTGTGGGTTTGTCATAGATGGCTTTTATCATGTTGAGGTATGTTCCTTGTATTCCCACTTTGCTGAGAGTTTTGATCATGAATAGGTGCTGGATTTTATCAAATGCTTTTTCTGCATCTATTAAAATTATCATATGGTTTTTCTCCTTCCTTTCATTTATATGATGAATAACATTGATAGATTTGCGAATATTGTACCAGCCTTGCCTCCCCAGAATAAATCCCACTTGATCATGGTGTATGATTTTTTCCATATATTGTTGGATCCGGTTTGCTAATATTTTGTTGAGGATTTTAGCTTTTATATTCATCAGGGATATTGGCCTATAATTTTCTTTCTTTGTGTTGTCTTTGCCTGGTTTTGGCATACAGTTCTTCATACTATTTTCTTACAATCCTTTGTATTTCTGTTGTGCCAGTTGTTATTTCTTTGCTCTCATTTCTAATTTTATTTATTTGAGTCCTCTCTCTCTTTTTCTTGGTGAGTCTAGTTAAAGGTTCATCAATCTTGTTTACCTTTTCAAAAAACCAGCTCCTGGTTTCATTGATCCTCTGTATTGTATCTTTAGTCTCTATGTCATTTATTTCTGCTCTGATTTTTATTATTTCCTTCCTTCTACTATGTTTAGGCTTTACTTGCTGTTCTTTTTGTAGTTCTTTTAGATGCAGGGTTAAGTTGTTTATTTGAGCTTTTTCTAGCTTCTTAAAGTGTGCCTGTAGTGCTATACACTTCCCTCTTAGTACTGTTTTTGCTGTGTCCCATAAATTTTGAGTTGTTGTATGCTCGTTATCATTCAATTCTAGGAATTTTTTTATTTCTTCTTTGATCTCATTCTTAATCCATTTGTTATTTAACAACCTGCTATTTAGTTTCCATGTGTTTGAGAATTTTTGAGCTTTTGTGTTGTGGTTGATTACTAGTTTCATGCCATTGTGATCAGAGAAAGTGTTTGATATGAATTCAATCTTTTTAAATTTGTTGAGACTACTTTTGTGCCCTAACATGTGGTCTATCCTAGAGAATGTACCATGAGCACTTGAAAAGAATGAATATTCTGCTGCTTTAGGGTGAAATGTTCTGTAGTTATCTATTAAATTGAGTTGATCTAGTGTGTCCTTTAAGTCTGCTGTTTCTTTGTTAATTTTCTTTCTTGAGGATCTATCTAGTGATGTTAGTGGGGTATTAAATTCCCTACTATTATAGTGTTGCTGTTGATCTCGCTCTTTATATCCATCAAAGTCTGCTTTATATATTTGGGTGCTCCTATATTAGGTGTGTAGATATTTATAATAGTTATATCTTCCTGTTGGATTGCTCCCTTTATCATTATGTAGTGACCTTCTTTATCTCTTACTATATTCTTTGTTTTAAAGTCCATTTTGTCTGATATAACTACTGTTACCCCAGCTTTTTTTTCATTTCCATTTGCATGAAAAGTTTTTTTCCATCCTTTTAACTTCAACCTATGTGCATCTTTTGTTTTAAGGTGTGTCTCTTGTAGACAGCATATGTACGGGTCCTGCTTTCTTATCCATGCAGCTACCCTATGTCTTTTGATTGGATCATTTAATCCATTTACATTTAGGGTTATTATTGACATGTAATTGTTTATTGCCATTTTATTCTTTAAAGCTGTATTCCTCTTTTGCTATATTCTTTTCCCACTTTGATCTGTTTACACCATGACCCTTAACATTTCCTGCAGCATTGGTTTCGTTGTAATGAATTCCTTGAGTTGTTTTTGTCTGTGAAACTTTTTATTTCTCCTTCAATTTTAAATGATAGCCTTGCTGGATAAAGTAGTCTTGATTTTAGGTTCTTGTTCTGCATTACTTTAAATATTTCTTGCCATTCTCTTCTGGCTTCAAGTGTTTCTGTTGAGAAGTCTGATGTCATCCTTATGGGGGCTCCTTTGTAGGTGATAGCCTTTTTTTCTCTCACAGCTTTTAATATTTTCTCTTTATCACTTAGCTTTGGTATTTTAATTATGATGTGTCTTGGTGTAGGTTTCTTTGGGTTTCTTTTTAGTGGAGTTCTCTGTGCTTCTTAAATTTGTGAGAGTTTCTCCTGCATTAATTTAGGGAAGTTTTCAGCTATGATATGATTGAACAAAGCCTCTAACCCTTCTTCTTTCTCTTCTTCTTCAGGAACCCCTATGATGCAGACGTTATTTCTCTTTATGTTGTCACAGAGCTCTCTAAGAGTTTCCTCAGACTTTTTGAGTGTCTTTTCTTTTTTCTTCTCTGCTTTCATGTCTTCATTCCAGTTGTCCTCCAACTCGCTGATTCGATCCTCAGCTGTATCCATCCTGTTTTTAATTCCTTCCATTGTGGTCTTCATTTCTGATATTGTATTTGTCATCTCTGACTGATTCTTTTTTAATATTTCAATATCCCTTTTTATACTTGCTATTTCTTTATTTGGGTGTTCGTAATGACCATCCATTGTTGTTCTAAGATCCCTAAGCATTCTTACAATCATTATTTTAAACTCCGCATCTGGAAGTTTGATTATTTCCATATCACTCAGTGCATCTCCTGACAGTCTGTCTTGCGGTTTCATTTGGATTGCACTTCTTTGTTTTCTCATTGTGCCTGGGTGTCTGTGTATTTTCTTTGTAGAGCTGGTTGAGTCCAGGCTTGGTGTTGTCTGTCTCTAGTTTTTACTTGTGTTATTTCTAAGTCTTCTTGGGTTGGCTTCAGCTATTATTTGTAACCCACTTTAGGATTTAGGCTGCTTTGAAGTCTTGATTTGTTTGTTTTCTTAACAGGTGATTGTCTTGTTTGCTGATCTCAACAGGGTGCTTATTTGAAACTGTATGCAGGAATGCGGTGGGTGTGACTAATAATTTATGGCATTATTAGTTCAGAAATGCCATAAATCAAACATTTAAGGATTCTTCATTATTAACATTATTTCAGCCCTGGCCAGTTGACTCAGTCAGTAGTAGAGCGTCGGCCTGGTGTGTGGATGTCCTGGGTTTGATTCCTGGTCAGGGCACACAGGAAAAGTGCCCATCTGCTTCTCCATTCCTTCCTTTCCCCTTCTCTTTCTCTGTCTCTCTTTCTTTCTCTCTCTCTTCCTCTCCAAAAGCCATGGCTCAATTGGTTCAAGCAAGTTGGCCTTGGGTGCTGAGGATGGCTCCATGGCCTCAGCCTCAGGAGTAAAAAAAAGGGGGGGGCTTGGTTGCTGAGCAATAGAGCAGCAGCAGCTGTTCCAGATGGTCAGAGCATTGCCCTCTAAAGGGCTTCTGGGTGGATTCCGGTGAGGGTGCATGCCGGAGTCTGTCTCTGCCTTCCCTCCTCTCACTAAAATAAAAAAATAAATAAAAATTAAAAAAAATATTTTCCCATTCAGAGGTTTTAATATTGTGTTCAAGGCTCCCTACAATAAACTTAGTGGACATTTCTAGTTTGTTATGTCATCATTTCTTCACATATTTTTTGCTCAGATCAATTTGCGCCCTGTAGCTTCTTAAGCATCTTCTTCATGTCTTTGTTTTTGTCATTGGGTTTACATGGACTCTCTTACAATCCTACCCACAGTTTTTCTTTTGAAAAACTGAACTCGGTTATCATAAATAAATTCCCTTCCTTTATTAAAATTTACTGAAATATTCTGTCCTTTTAAATCAGTCAAACTAATCTTTACAGACACAGTGTTTTCATAAAAGGATGGAAGAGCTCTACTTTAATGGAATGTACACTATTTGCCAAACAGAGAGCTAGGTATTTACTTATACTGTTTTACTTAATCAATCTCATCAGTCCAATAAAACAATATTAATAAACCTATTGTATAGATTTGAAAGTACTTAGAAAAACACAGTTAATACACTTTGTGAAGGTTTTCTCTCCTATTAGGTAGGCATGCTCTGATTTAAGAAGATGTAAATGTCTCCAAAAATTTCTTGAGTTGCTTACTCTCTATTTCATAACATATTTTCTTTATTTCTCTTGTAATACTCAATGAATTATCTCTTGTATCATATTGCTTATAGCCAGAAGTTATTCCTGCTAGATTTTAAGCTCTATGAATACAGATAGTATACTTTGTTAGATGCATAACTATTGCAATTGCATGTTGTACTGATGAATACATTTAATTTGGGCTTGATCAATTATGTTATATTAACTTCTCTTATAATGTTTTATTTGCTTATGTATGATGAGTCATAGTTTTCTTAATTTAAATTCATGTTAAAAAACCTCTGGGAACAAGGCCATATTGTGTCACTTGTAATAAGATGGTCCTGACCAACACCTGTGCTCTGCTTCCCAGTCATCCTCTTCTTCACACTGTTGCTCTTTGATAAGCTTTAGAATTTCAAGTGTATGAAGAAATTACAATAAAAAGTAATGATAAAATTATGTCATTATACAAAAAAGTAAGAGACTTTCCAGGTCTGTAGCACTAATGGAAAAAATAAAAAAGAGTTTCAAAGAGAGGTCACTAGTACTTCCAACGGCAGAACTCTTTGAATAGTTAATTGAAAGCATTTTACATGTACATTGCTCAGGAGCAGAAGTTAAGTACAATAAAGAAGGGGTTAAATATCAAGAAATGCTCCAAAATACTTTTGTTTGGAGGCTGAGGCATGACCTTGAGCAGTTGTGCTTTGGATATTGCTCTCTAAATTATCACTTGAGGATAACACTTGCTTTTAAATATATAGTTTAATGTAATTGCATTCTGTTACTGATATTGGCTGCCTCATTGTCAATCAAAATAGGAATGCTTCATTTTCATCTTACAACTGATGTCTTCCAAGGTCAAACTTGTGATTTGTCTTATTTCAAAACAGAACAGATGGTAGTTGAAGAATTTACACTGATTCTTGGAAAAGCAAGAATCCTTTTTGGTCCATGAACACTAAGAGTGTCTTAGAAATGATTTGGATTATTGAATATGTGTTTGATCCTAGTTACATATTAAGAAAAATAAAGATAAATGTTTGAGAGTCTGCACATTCTTTACAGAAGCAAATGAAATCCAGATGTTCTCAGTTTCTTCAAATTTCAGAGGTCACACTTCAATTCAAGCTAATGGAGCAATATTCTAAAACTCACCACGGGTGATCATAAAACAGGCAGTATTTATTAGGTTGTTGTCTCTGGACATTTCATGAAAAGTCTTGAGAAATATATCAGTGAATTAAAATCTGTTTTTGTTATTGCTTTTGTCCTGTCACATATTTTAGATGTAGTGGCAATTATGTTAACTAGAACAGGCAAACTCAATATAATAAAGGGTATTGAAAACTTTGTGGCTTATCCCAATAAGTTTGGGTCACATGATAATATCCAATCATGATAGGTAATAGGGGTTTAGTCCGGCAGGACTCTTCTATCACATGACTCTGTCCTCTCTCCATTAACTGGAGCTATGGGCAAACTTCATCACAAAGAGGGCTTTAATATAATTGGCTTGGGAGTAACCTACAGTCCTTCTCCCCATTTCCCATTGACAAAATTCAAGAACATGGTCACTTAAACTATAAGGGAGACTGGAAAAAATAGTTTTCCTAAATGTCTGAGAGGAAAAGGAGTTAGGTTTTGATATCAACAAAGCATTATTTTTTGCCACAGAAATCTGGCCAAAGTTAAAGAACTTTAACTTTTTAAAGTTAAAGAAAAAACATGATCATTATTTATTTTAATTTTTTTTCCTAAGCCATGTAGTCTTCTTAACACAAAATTTAGTTCATCATATAAGGGGATGTACCCAGTATCCCTCTTGTTAGAGAAAGTAGAAACAAGTTCATCTCATTACTCTAGGACATTTTTTTAGCCCCAGGATCTCAAATAATACCACACATGTCTCTTCTACAATTGGCTCAGGTTTACTGAAATATGGACAGGAGGGAACAAATTTAAATCATGGAAGCCAATTTACTTGAGAGGCTGCATGGTTTCCTTGTGGGGCCTTGAGAGTCATCTACTCAGCAGCCTGGGGATGGATTTCATGGTAGCTTTGACATTTTTCATGGCAATTATTCATTTTTCCCTTCTTAGTTTCAGGGTCTTCAAAATTATTCAGATTTATCACTACAAGTAAGAATATCTTCTAAACTGTTGATGAATTATATTGTAAGCACCCAGGTGGAGAACTGCACCACACTGTTTTACTAAGCAGATGTGGATGCACACTGACTTATTCATTGCTCAAATTTTTACCAAAATGTACTGAAAATGGAAGTGACACAACACAACTTGTCTTTTCTACATTAATTAGCAAGCTTTTGGTTTTTACTGTATCACCATGGCTATGATGATTATAGGGTATAGCCATTGGTTGAGGCTATACCCTCAACCAATACAGACATTTAGGTCAATGATCATGCGACAACCACATCCAGTAAAGGTGTTCCATTGGTTTGTGAGTCCCTCTTCTAAGTTATTTTCATTCATATATTTTTACTTTGATTAACATAAACACATTTTGTTTGATGAGTCAAAAAAGTAGCACAACTGATTGTTCTTTCAAAATGTTAAAAATATTTTAGCAAAGAAAGATTTATTGTTACAAGAAGTTTATGATTAGACTTAGTTCTGTTTCCAGAGAAGAGCATGTTTGGAAAGAGATGAATGAGTTAAAATTTATGGCCAGTGGTTAAATTCTCACAAGTCAATGCCTTAATATTGATTTTTTTTATATGGGTTTGAACATCTGTCATGAAGATCTATTGACTTACTGGTTTGTAATGAAGGTTACAGATACTTTTTCCAGATTTTATTTCTCTACACAAGGTTTTCCAAAAACATAGCTGGGCTTGTTCTGAGCGATACATTAGGAGAGAGAAAGTGTCTTTTCTAAGACATGATGTACAGAAATACTAGGTTCAATTTCTGACTTTATTGTTGAATTGTATACAGGTTTGCTTACACTGAAAAATATAAGCAAAGATAAATAGAAGCTAGAAAGATAATCTAGGGTGTGATGAGATAGCTATGACTCAAAGAACATAGGGTACTGTATTGTCTAAGGATGCCCAGAGCTAGGCCTCTCCCATTCTCCTTTAGTATAAAAGAACAAGGACGTGGCAGTAGGTAGTCTTAACACAGCCCCTTATATTGGCCTGATATCTGGTAACTATTTGGGGGATAGTTTATGAACTGAGGCCGCTTTCAAATACAATGGGAATCTTTGGTGACTTTTGGAACAAACCCAGTTAGATTTGAAGCAGCCCAAAGCTCAGGGATTTGTACTAAGATTAGTTCCTTCTAGCCAAGAGTTCTAGTAATATAACACCAGTTTAAAGACGAGAGAACATTTCACAGTGGCCAGGACATGGAAACAACCAAAAAGCCCATCAATAGATGACTGGATAAAGAAGATGTGGCACATATACACTATGGAATACTACTCAGCCATAAGAAATGATGACATCGGATCATTTACAGCAAAACAGTGGGATCTTGATAACATTTACGAAGTGAAATAAGTAAATCAGAAAAAAACAGGAACTGCATTATTCCATACGTAGGTGGGACATAAAAGTGAAACTAAGGGACATTGATAAGAGTGTGGTGGTTACGGGGGAGGGGGGAAAGGGAGAGGGAAAGGGGGAGGGGGAGGGGCACAAAGAAAACTAGATAGAAGGTGACAGAGGACAATCGGACTTTGGGTGATGGGTATGCAACATAATTGAACGATAAAGACTAGGGAACATGGACATTGCCTAATAGTCAATATTCAAAGAGTATCCTGTACACAGAAGGGATGGGAAGTAAAGATGTAAGTATCTCATTTTTTTCTTTCAGAAAGGTACTTAAATAGCAGGGTGCCCTTTTTCTTATGGCTGAATACTATATACATACATACACACATGCATATATGATTTCTGTATATATCACATCACATTTTCTTTATCCATTCATCTGATGATATAATTTATATGTGGAATCTGAAAAAAACAAACTTGTAAAAACAGAAAATAAAATGATGGTTACCAGGGAATAGGAAGTGGAGGGATAAGACACATATTGTCGTTTAAGGGTACAAACTTGCAGTAGGTAGTAAATAAGTCCTAGAGATCTCATGTATAGATAACAATGTTTTATTACAAACATAAAACTTTCTAAGAGACTAGGTCTTAATTATACCTAAATAAATGATAATTTTGTGATATTATAGAAGTGCTAATAATTACTATAATGGCAATCATATCACAATATATAAATATATCAAATAAATATATTGAACACCTTAAATTTATACAATGTTATATATGAAATATATTTCAATAATTTCAATAAAAAAGAAAGTTATTTAGTAGATAAATACATTTTATTCATATAATAATTGCCTCTTAATTACTTCGGTGTGCTTTAAAAATTGACTAATATAAACAAGTAAAAATGTTCAAATAAAAAATTAATACTCTGGTGTTGCTATACATTGACTAAAAATGAAAGAGGCCTAAAATTATATAAAATATTCTTGTAATGAACATTTTCAGTTTTTCTAATAACAATGGAAAAAATATTATTGTACTCAGTATTTAATTTATTATAAATACACAAAAAATGTATTGCCTATAGCACAGGAACTCAGAATTCTTTAAATGACTACTGTAATTACTTAGATGTTACAACATTTTAGGAGTTTTTTTTTTTTTTTTTTGGCTGGGAGTTTTTTTTTTAACCTTATTTTTATTAATTTTAATGCAGTGACATTGATAAATCAGAGTACATATGTTCCGAGAAAATATCTCCAGATTATTTTGACCTTTGATTATGCTGCATACCCCTCACTCAAAGTCAAATCGTCCTCCGTCACCTTCTATCTGGTTTTCTTTGTGCCCCTACCCTCTCCCCACTCCCTCCCTCTCCTTCCTCACCCCTTCCCCACCCCTCCACCCCACTCCCGTTACCATCACATTCTTGTCCATGTCTCTGAGTCTCATTTTTATGTCCCATCTATGCATTGGTTCATATAGTTCTTAGTTTTTCTCTGATTTACTTATTTCACTCCGTATAATGTTATCAAGGTCCATTCATGTTATTGTAAATGATCCGATGTCATCATTCCTTATGGCTGAGTAGTATTCCATAGTATATATGTACCAAAGCTTTTTAATCCACTCATCCTCTGACGGACACTTGGGCTGTTTCCAGATCTTCGCTATTGTGAACAATGCTGCTATAAACATGGGGGTGCATTTCTCCTTCTGGAACCGTTCTATGGTGTCCTTGGGGTATATTCCTAAAAGTGGGAAGGCTGGATCAAAAGGCAGTTCGATTTTCAGTTTTTTGAGGAATCTCCATACTGTTTTCCACAGAGGCTGCACCAGTCTGCATTCCCACCAGCAATGCAGGAGGGTTCCCTTTTCTCCACATCCTCGCCAGCACTTATTCTGTGTTGTTTTGTTGATGAGTGCCATTCTAACCGGTGTGAGGTGATATCTCATTGTGGTTTTAATTTGCATTTCTCTAATGATTAATGATGTTGAGCATTTTTTCATATGTCTATTGGCCATCTGTATATCCTCCTTGGAGAAGTGTCTATTCATTTCTTTTGCCCATTTTAGGAGTTTAAGTAAAAATATAACTACAGTCATTCATTGCTTAACAAGGTAGATACATGCTGAGAAATGCATCATTAGCTGATTTTATTGTTGTGTGAACGTCATGGAGATCACTTATACAAACCTGGATAGTATCACTTGCTACATGCCTAGGCTATGTGATATCGGCTATTGCTCCTGGTCTGCAAGACTGTACAGCATGCTACTGTGCTAAATACAGTAGGAAATTATAAGACAATGGTAACTATTTGTTCATTTATACATATCTAAACATAATAAAGGAATGGCAAAGATATGATTAAAAGATAAAAATGAATATAAAAGATAAAAAATAGCACACCTGTATAGGGCACTTACATGAATGGAGATTGCAGGGCTGGAAGTTGCTCTGGGTGAATCAGTAAGTAAGTGGTGAGTGAGTGTGCAGGGCTGGGACATTACACTACGTATACTTTATAAACACTGTACATTTAGGCTACCCTAAATTTATAAAAATTTATTTTTCTTTCTTCACTAATGAATAAACCATAACATACTATAACTTTTTTATTCTGAACTTTTTAATTTTTAAAACTTTTTTGACGACTATTTTGTAATGACAGTTTAAAACACAAACGCATTGTACAACTGTATAAACATTTTTTCTTTATGTCTTTATTCTATAGTTTTCTGCTATTCTCAATTTTTAAAAACTTTTTGATTTTTTTATTGTATGAAATGTTTTTTTAAAAACAAACACACATATTAGCTTAGACCTACACAGGACCCAGATAATCAATATCACTGCCTTTCACTTCCACATCTTGTCCTACTGGAAGGTTCCTAGGGACAATAACATGTACAGAGCTATCATCTCCTATGACAACACTGTCTTCTTCTGGAACACCTCCTGAAGGACCTGCCTGATGAGGCATCGATTTTCAGAAATATATCCATGGTGATTTGCTTGATTTGTTTCTTTTTTCATCATAGCTTTGCTTGTAAGTAGATAATACGTCATGAGCATTTCTCTCTATTAATGAAAATTAATAGGTGTTGCAATCCATGTTCTCACTTTTTAAGGTGCTTGTTGAGATGTACCACCCTTCACTGTGATGTTTCTTGAGGGTTCTTATGCTTCTCTGCAGTTTCCTATTCTCTTGATTCTTCTTCCACTAGGTGTTTCTGTTACAGTTTCAAAAACTCATTATTAGTTATTTCTTCAGGAACCACCTCTGGGAGCTCTTCAGTGTCTTTCTCATACACACCCAGGTTAAAGTTTGCTATCTCAAACATAGCCTTGTTCATTTTTGCAACGTTTGCACTAAAATTTATGATGGCTATGGTGTTATTAGTTGATAGGAAATTTTCATCTCTATTGTAATCCTATTGGGCCACCATTTTATATGCCATCTGTTCTTGACTGAATGTCTTTATGTAAGGTGTGACTGTATTAGAAAAACCCTAGCTTTTTGTTCTTGCTGATAATTTCAAGCAAAATATTATTATAATTATTAACTGAAAAATAGAAAAATATTTTATAGCAAGACTTAGTGACTTGCTTCAATAATAAAAATATAAAAATAATAATCTATAGTGGTGAAACCTGGCAGAAGTTATTTTAATTAAGTGGTCAAAGTTAATAACACTAGTGATGTCATATTGATATCACTCACCCCCTGATATGATGCAATGAGAAAGCCATTTTACTTCTGTGGTATTCTTCCAAGTCTATAGTTTCAGTCTAATCATAAAATCAATCACTCTAACTTGAATTGAGAAGAAGTCTACAAAATTTCTTACCATTTTTTATCAAAATTGTCAAGACCATAATAAAATAAGGAAAGACTGAAAAATTTTTACAGATCATAGGGGCTCAAGAACGTATAAAAACTAAATACAAAATTTTATTCTGGATTTGGATTAAATCCTAGGTAGATAAAGGACTTTAGTGAAAATAATGATGAAATTTAAATAAAGTCTATAATTTAGTCAATAATATTGTATTAATGTTAAATTCTTAGTTTGCATAAATGTATCAAGGTTATGTAAAATTTTAGTGTTAGGAAAAGGTGGTTAAAGAATATGTGAGATTTCTGTATATTTTAGTTATTTCTATAAATATATTATCCAAATATAAAAAGTTAAAGATTAAAATTTTTTTATTAAGGAATGCTATCTTGTAGAGGAGAATTTTCTTCATTTTCATCTTTTTTTTGTGATAGAGACAGAGAGACAAAGAGAAGGACAGACAGCAGGAAAGGAGAGAGATGAGAAGCATCCATTCTTCATTGTAGCACCTTAGTTGTTCATTGATTGCTTTCTCATATGTGCCTTGACCGGGGGCTACAGCAGACCAAATGACCCTTTGCTCAAGCCAGCAACCTTGGGTTCAACCTGGTGAGCCTTGCTCAAACTGGATGAGCCCGCACTCAAGCTGGCAAGCTTGGGTTTTGATCTAGGTCCCCGCATCCCAGTCTGAAGCTCTATCCACTATGCCACCTCCTGGTCAGGCCATTCTCATCTTTTAATTTTTATTTATTTATTTATTTATATTTTTTTTACAGAGACAGAGAGAGTCTGAGAGAGGGATCGACAGGGATGGACAGATAGGAACGGAGAGAGATGAGAAGCATCAATCATTAGTTTTTGGTTGCGCATTGCAACACCTTAGTTGTTCATTGATTGCTTTCTCATATGTGCCTTGACAGTGGGCCTTCAGCAGACTGAGTGACCCCTTGCTCGACCAGCGACCTTGGGTCCAAGCTGGTGAGCTTTGCTCAAACCAGATGAGCCCGCGCTCAAGCAGGTGAGCTCGGGGTCTCGAACCTGGGTCCTCCGCATCCCAGTTTGACGCTCTATCCACTGCGTCACCACCTGCTCAGGCTGGAGGAGAATCTTATTTCACCTGGGAGATGATCTGTGCAGACACAGGCCTGGGCATTATCCAGGAGCAGAAGGTCCACTGGGCAGAAGCAGCAGTGGCTACAACAGGGCAAGGCTTGGCGTCTCCAGACTCACTGCTGGTCATTGCAGAGCTCAACCCACAACATGGAAGAGCGGCAGGCTGCTGGTGGAGAGCCCCACCCGTTTCCACCAGTTACAGGCAACTGAGCCACAGCACCGAGCTCCAGAGCAGGCTCAAAGTGAGTGTGGCCACTTGGGGGTTTGGGGATCTAGGGCCCCTGGATGGCCAGAGAAGTACTTCTCCCCGGAAGCAACACAGTATCCCACCGCAGCGCATCACTTCAGACATGATATTGGGAGCACAATGCCCAAGTCCAGAAACTGGCCAGGAGGACCTGGTGGCCAAGGAGGCAGAACCCACGGGTGTGACTGTGGGGGAGGTGGGGTGTGGTGGGGGGTGCGGATGTATGTGAACTGATGAGGAGGGGTTACCAGACACACAGGGAGCACCCCAAGAGGCTGGCCAGGAGCAGACAGGACTCAGACCGCCCTTCTGCAGGACTGTGGCCGCTAGGACATCCTGTGGTGGGTCCTGTGCTGTGACTTCTGAGGAAGGCTCTGGCTGTGTTGTCTTTCGGGGGCACATGGGAATGCACGTGGGGGATCTTTTCTCCTCTCACAGCTCCAGCACCAGCCCAGGAGACAGAGCCGGCAGCTTCCACCTCTTCACTCGAAGAGCCAGATGCAGGGGAGGGTCTATAGGCTGCTCCAGACCTGGAGGGGTGACGCCTCCAGTAGTCACTCCAGCTGCAGCTCTGGAGCCAGGTGGCCTGTGCAGCATCTGCCGAGTTACCCGAGGCCCCGCCACCGCCGACTGAAGAGCCCTCTGCAGAACCTGCCCTGGTTCCTGCCACAGAGCACCTGCTTCTGACCACACACCAGGGCCAGCTCTAGAGCCGTCTGCTCTCGAACCTGCACTACTCTCATCAGAAGAATTGGTTTTATCCCACTCTGTGACCATTCTCTTCACTTTTCTTTCATTGTAATGTTTTCTTTTTCTCCTCGGATATAGGAACTGCACCCAATATTTTAAAATCCTGTACAAATTAGAACAAGAAAAGTGAAAAATGAGTAATGATCCGGGTTCCACCACAGGGAGCTTTGGAAATTCTGATGAGGAGTCACAGAAAATGCCAAAAACTCTGACTGGCAGTGTCCACACCGAGAGAAATAAGGGTTTGGAAGAGCACATGTCCAGGAATCCTACCTGCCAGACACCCACAGGTGCACACGCTCACACATGTGAACACACAGAGGCACCCACCAATGCACACATGGGTGCGAGAAAACAGAAGCACACACGTGCACATGCCAACACTATGTGCAAAATCCTGGAAAGAACAGGCATGGTGAGCCCCCGTATCAGGGCTCTCCTCCCAGGAAGGACTTTGTTCTTTATTTGTTTCTGAATTCCTTTAGAAGTCAATATGGTACTATAACTAACCTTTATTTTCCTTATCATTAATTCTTTAACAATAAAAACTAAATAATGTACTTTATAGATGAGTGATACGCAGATAACACTGGACATACAACTTTAATATATAATTTAGAACTGTCACAGTCACACATGCATTATAACAAATTAGACATCACATCAAGGAGAAGGTCAGAGATTGATGTCTCCACCCCACAGGTGAGCATCATGAGTGGCTTGGTTGGTATCTCTCAGGGTCCGCCCTTCTCACTCGGTTTGTTTTGTCTGTGTTACACTCAGACTGATTTTCATATATGACTCTCTGCCAGCTGAAATCACATGGTCGTGCTCTAAGAAGTGGGATCATGGATTCAGATGTTGGGCCACATGTCTCATGTGAGAGGACACCTGAGCTCTTTTTCTGTCAACACGTGGAGACTCCTGCCCCAACTCTAGCTGCTGTCCAGCTTCCATCATCCGTGTGGATCAGGATTGGTGGTTCCCATCACTGTCCATGGACAGTTTTGTTTTTCTCAATTCCTGGCTATATCATCAGGGCTCTGATGGGCAGTCTTGAATATAGATCTTTGAGAAGTTGTGCAAGAATTTCTTTGGGATAATATCCTAGGGCAATAGTCTTCAACCTGGTCCCTACCGCCCACTATTGGGCGTTCCAGCTTTCATGGTGGGCAGTAGCGAAGCAACCAAAGTATAAATAAAATAGATTTAACTATAGTAAGTTGTTTTATAAAGATTTATTCTGCCAAAATTAGTGAAAATCCGAAATAAATTACTTGGTAAGTAATTATTATTATATGCTTTAACTTGCTGTAACTATGCTTTATAAATTTTATAAAGTAAAGTTACTTCCCTACTTTATAAATCACCATTACTGTGGAACCCGTGGGCAGTTAGAAAATTTTACTACTAATAGAGATACTAAAGTGGGCGGTAGGTATAAAAAGGTTGACGACCCCTGCCCTAGGGTGAGCACTGCCAGGTGAAATTGAGCACCTGTGGAATTTGATGGGTCTTACACACTGTTCCCCCAGAAGAGGGGCCTTTCCTACTTCTTTTCAGGGACCTGTTGGTGCCTCTCCATCCTCACATTGTCCTCCAGGCTAGTCACCACCAGACCAGAAGCCTTTCAGTCTGATGGGGACAGAGCTCTCCCACTGGCATTTACAGTGCATGTGTCCTCATCAGGGTGGGGGGCCATCATCTGACTTGCACTGGCATATGCACTGCCTGTTATTGAAAGTGCAGGTGTTTGCCCTCTGTCCCTTTTGAAGACACCAACTTGGCCCTGACCAGTTGCCTCAGCAGGACAGCATCATCAGCCTGGTGTGTGGATGTCCCGGGTTTGGTTCTCAGTCAGGGTACACAGGAGAAGCGCCTATCTGCTTCTGCACCCTTCACCTTCTCCTTCCTCTCTGTCTCTTTCCTCCCCTCCTGCAGCCAAGGCTCCATTGAAGCAAAGTTGGCTCAGGCGCTGAGGACAGCTCCATTTACTCTGCCTCAGGCACTAGAATGGCTCTGGTTGCAACAAAGCAATGCCCTAGATGGGCAGAGCATCGTCCCCTGGTGGGCATGCTGGGTGGATCTCCATCAGGTGCATGTGGGAGTCTGTATGCCTACCTCCCCACTTCTAACTTTGGAAAAATACAAAAAAAAAAGAGAGAGAGAAAGAAAACACCAATTTTCAGGAAGTTCATGCACTTGCAAGAATGTAAACCACTCTCTGGCCTTGCCTTGTAAGGAATACTTTCTAGCTTCTGGTTTGTCTTTGCAGATTTCTGCATTATTCTCATGTTTGTTTTATGCCCAGGAAGGTCAAGCTGTCACCTGACTACGTTCTGGCCCTGGGATCATACTTAGCAGAGTGGTCGCTACCCATAGATAAAGCACAGACTTACTAAAAAAGTTCTCTTTTTATATCTGTCTCTCTATTCGACCTGGGATTTCCATTTTTAGTGGAAAAAATTTTATTTCAGATAAAAACAAAATAAGTATGGGAGTGCTTTGAAAACACCACTATGGTAAGATTCCGTTGATAAAAAATGTCTAGAATAGGTAAAGGAGCAGAGACAGAAAGCAGTTGAGGTTTTGCAGGGATAGGAGGAGTGAGTCTTTTAGGTGCAGGGTTTCTATTCAGGGTGATGGAACATTTTTCAACAAGTTAGAGGTGATGCTTGCACAGCATCATTAAGGGACTTCATGCTGAGGAATGGCACAAATTAAAATCTAAATAATCACTTTTATTTTATTACTTATAATGAATTACTCTATACAGAAAAAACATGTTAACAGAAAAAGAAAAAGAACAAAATAAAAGAAAACAAAACAAATCCAAAAAAAATTAATAATGTAGAATATTCTATAAGGCCAAGGTGAAAATGGAAATATGATGATAACAGAAAATAAAAGAAAATAATCAAAAAGAGGTGGGAAAATAGATCCCTCGGATGGGCTAGGGACCTCTGATTGGACAGGAGGCTCCTGAGCTGGCCCCGAGGTGGTGTGCAGGCACAGCTCTTCCTGTGTGGGCGGAGTCAAGGCAGGTTGGTCGGAGGCTTCTTCAGGCAGCAGATTTCCCACCTCAGTGTGGGCAGGAGGCGCAGTGGAGGCCGGCCCCACCTCCATAGCTGCACCTGGAAGAACTTCATAAGGTGAAAAGGCCACTGGAGTCAGGCACCGCTCCAGCTCTGGGTCGGCCTCCAGGTCTGCCTGTGCAGCCGGCTCTTCCAGATGTTCCTCAGGTGGAGCAGGAGCCGGCTCTGCCTCCTGGGCTGGTGCTGGAGCTTCTAGAGGAGAAAAGATTACCCCTGTGCCTACATTTCCATGTTTTCTCCAAAGACAGAGCACAGCCGAAGGCCAGGACCCACCACAGGACGTCCTCCCCGCCAGCCATCCTGCACGTGGGTGGTCTGAAGCCAGTCTTTGCTCCTGGCCAGCCTCTAGAAATGCTCCCTGTGTGTCTGACACCGACCCTTCCCAATTATCTCACATTCCCCTCCAACCCTCCCGACCATGCCACCATGTCCTCAACCACCTTCTCACCCTTTAGTTCTGCTTCCTTGGGCTCCAGGTGGTTTGCCTCAGTTTGATTAGCATGGGCCCCCTGCTGCAGGCTGGATTCAGACATGGTGAGCCTGGGAGGCTTTGGGGAAGGAGTCCTCTGGACCCTGGGTAGCATCAGGGGAGGAATCCTCGGGAAATTGGGTGTTGTAAAAAGAAGAGACCTCCTGAGCCTGTATGGCGTTGGGGGACGAGCCCTCCTCCAGACCCTGGGTGGCTCCGGGAGAGGAGACCTACTGAGGTCATCCACGGGCCCCAGGTCCCCGGACGCCCAGGGGGCCACGCTTTCTGCAGGCCTGTATGAAACATCATTACTACGGTGCACCTGGGCCACAGATGTGGAGATGATGTGAGGTTCTCCTTCCTCCAGCTGCTGCTCCTGGGTGCTGTTGACTGAGCTCTGCAATGACATGACCAGCAGCGGGTCAGGATGCCTCAAGCCCAGCCTGGCCCTCGTCGCAGCTGCTTTTGCCCACTGCACCATCTGCTCCCAAATCAGACCCAAGGATGTTTCTACAGAGACCCCCTCCCAGTAGAAATGAAATTCACCTCCAGGACTCAAGATAAACCAGGGGCAGTGGGTGCCACCCACACTTCCAATCCAAACAGGCGGCGGTGTGAATGTGCTGGTTCACAAGGCTTCTGACCCACGTGCTCAGCCCGTTCTTCCTAAGGGCTGGCTCCTCTGACATGAAACCCTCTGACACATATACATACACTCACTCAAAACTCTCTCTCTCTCTCTCTCTCTCTCTCTCTCTCTCTCACACACACACACACACACACACACACACACGCACGTAGGGGACATAGACCTGCTCAGGTGAAGTCACAGTGGTGTCCTGCTCTGGAAGCACCGCCTCTGAGCCTCCATGGGTTATTTCTCGGTTCCTCCGAGAAAAGGGCCACAGGCGCCTGGGCCCAGTCTGGACCCAGCGGCGGCCACGGCGGAAAAAACCATCAGGGCTGTTTCTTTGGTTGCCACGGCCTTGGGACCGGGGAAGACAACACAAGGACATGTTGACTCAACTAAAGTCTCTGGCCAACTGAGCTGGCTAGCGGTTGCTCTAGAATGTGGTTCCCTGGTTACCAGGGTTCTGAGTTCTGTTGGTCTCTCTCATCAGGGAGTGAGGACATTGCGTGCTTTGGTCATTTTCTGGCCAGGTAGTGATGTCACTGCTCTTGTCTGAGGAGATGCTCGGGGTAGGGGACCAAGAGGCAGAGCCGGCTCCTGCTCCACCTGAGGCATGCAGATTCACACTGGGTCCGGGCAGGTGGTAGAGAAACTGCAGAGCCAGAAAGCGTTGGGCCATTCTGTTTATTAGTCTCTCAATGGTGGACGAGCAAGCAGGAAAGGAAAAACTGCTTCTCAGGCAAACAATCAACAGAATGGCTCCTCACAGCGGTGGCCAGACAATCCGCCATCCGTGCTGGTGGCAAGTACCCATTCCTTACATAGACTGTGCACACGTGGTGCTGCCACGTGCTCATACACTGATCAGGCAAAGTACAAGTGAGCAAGCCTAACACAGCTGTTTTCCCAACAGTCTCCAAGGATGGTGTCCCAATATCCATGCCTCCCTATAATTCATGTTCCTTTGTAGTCTCTTCTCCTTGAATCTGGTTTTACTTTTGTTTAATAAAATGCAAGAGAGAGCTGCTGAGGGATATCTGTGGCTAGAATTTAAGAGGAAAGCCCAGGTCTTCTTGGAATGGAGGGTGGCAGCTTTCATGTAAGAAGCGTAACCACCCCAAGGGCTTTGGCTGTGAGGAAGCCCAAGATAGCCATGTGGAATAACCGCATGGCCATGCAGCCAGCCCTCAGCTGTTCCAGCCAGTCCCAGCCCAGACACCACATACTGGAGTGAAATCACTGCGGTGTCTTCCCGCCCAGTAAAGCTTCCAGATGTCTGCAGCCCCAGGCACTATCTGATTGCAACTGCATGAGAGTGACCTCAAGCAAAGCCCAGCTATGCCCAGTCAACCACCAGATCTAGGAAAGATAATAAATTCTTGTTTAAGCTACCAAATTTTGGTGTTTGTTACATAGCAATCAATATCTAAACTACTTATATGTAAAACAACAAGCAACCTACTAGGTAAATGTTAGGTATCCATAAGCAACTCACTCCTGAGCTAAAATAATGAATCCTCATTCTCACCGTGGGACATCTCCAAATTGCCTCCAAAACTTTCAAGAATATTGTGAACATTTAAAATAATCTTAAAACAACTGATTTTATTGTTTAGTTTAGAAAAGATAAATATTTAACATACAGCTCCTTATGAAGGGAAAGAAATACAAAGAAAACTAGATATATCTAAGAAAATTATAGTTGTAAATCAATCTCTTATTTTAAAAGGTAGAGTCACCTATCTATAAGTGATCCCTGCCCTGAAAAAGTCCAGGAACAGGAAACCCTCCCTGTGATTTTCAGAGCCTTAAGGCCTCAAAATGTGGCCTCTATGCCACATCCCACCTGTCACCTGGGAGCTGAATCAGAAAAGAAAGAAAAAGAAAAACTTACAGACATGGAAAACAGTGTGGTGATTGTTGGGGGGCAGAGGGAGAAGGAGGTGGAAGAGGGGGTAGGGGAGATAAATGGTGATGGATGGAGACGTGACTTAGGGTGATGAACACACAATGCAATGGTACAGAGATGCGTTGTAGAGTTGTGCACCTGAAACCTGTATAATTTTCTTAGCCAGTGTCACCCAATAAATTCCATAAAAGGGGGGAAAAATAATCTGCATTATGTAACAAGATTTCCAAGTAAGTCATATACCCATTAAAGTTAGAGACATGCTGGTATATGTCAGTGGTTTCCAAACTTGTCTGCACATGAATATCATCTAGGAATCTTAAAAGTCCCAAACTCCAGGCCACAGGGACACAGGTATTGATGGTTTTGAAGCTGGTCGAGTGATTCCAGGTGCAACAATGACTGGGAACCACTGGTCACTTTAGATAGAGCACTGGTTCTCAACTGGACTGAACTGTAGGATCACCTGGGGAGCATAAAAATACTAATGTCTCTTTCCAGCCCCAGACAGTGTGATGTTACTGGGTGTAAGCCAAGCACTGGGAATATTTTAAACTCCCTGAGTGATTCTCACATGCAGCAAAGTTTGAGAACCACAAATCTAGAGCCTGACACTGAGGGTCAAAATGGAAGCTGAGCCTGCACTACCCTTTTGGGAAGAGGATTAAATAATTAAAATGAACAGTTGGCCACCCGGCTTTCAGCGAACTCACCAGCTATAACGACAGCATCGAGGTTGCTGAAGCTCAGGTCTGCCAAGTCACGGGGGTCCCCACGGGCTCTCCTGGCACTTTCCTCCAGCGCATTGCTCTCTCTTCCGCTGACCTGTGTGTCAAGTGATGACCTGACCATGTGCATCTGCTACGCAGGAGGCGCAAATGTCTTCACCTTCAAAAATAGAAATACAAACAAAACAATGATGTCATTGCCTCTATGAAAACAATCAAGCAAATCAATCAGAGCCTAAACCAGAAAGGAAAGGTGGAAAACCACTAAGTAATTCTATTTGCTTTCAGGTCCAACACCCACAACAAATATCACAGCTCAAGTTAAGAAAGACATGGCAGGGGACTTCTAGAGAAAAAAAGAGAAAAAAAAATAGAGCTATAAATTAGCTAGCTTCCAGAAAGAAAGCAGAACAGAAAGAGTTTGGTTTTCAAATACAGGGATATATATACACATACAGCTCATCTTTATGCTTTTTAAGGAACTGGAACAGAGGATCCAATTTTATAGATCATAGTATATAGGTCTCAAAAACATGAGCGAATTTATGAAATCTGCCCTTGAAACCTTTCTAAAGCAGGGATTCTCAACCCTGGCTACATATTAGAATTACCTGATTGTTTGAGGCCCAAACAAACGGGTTACTTGTAAGTGAAGCATGATGGTGGGCATCAGGGTGTCCTGAAATCCCCCCGGGTGATTATCATTTGACAGGATTGACAACCACTGATCTAAAGCCAATGAGAGAGAAAGCTCACAACCTCAGGGCTCTGACTTAAAATCCCAATAAGCCCTGGATGGAAAATTGCACACACAGGAGGTGAATTCTAGCTCTTGACCCAGAATGGTACTTACATGGCTGTCAGTGATGCCCACATTTGTTAAAGAGTAAATAAACTGGGTATAAACATCAGGCAGGAGAAAGGTCAGCTGCTTGTGAATACACATATGTATCCACCCACTTAGTAGAGCAGATGGTAGAAGAGGGGAAGGGGGGGGGAGAAGGGAGAGGGGAAGGGTAGGAGAGGGGAAGGTAAGAGGAGGAGGAAAGTAAACAGTGAACCTGAGAAGCAGGACCACCAAATGGTTAGGAGCAGTTCTGTGTGATTTGGGGAGAGTTACTCTATATCCCTGTGGCTAAATTCCCTCAGTCTGAAAGTGGGAAGAAACGTCTTTTTCATAGGGCTGTTGGGAGGATTAAATATAGTAAATATCAGCTGTGTCAAAACCTAAATACCAGTATATTTCCTCTTACTGATCTTACGGAACAAAATGTAGGCACTGCTACATTGTGCTTGATATACATGAAGAAGTTTTCATTCTGAAGCTGGTTTTCTTGAAAATAAACTAAAAAATACTATATTCAATAAATACATAAAAAATTGTAAAGACTGATTTAAGAGATTGCATGTAACAAGCAAAAGAATATATAATAAAATTACTTGATTTAGAATTAGGGTGAGACGTTAACTACAGTTCCAGAGTTGATTGTTTGTTTTAAAGTATTGTATATTAAGTAGATACTGCCTCTTAATTTCTTCAAGGGTATATGATAATCTTTTAACTTTATTAAATTCACACTTATATTTTTCTTTAAATTATCTTTGACCTAAAATAAATTATGCTGTAGGTAAGTGAAACTGCCAATAAAAATCTAAAAATAGGACCTATATTAATAGTTGATGTATTTGTTTAAAAGTTAAGTACCTATAAAACAGATAATTGTAACTGTCTCATAGGTTTTTGTAAGGGAGCGTGTTAGTTTTGATTAAGATATTGTTGCCGCCTGACTAAGAGGTGGCACAGTGGATAGAGCGTCGGACTGGGACACAGAGGACCCAGGTTCAAAACCTCAAGGTCGCCAGCTTGAGTGCAGGCTCATCTGGTTTGAGCAAGGCTCACCAGCTTGAGCCCAAGGTCACTGGTTTGAGCAAGGGGTCACTCAGTCTGCTGAAGCCCCCCAGTCAAGGCACATGTGAGAAAGCAATCAATGAGAAAGCAAACAACTAAAGTGCCCCAACAAAGAATTGATGCTTCTCATCTCTCTCCCTTCCTGTCCCTATCTGTCCCTGTCTCTGTATTGTCACACACACAAAAAGAAAAAGATATTGTTGCCTGACTGGGTGGTGGTGCAGCAGATAGACCGTCAGCCTGGGACACTGAGGACCCAGGTTTGAACCCCAAGGTTGCCAGCTTGAGTGCGGACTCACCAGCTTGAGCATTGGATCATAGACATGACTCCATGGTCTCTGGCTTGAGCCCAAAGGTCACTGGCTTAAAGCCCAAGGTGGCTGGCTTGAGCAAGGGGTCTTTGGCTCAGCAGGAGCCCCCAGGCAATCAATGAACAACTGAGGTGCCACAACTATGATTTGATGCTTCTCATATCCCTGTCTGGACCCCTCTCTCTCTAGCTCTGTCACACACACACACAATATTGTTAACCTCTTGCATTAAAATCAGCGCAGAAAAATAATGTGTCCAGAGCCCATTGGCTCTTAACCTTTCTTTATGTTCTGTGGACCTCTTTGGCAGCCTAGTGAAAGCTCTTCTCAGACTTTTTTTTTTAATTTCTGAAAGAAAAATTAAAACCCATCACATTATAAGTGAGAAAGTAAAAATTGGACTATAAAAATCTGCCCTGCCATTCATGAGCCTGAAATAAAATGGAAAATAAACACTAGTTGCAAAATTAACCTTGAATAGTATTTCTCCCAAAACACAGTAACACAGAGTTGTAAAGTGTCAAAGTCACTGGGTTTCAATAGGCCTTCAAGGTTTAACAGCCATGGAGTAGAGAGAAGTAACCAATACAGCGAGGGATCAGGCAACAACACTCCACAAGCATCCTTATCCTGCGGTGCTGGGTAACAGCCAAGAGGAACAGAAGGCAGAACCAGACCAGAGCAGATGGGAACTAGTAAGACACTAAGTTAGGGCTAATATGAGGAAATGCTTTCTCACCAGTAGAGCCGCAGACCCAAGAGAGGAAATCCCCACCATCAACCAAGGTCAATGTGAAGCTTCCTTTTGTAGCTCTGGGAAGTCCTCAGCAGAATCAGAAGTTCTACTGTGAGCAGGATTGGAAATTGCACTGTGACCAATTAGTGTACGGTCCATTATTTGTACAATGTTGCTGTGGTAAACTGTTTCTTTTCTTTAGTTCTAAACCACCCCCAAGTGCTAGTCCACACAAAATCCTGCAAGTGCCCTTCGATTGCAACGGCACATTTCAGCTCTCATGGCTAGGACTTGTTCCCTCATCTCGGTCGGATCTTTGGAGAGACCAGTTTAGTCTTGGTGATTCTGAACTAGGGTGGTTGGTATATGGAGGAGGGCTAGAATTGGAGTCACCTAAACACTAAGCTAAGTGGGTGTTAAAATGGGACCCTGCCTGAACCTCCACAGAACTTCCCAACCCGCAGCAAATGGGCAAAGGAGTTTGGTGATGGTGGTGGTGAGGGGAAGACAGAATTACTTCCCATCAGGCCTCAGAAGACCTGGCAGGCCTGGGGAAGCCACTGATGCTCCCATGGCTCCTGGTGGTCAACCCTGGCCACTGCAGCCACCTTGTACTTACAAGTAGATGGTTCAGTTGTGTTGTGAATGAAGTGAAGGCATGGGAAAGTCCTGGTCTAAGAGCTCAGCAGCCTGCCTGACCAGGCGGTGGTGCAGCGGATAGAGCATTGGACTAGGACACAGAGGACCCAGGTTTGAAACCCCAAGGTCTCTGACTTGAGCACAGGGTCACCAGCTTGAGTGTGGGATCATAGACATGACCCCATGGTCACTGACTTGAGCCTAAGGTCGCTGGCTTGAGCAAGGGGTCACTTGCTCTGCTGCAGCCCCCCCCCCCCCAATCAAGGCTCATATGAAAGAACAATCAATGAAAGAGCAAACAACTAAGGTGCTCCAACCAAAAATTGATGCTTCTCATCTCTCTCCCTTCCTATCTATCCCTGTCTCTGTCACATAAGAAAAAAAGCAAAAGAGATCAACAGGCTGATCTCTTGTAATACAAGTGATTATAAAAGAGACAATGCCTTTAATGTTTATTTAGAGACAGAAGTCAACATCTGTATATAACAGCATAGCAGGCCATAAAGTCGGGCGGTTGACCCTATTGCATTCCTGAGATGGTTAAAGGGTCAAAGAAAAATAGGTAATGTCCAATCTTCTTCCTGTTGAAATGGTAGATCCAGACAAGGAAGAATATCTGAGCGGGAGGTGGGTGGGTGGATTATAAAGCCCTTAAGTAGACAGCTGTATGTTGGTGTTGGCCATTGTACCACCACTGATTAGATCAGGTGAGCACAATCAATCCCTTAAGATAAGGTGACCAACTTTTTTACAATGAAAAGGACAAAAATAAATTGAAGAAAACAATATCGTAAAAAGAAAGATTTTATTCATTGCAACAATACACTATAATATAAATGCATAATAAAAACATTTATATTTTATATTATACTTATGCTTACATGCCTATTAACTTTTAATAATAATTGTAAGAAAAAAGTACTCATTTAGATACAAATACGTCACAGCACACACAATGGATCGACTCTGCATTGATCAAATACGGACATTTACAGATTAGTCATCCAATATCAAAAAGGAGGACATGTAGGAGGGCAGTTTTCCAGGGAAGACGGAACTTAAAAAAGGACTAGCCTCCCTAAAGGAGGACGATTGGTCACCCTACCTAAGACTGTCTTCCTCATTGCATCCTTCACTCACATGTTTGGTGTCACCTCCTCTGGGCTGCGTGGAGCTGGGTAAAAGTTCAGGGGTAGAAAGAGCCCAAAGTTGAATTTGTTCGTCTGGTTTGGTTTGTTTTTCATTGTGGTTGTTGGGGTGCTGTTAAGAGAAGCTCCAAAACAAACGGTGATCTTTAAACTGAGACATAAGGCAACAGTGGGTTTGAGAAAAACTGGACCCCAAGACCCAACCTAACATCCTGAGGTGCCGGACCCACCGAGCACTTTCCTGGCCGGCAGTTTGGAAGCCGCCACGGTGCAGCCACGGAGGAGACACCTGCCGCCACGCTCAGGAAGGCTCCCCGTGCTGAGGTGACGGAATCTTCAGCCCCGACACCGAGAAGAGGACGAATCCGCGGGCCTAAGCCAACCGGTGCTCCCGGGTCCGCGCGGAGCGGGGGCGTGGCTCCGCGCATGCGCGGCTCGCGGCTCTCCGCCGTCACCGGGCTCGGGAGGTGCCGGAAGAGCCGGGAGCCCCGCAAGCCCCGCATGGCGCAGGCCGGGGACTCCGGCCCCGGGGCCGGCGGGCAGCGCGGTGTGGGCTCAGCACTGAGGCGCGCGCCTTGGCTCTGCGCCCTGGCGATGCTCTGGCAGGCGGCGGCGGCCGGCGTCCCCTCTCGGCGTCAGTGGCCCGTACCCTACAAGTAAGGAGGCGCGGGTTCGCGCCCGGCCGGGGTCAGCGGGGGGAGGGGTCGGCGCGCGGCCGCGGGGTCCGGGTCACGCGGCAGTGCGGCGGCGGCGGCGGCGTCAGGCGACTCCCGCGCGGGGGAGGGCGCAGCGCAGAAAGAAGATGAGAGAGATCAGAAGTGCCTCTGCTAGTTGCGTGTCGCCTGGGGCTCTTGAGCCAGTGACGAGGTGACTTAGGCTCAGGACTGACCAGAGTGATGGAAGAAAAGGGGAGTAATGTTACTTTATCGCGTAACCTTTAGATACTTGGAATAGTGTGAGGAGACTTTTAATTTCGCGTTTATTGTCATACACTATCGTTCGTTCTCATGAGTGCCTAAGTGACCTTGGCAGAATTTGCAGCATGACCTTACTCATCTTGGTTCGCGGGGACTTGCCGTTTTTAGCACTGAAAGCCCTGTCTGTGTCCCGGGAATTCCCCGCTCCCTGGGTCCCCAGCAAACTGGGAAGGTGGGCGACTTCGTTGCTACATTGTCTTCAGCGTGCAGGTAAGAGTCTGGTCGTAAGTCGAGGGCGGAGACTGCAAACCTATGAAGCTGATTTCCAGCATTTGACCTAGAAGAGTATTTACTTGACCTGATACTGTCAGATGGCTAAACAGAGAAGCAAAACATGGTGTCAGCATCAGGGCTGGAGAAGGCCAGCAGCCTTGAAAACGCACAGCTACTTTGGATGACAAAAGACTGAGTTAGGAGGCAGGTTAACCCAAGTTCTGGATTCCAGTGCTGCAGATCAAATCAAGCTCCACCATGACTAGCTTTGTGACCTTGGGACCTTGGGGAAGTTGCTCAGCATCTCTGTGCCCACATGTCCTGAATCAGAAAGTATGAATAGTAATAGCATTTACCTATGGTTTGTTGGGAGGGTTAAATTTAATAAATGCCAGCTGTTGTCAAGCCTGGACATCACTGAATGGTTTGCACCACTTCTTGTGGGCTTGATATGCATGAAAAGAGAAGTTTGGGGTTGATGCTGGTTTTCTGAGAAATGTTAATACAATGTTCATAAGAATTAAAAATTAAATATTCAATAAAACAAGGAGGAAATTATAAGTCCAAAACTACTTAAGAACAGGATATCCTTGGCCCTGTCTGGTTGGCTTAGCGGTAGAGCATCGGCCTGGCGTGCGGGGGACCCGGGTTCGATTCCCGGCCAGGGCACATAGGAGAAGCGCCCATTTGCTTCTCCACTCCCGCCCCCTCCTTCCTCTCTGTCTCTCTCTTCCCCTCCCGCAGCCAAGGCTCCATTGGAGCAAAGATGGCCCGGGCGCTGAGGATGGCTCCTTGACCGCTGCCCCAGGCACTAGAGTGGCTCTGGTCTCGGCAGAGCGACCCCCGGAGGGGAAGAGCATTGCCCCCTGGTGGGCAGAGCGTCGTGCCAGGTGGATCCCGGTCGGGCGCATGCGGGAGTCTGTCTGACTGTCTCTCCCCGTTTCCAGCTTCCAGTATGACTTATTATGTTTGTTTAAAAGTTTGAAATATTAAGTATGTGCCACCATCTGATACCCTCAACTGAATATAAGAAAATTTATTAAGTTCACACTTAAATTATGCATTTGGAATTACCTTTGACCTTAAATAGATTTTGCTGTGGGCAGGTGAAACAGACATAGTTATGCCTTTATTTAAACCAGGTAAGCACCTGTTACTTAAAACAGGTAGGTATAGCCCTGACCGGTTGGCTCAGTGGTAGAGCGTCAGCCTGGCGTGCAGGAGTCCCGGGTTTGATTCCTGGCCAGGGCACACAGGAGAAGCACCCATCTGCTTCTCCACCCCTCCCCCTCTTCTTTTTCTCTGTCTCTCTCTTCCCCTCCCGCAGCCAAGGCTCATTGGAGCAAAGTTTGCCCGGGCGCTGAGGATGGCTCTGTGGCCTCTGCCTCAGGTGCTAGAATGGCTCTGATTGCGGCAGAGAGAGGCCCCAAGATGGGCAGAGCATCGCCTCCTGGTGGGCGTGCTGGGTGGATCCTGGTCGGGTGCATGCGGGTGTCTGTCTGACTGCCTCCCTGTTTCCAGCTTCAGAAAAATACAAAAAAATACAAAAGAAAAACAAAAAACACAAAACAAACAAAAAAAACCAGGTAGGTATACCTAAACCTTATAAACTTTCTGAAGGTTGCTACTATTATTGGCTAACATCAAGAGTTTAACCTAAATGAAATAGGAATTTTTGTTGATACATTAGGATTAGGATCTTGTATTCTTAGAGGACAGATATAAGTAGCTTCTGTCTCTTGGTTTCTCTTGTGTGTCTAATGTGGAAGATGACCAGTAAGTGTTGAACTGAGTTCAACTACAGCCCTCCTGCCATGGCCACTTTCTTTTCTTATTGCATTATTGAAGTAACCTCCTAAAACTGACCTGTCAACCTTAATTTGGCCTCTCTTCCCCAACCATCTTCTAATTTATAAAATAAGGTTTCATTTATAGTATATTCCAGGGGTCAGAAACTTTTTGGCTGAGAGAGCCGTGAACGCCACATATTTTAAAATGTAATTCTGTGAGAGCCATACAACGACCCATGTACATTATGCATTATCCAGTAGAAATTTGGTGTTGTCCAAGAGGACAGCTGTGATTGGCTCCAGCCACCCGCAACCATGAACATGAGCTGTAGGAAATCAATGGATTGTAATACATGAGAATGTTTTATATAATATATATATTCTAAATTTTATTATTATTATTTTACAGAGACAGAGAGTCAGAGAGAGGGATAGACAGGGACAGACAGGAATGGAGAGAGATGAGAAGCATCAATTATTAGTTTTTCATTGCGCATTGCAACACCTTAGTTGTTCATTGATTGCTTTCTCATATGTGCCTTGACCGCAGGCCTTCAGCAGACTGAGTAACCCCTTGCTGGAGCCAGTGACCTTGGGTTCAAGCTAGTGGGCTTTTGCTCAAACCAGATGAGCCCGCGCTCAAGTTGACAACCTCGGGGTCTCGAACCTGGTTCCTCTGCATCCCAGTCCAGCGCTCTATCCACTGCGCCACCACCTGGTCAGGCAGAATGTTTTATATTTTTAACGTTATTTATTTTTTATTAAAGATTTGTCTGCAAGCCAGATGCAGCCATCAAAAGAGCAACATCTGGCTCGTGAGCCATAGGTTCCAAACCCCTGATATATTCAGTCATATCAGATCTATTTAAAATCCTTTAAAGCTCACTGCTGGGTTCAACACTCCCACGTGTAGGATTCAATGGGGTGCTGCTGCCTACCTCTCCTCTCACCACTTCTGCCTTGAAGCCTGAAGGCCAGTCTTTTTCACCTACCAGAGACTCTTCCAGCATGTTGTGCCTCTCTTATAATACTTAGTGTTTTCTCTCCCATCTCGCACAGGGAAAAATGATTTCTCCCTCTTGTGTCCAAAGGACTCTGTATATTTCTTTGGTTTAACATCTACTACCACACTTCATTTTATTGTTTGTTTCTTTTTGTTTGTTTTTGTCCTGTTTTGTTTTGTATTTTTCTGAAGTGAGGAGCAGGGAGGCAGAGAGACTCCTGCATGTGCCTGACTGGGATCCACTTGGCATGCCCACCAGGGGGCGATGCTTTGCCCACATGGGCCATTGCTCAGTTGCAACCAGAGCCATTCTAAAGTCTGAGGCGGAGGCCATGGAGCCATCCTCAGCATCTGGGCCAGCTTTGCTCCAGTGGAGCCTTGACTGCGGGAAGGGAAGAGAGAGAAAGAAGAGGGGGAAGGGTAGAGAAGCAGATGGGCACTTCTTCTGTGTGCCTTGACCAGGAATTGAACCTGGGACATCCACACTCCGGGCCAACACTCTACCACTGAGCCAACCTGCCTGGGCCTCATTTCACTGTTCAATGTCTTCCCAGCCCCACCCAAAGCTCCTTGAGGAAGGAAACAGCATGATAATTTTTATTTCCCTCTTTCCTAGTATAGTGTTCTACACATAGATCCTCAGTAAATATTGGTTTGAGGAATATTGGTTAATTCATAAGAAAATAGAAAACATATTCTATTTCATCATAATTATCTTTGAATAATCTTAGTATATGGATTGTTTGGTAAATTAAGTATCATTTGAAAACTATTCCTTTATTCAGTAAACGTTTGTCTACTAAATAAGATCTGGAGCTGTAAACATTTTAAGATATGGTCTCCATCTTTAGAATTCTCACTGTGGTTTGAGGGAAACAGGACAGGGAAGCATGCTGTTATCAACATGCTTTTAATGTATCATTTGCTGTTAAAGACACCGTTGGAGTTTTTTCACAGGATAACAAATAAAATGTATATTTATACTTTATGGGCTGAGTTTAGAATGTTTTCTCTAAAAATGTTATTGACAGTGAAATTAAAATTGGATTTTAAAATGTGCAAGAAGAAACATCCTAAATTGATGGCTTTTTCTTTGTTAGACGCTTTTCCTTCCGTCCGGCTCCAGATCCTTACTGTCAAGCTCAGTACACTTTCTGTCCGACCGGCTCACCTATGCCAGTTATGAAGGGTGATGATGTCATTGAAGTCTTTCGGTTACAAGCCCCAGTATGGGAATTTAAATATGGAGACCTCCTGGCACACTTGGTAAGTGTGTGTCTTGATCTTACAAGTTTAGTTAATTATATTATGTCATTATTAAGTGAATTTGATGGAATATTTTAGATCATGTTTATTGGTTTTCCTCTTAGTGTATTTAAAATAAATTTAAAAAATACCAAGTTTTGTGATCCTGACAATAACAAGTGCATTTGCTCGCAACCCTTTTAATATTCTGAATCTAAACCTCATTCCTATGCCCAGCTCCTAGAAATTCAGAAGGGAGCAGGCTCAGAGGAAGGGGCAAGGCAAGCAGGAAACACTTCATTTGAATGCAGTGTTGAATGCGTTTTTCCTAGATTAGTTCACCATTCGAACCTCTCTCATCCCCCGGGAGGTACATGAGAGTTCCTTCCCGAGACAGTGGCATGGAGGCTTCTCACACTCATTCTAAGCTGTAAGGAGATTGTGATCATGTCCACACAGCATACATTCTTCCTGTCTGAGAGGAGCTGCAGTGACTAGAGTAGATGAGGACCTGGAACTTGAGGAGCCACCGAGTGGACAGGAAAATAGCAACATGGAAGAAGGAACAGAGGTTCTAGTTGATAGGCAGTTGGGACGTATCACATTTTCTCCCTCTGCTTCCTGGACCAGTGGTTGCTTCACGAGTACTTTTTATATGTGTATGATCTTCACACAGAATATTATGCATGATGCCATTGGATTCAAGAGTACTTTAACTGGCAAGAACTACACAGTGGAATGGTATGAACTTTTCCAACTTGGAAACTGCACATTTCCCCATCTCCGACCTGAAATGAATGCCCCATTCTGGTGTAATCAAGGGGCTGCCTGCTTTTTTGAAGGAATTGATGATAATCACTGGAAGGAAAATGGGACATTAGTTCAAGTAGCAACGATATCAGGTAAGTTTCAAATTTATGGCAGTATTTGATGATTGCATCAGTGTCTAAATGTAGAAATTATTTTCATTGAGACATTTCAGTAATGTTCTACTTCAGAGATTTCAACCGGTGTGCCACAAGAATTTTTAGAACATGCAATACCTGACTATATAGTCAGTGACACTGCCCTCTGTTAGATGACCAAATAAAAAATTGACAACAGCCAACACAACGGTAGCTGTCCATGTGAATGAATCAGAATTATATCTTTTATTGTGTGTGAGATTGACAAAAAAAATACTTGTTTTTTGATGTGCCACAGAATTTTAGTAATTAGTTTATCTGTGTTGTGTAGTGAAAGACGGCTTCTACATGTGTATAATTTGACTGTAGCTTAAGTGATTTTAGAATTAGTATATATCTATAAGGGCTTCTCTTTATACAGCTATTATACCTAACGTCTACAATTCAGAAATGCCTTGTGCTTTGAACATGGAATAAAAATTGGCTGAGCTTGGATTCCTATTTTAAGATGCAGGTTTGGAAGTTCAGAAACTATTGTTTATTCATGTACATTCATGGACTTACTCTGGTTAGAACATTTTACTTTAAACATAATTAGCTTTGATATTCACATTTAGCGATTCTTTTTTTCCACTAGGAAATATGTTTAACAAAATGGCAAAGTGGGTAAAACGGGACAATGAAACAGGGATTTATTATGAGACATGGACCGTCCAAGCCAGCCCAGAAAAAGGGGCAGAGACATGGTTTGAATCCTATGACTGTTCTAAATTTGTGTTAAGGACATATAAGAAGTTGGCTGAACTTGGAGCAGAATTCAAGAGGATAGAAACCAACTACACAAGAATATTTCTTTACAGCGGAGAACCTACTTATTTGGGAAATGAAACATCTGTGTTTGGGCCAACAGGAAATGAGACTCTTGCTTTAGCCATAAAAAGATTTTATTACCCCTTCAAACCACATTTGTCAACTAAAGAATTTCTGTTGAGTCTCTTGAAAATTTTTGATGCAGTGATTTTACACAGACAGTTCTATTTGTTTTATAATTTTGAATACTGGTTTTTACCTATGAAATTCCCTTTTATTAAGATAACATATGAAGAAATCCCTTTACCTAACAGAAAAAAACCAATCTCTGGATTCTAGAATCTTTATTGCTTTTTTTTTTCTCCTACCACCAGCATATCAGAACAGCTTTCATGGAGTGGTTTTATATTTGTGTATTTTTTAGGCCTTTCTTCCTTGGAGCAGAAAGGTAGAATGCAGAATTGCTGCATAATATCATCTCAGGAATTTTTTTAGAAAGAAGCTGAAATACAGTGTTGGCCAAAGTGAGCACATTACATGATCTCAATTTCAACCTCTAACCCTTTATTAATATGGAGAATTCTAGTTTATATCAGTATGTAGGCTCTTCAGACCCAGCATTTTAAAATTGTGAATATGGTGTGCAAAGACTTTACAATTTACCCTTAGTGACGTTGTCATGGTTAGGAGCTACTATTTCTCTGGTGTGGTAGTTACACTTTTTCATTTGGTAGTTTAGACTTGACAGTTCTTGCATCTTTTGGAACTGCTCTATTAGTTTTATTTTGTTCCAATCACTTAAGCTAAAGACTTAATGTGGACACCATACCGAGAGTGGTTGTGGTTCCAAATGTAGTAAATACAGTGAAAAGGGGCAAAAGAGTTTGGCTAGCGTTTTAGAATTTTAGCATAACTGGCATTGTGTAATTAAGCATCTTAACACCTTTGAACCTTAGTTTCCTTATCTCTAAAATTATTCATCTGTCAGGACTGTTGTAAAGGTTAAAGCCATGTATGTTTGGCATAGTAAGGTCACAATAAATGGTAGCTGTAATGATTAATCAGAGAATAAACTGCCATCCTGGATCTTGCCTAATGAAGTTTACAGTCCAGTCTCTCAAGTCTCATAATAATTACCTCAACTTTGAGCTGGTAGCAAAGTGTTTCTGCAGTTCAAATGTGGCACATGGGGAGTAACTGACTGTGGACATGACTGGGTGAATAGGTGCCCTCTGACTCCCTCACTGCTTCTTGTAGCCCTTCCTCTGCCCACTAAAGCTGCCAGCTCAGAGGAAGAGGGTAAACTTCTCAGAGAGGACAGGTTTTTTTCAGGGACCCTCCAAGTAGGGTCCTTTAAGTTTCTGATGGTCAGCTAAACACATCATCTTTGTTCATGGAAAACACACCAGTCAGTAAGATGATGAAGCAGAGATAAGAGAAAAAAATAACCTGTGTTTAGTATTAAATGTACCAATTGTATCACTCAGTTTCTTCTAACATTTGAGTGCTTTCTCAGAGGTTAGTACTTGATTACTGAGTTCTCATAAAATGCCTGAGCATAGATATTTACCTGATCCAAATGAGTACACAAGCTTAGAAAGTTTAAGTGACCTTTCCACAGCTACCCAGCAAGTGGTAAGAGAGCCACATTTCGAACCAGGTTCTACTGACTGAAGGGGATGCACTATCCAGCTTTTTAGGTCCAGGTGATCCTCAGACTAGCGCCTGCACCGTGTTACTAATACCAAACATCACTGGTCTGTAGGAGAGACGTAAAGATATTGATAGGAAGCATTAAGAAACTTTTAAAGCAAGTCGTTGGAGTAATTGTTTCTGTTCAATTTATTTTTTTAATGGGGCTTATATGTTGTTTTTAAAATTTATTTTTACTGTTTTTCAAAACTCTAGGCACAAAAAGCTAGTCTGTAAATAAAAACTTAGCCCTTTACTTTAGATAACTTGAGAAATTGCACTTGTTTGCCTTACTGCAGTCGTACATAGGGAGACCTTAGATCTTGCATTATCTCCATCTAGGGACTAAAATTTGGCAATGCCGACTTTTACTGGATTCCTAGGAGAGTTGCTCCAGGAAACAGTATCTTGGATTTACAGAAGTGCATTCGAGTAACAAACAATACCTCTTACGCCTAGTTTGTATTAACTGTGACGCTCAGAGCTTGGTTCCATAGCAAAAACAAATGAGGTCATCTGTACATGGAAGTTGAATTTTAAAGCAAGATTCTAATACTTACATTTAAAAAGCATTCAAGATTTTTCATTACTCCTAAGAATAATAAATGAAATTCTGTGGAAGTAACAGGCTCAGGCGACTATAGCACAGAAAGCATGGCATTCATATTAAGTACATCTTATCATATTAAATCTGTCACTTGTACTTACAAGATGAAGTAGGGCATTAGAATAGAGATGATTTAAAAATGTTTTCAAAATGGGGATTGGGAAGCCAAAATATAGCCTGGCAAGAATTTGCCAATTAAATTTTGCTGATCTTGAACTACTGTGTAATTTAAATGTGACTGCTACTTTTCTGTTAAGTTGGAAATTGATAAAATTCACTCTATTTCTAAGAGAAACTATTTTGTTGAAGTCTGAATTATTTAAGGGCTTTACAATAAATACATCCTCACTTGTTAATTCTGGTTCAGTATTAGGTAAGTATACTCACAGAGTGGCATCAAATATATTTTTATAGGTATAGGAATATAAAAATAACTACTAAAATTTTAGTATTTGGAACCCTCAACCAAAATTGGCTCCTTCTCAGGAATCAGAACATTAGGAGGTTTCATCCAGTTTGATCATCTGCTCTGGTGGCATTTAATGAGTTCTCTGGGACTATAATTTTTTTAAGATGATGTCTTTATTTTTTTAAAGAAATAGTTGGCAGCCCTGGTTGGTTGGCTGAGCGGTAGAGCATCAGCCCCGCGTGTGGAAGTTCTGGGTTTGATTCCTGGCCAGGGCACACAGAAGCACCCTCTCCTTTCTATCTCTCTTCCCCTCCTTGGAGCAAAGTGGCCCAGGTGCTGAGGAGGGCTCCATGGCCTTGGCCTCAGCACAAGAATGGCTCTGATGGCAGCAAAGTATCGCCCCCTGGTGGGGATGCCACGTGGATCCTGGTCGGGCGCAAGCAGGAGTCTTATCTGACTACCCCCAACCTCGCTTCTCACTTCGGAAAAATACAAAAAAAAAATGTTGGCATGTTATATGCAAAGAGCAATGCTCCAAAATTACATGTTTTTTTGCTTTTCACAAAGACAAATGGTTGGCCAAAGTCTGTTTCCAGCATCTTCCTCATATTTACCCTTTGTCTGGAGTAGCTTCCTGCTTCTCAAACTTTCTGTATTTTCTCTCCTCTCTTTAAAATGAGGTTATTAATTATATATTTTACAGGACTGATAATTCTAAGGATAAGCTCTTAATTGACTTTGAGAAAAAAGGTTTTGTGTCCTTTTTATATATATGTCCTTTTCTTAAAGGAAAGTTGGGTGTCAGCAAACAGGTAAAACATTTCTGGCTGCTTAGTGACATTAAAACCAGCCTGAGATTGCAGAATGGTGCAGCCACTATGGAAAGTGTCTGCCTAATAACCAGCGATGCCATTTCTGGTTATTTATCCAAAGAATTCCCAAACACTAATTTGAAGATATGTGCGCCTAACCAGAATGTGGTGCCGTGGATAGTGTCGGCTTGGGACACAGAGGACGCAGGTTTGAAAACCCAGGCTCATCCAGTTTGAGCAAGGGGTTGCCAGCTTGAACATGGGATTATAGACATGACCCCATGGTCACTGGCTTGAGCCCAAGGTTGTTGGCTTGAACAACGGGTCACTGGCTCAGCTGCAGCCCCCCAGTAAAGGCATGTTTGAGAAAGCAATCAACAAACTAAGGTGCCGCAACAAAGAATTGATGCTTCTCATTTCTCTCCCGGTCAGTCCCTGTCTCTTGCAAAAAAACAAACAACAGGCATGTACACCTTTATGTTCATTGGAGCATTTTTACAATAGATAAGATATGGAAGCAACCCAAGTGCCCATTGATAGACAAGTAGATAAAAATATGGTGGTACATATATTCAATGGAGTATTACTCAGCTATAAAAAAAAAATGAAGCTTAGCTTTTGTGACATTGATGGACCCAGAGAGCAGTATGCTAAGTGAAATTAGAGAAAGACAAATATCATGTGAATTCACTTATGTGTAGACTCTACAGAACAAAAACAGAAACAGACTCATAGATACAAAGAACTGATGGTTGCCAGGTGGGAGAGTGATTGGGGGACTGGTGAAAAAGGTGAAGAAATTAATAAGTACAAATTGAGGCTCACAAGGGATGTAAAGTACAGCATAGGGAATAAAGTCAAGAATATTTTAATAACGGTATAGTGCCAGGTGAGTAGAATCAATTATGTAATTGCCTAACCACTATATTGAACACCTGAAACTAACACAATATCAAATGTCAACTGTGATTGAAAAATAAAATGACCATTCACGGGAAGGCTGGCTTCATCCTTCCAGATGCACTAGGAGTCTTGCCTTTTCCAAATACTAGAGGCTGCCTTTCCTTGCTTCCAGGACCTCTTTCTTCATCTTCAAAGAGAGCAGCAAAGCTGCTGCATAGCCTTTGTTTTCAATTTTTAAAACTATTACTATAACTTCTGGGTACTGTTATATAAAATTTTTCTATGTTAAGAAAATCTTGAAACCTTCATGAGTTTTGTCTAAAAATGAAATATGTTATTTAGGACTAATGCATGGACTTTATGCATCAACATTCTGCCTTGTGTCTACACAGTCCAGATCAAGGGCTAGAAATTAGAAAAAAATGGCCACACAGTATACAATCCTTATTTCATTTTACTCTTTACAGCTGACATTTCAGATTTTTAAAAGGAAGTGAACTAGCCAAATTTTCCTGTCTTCATTATTTTATGCATAGGAGTTCTGCATATTTTGAGTGCTATTATAGTTTTAAGTCTATATTGTGGAAAGAAGCTTACTATAATAAATGTAAACACAATTTCATAAAGAACACAATAAATTCAATCATCTTGAAAATATTAGCCACATAAATAAAATGGTGCTGGAATCTGTGCAAAGATTGTTTCCAGCTATCTAGGATAGGAGGAAGAGATTATGTGTAGCTTCTTAAAGAACCTAGTTCAGGCCTGAGCCGCCTTTCATCAACCCCCCCCCCTTCCTAAGCTTTTCTATAGATATAATTGTTCGAATGCAGTAAATTGATTTAATCTTCAGTAATGCCTGTTTTTCTAATATTCTTAAAGTAACCCAGATTACTACAGTAAACTGAAGTTAATTTATGGAAGCTGGTAAGACAGGAGATGAAAACAATCACAGTTTAAATAAAAACTATTCTGATTGTATAGATTTATATAGACACTTCTGACTTAAAAGGCTGGCTGGGTCCAAGGACACTGATTAAGAATCCTATTTGTAAATAATGTTTTATAAATTCTTTCTAAATGTAGAAAGAGAACTTATTCTTTATTTTTAATTTAACCATTTTCTTTATAAAATTTGAATAAATTTATATTTCATGGTCAACTTTTAATATCCTGTCACTTTAGACATCAGAGCTTTTTTTAAGAATAGAGTCCATTTGCCTCACTTTTTAAAAAGCCATTTTACTATAAAGTTTATTGGTTAAACATTACAGCCATCAAATAATGGATTTGAAACACTATAAATTTATAAGTTTAACTTGTTTAAACATCAATTAAGTACATAGGTTAGGGTAGTTTTTAAAAATTGTAATACAACACCATTAGTAACTACCTTTATTCTTAAATTGATAAAAGCATTTAACACATAGTTTACAGTATATAAACAAATTAAGTGCTATACATTTTGCTTATAAAGTGACTTAAATATTTCAAGCATTGTATAATTTCATTTGTACAAAAAGTAAATTTCCAAATAAAGTTTTGGTTAGAACTGATTATGTACTGTCAATTCCATTTTCCAAAAGTTGTGCCAGGGAAAAAAAGCTTCATTCACTAACAGGCATTTCTTGTACAATCAGAACTTTTCACTATTTAGTAAGAGAGAGAAATAGTATAATTACTTTTAAAATCCAAGTCTAGATCATCTGCTTTTCTTCTCATTGCTATGTGGCCAGAATACCATCACTTTTAAAAAGCAAAAATTATGTAGAAAATCATCTTTTATTCTTAGAAGGTAATCTATTTTAAAAATAGATTATCTCTGTAAGACTATTAGCTTCCGTAACTACCAAAATTCTTTCTAAAACTTTCAAGCATTAATATATTCCACTGGGGGTACGTAAAAATCACCTCTAATTTCTCTCAGGAGGCTAATATCTCCTAGTACTAGTTCTCAGAATCAAAGTTTATATAGTATCTAAAAAAACTAAATGTAGCCCAAAACTTAGTATTTTTACAGCTTCTACAATGTATGGATTATAGATTACCTTCATTCATATGAAAATAAAAACCCTACCTAATATAAAATACCAGTTTAACCAAATTAACAATCACAAACTGTAGACATTTTTCTATTAACATTTTCCAGTCCACTGAGCAATATGTACTCAAAAATATGATTATAAACTTAAATATATTCTTTTAAAATTTACACTTTGTTGAACTGTACATTGGTGCTTTTATGATTTTTGAAAATTCTACTTACATAACTATGATTCCAAAATGGAAAAATGAGCCATCAATAAAATTCACTGGAGACTAATATTCTTTCATAGAAATAATTTTTAAATATTTTAAGTTCTGTCTTCAATTATTTCAATTTAGCTTTTAAAATAAACTTTTCAATTATTGTAGAATACTTCAAAACTAGTTTAAACAAAGATAAAGAGAACCAAGAAGAACTGGTAAGCATTCCTTACTTGACATATGATGCCTCAAGTGTCACATACAGAATAACATATTGCAGAAAAGAATTTTCAGGGTTTAGCAGATTACAAAGCAAACCTAAGAGTATACAAAGTTAAACAATGCCTCCCTTCTATTGTTTATTTTTCTTTCATTTGACCTTGGTTGTTTATTTTTTTAATATAACCACTGTGTGTCATAGATCTGATTTCTAAAGTTCGAATTGTATTTATACCTCATTAAAGAGCTTTGTAACATTTGAGAACATTCAACCAATCTTTTTCATTAGCTACAAAATATTCTACATTTTCCTCACAAAATGCTCACTTTCCTGAGCTATATTAAACACCTTATAACAGGTGTATGTATAACTGAAGACCCTAAAATGTCAAGTTTACATTTTTAAAAAATGCATAGACAGCATAACATTTTGGAAAACCTATTAGTACTCCTTGGATATTATATAGGTTTTGTTCCTTCATACTGTAAAATATTTCATCATTATAACAGGTTATTACTTTCAGATTTAAATCACATTTAAAAAAAAAATCTGCAATTTGACTTTTAGGCTAAAGAAACAACGTTTTCTGACCAAAACTGGTCCATGGGTTTTCCAATAAACAATCCTTATAAGCTCAATGCAGATATATTTCTGTGCCACAAAGTAGAATTACATCAGAACTACAGGAGATAAACTATTATAATACAATATGCTTAAAGGTGCTAAAAATCATTCCCTACATTATTCAGTCTTTACCACGTGGGCATCATGTCAGGAAACCACACCCTACCAAGATGCTTAGACACTTCCCAATGAATCTGCTCCAAGCTATACTTTTGGTCAGGAATTAATACTTCTTCCATAATGGATAACTGAGACAAGCGCCCACCACACATCTTCACAAACTCAACAAAGGCACTACATGAGACTTCACATTCCCCTAGTCCAATAGCTGACAAATTTTTGCAACGTTCCGCAATTCGAATTAACTCTTCATCAAGAGGCCGTAATCCGTTAGCACACACTACTAGTTCAACTAGTCTGGGGCATGTCATTCCCACACGGCCAAGCACATCTTTGCTTACTGATCTCCCAAAGTAAAGATGGGTGGCAGGTATTTCATACCTAAAGAACGGATCAAATTCCTCTTCATATAAAAAAAAATACATCACTAAGTTCACTTTAGGTGAATGTCTGATGAAAGCATCCCAGCTGCTTTTCTGAAGAGTATGGAAGTGTGTCTGTCCAGGATTCTCACTGACTACATCAATGCGCAAATGTTCTAATCGAACATGTTTTTCAGAAGATAAAGCAAGCAGCAATTCATCACTTAGCAAGTGGTAATTCAGGGCCAGTTCACGTAAGCCATGACATTGATCAGCCACACAAAGGATACCTTGGAAGGAAAAAAGACCTAATTATTAACAAATTTCTTACAAGTTCATCATCTGTTCAAAAATTTAATCAAATACAAGTGCCAAAATAAAAATCTTACCATACTTCCTTACACAAAGCAATAAAATTTAAATGTAGTTTGTATGGTTCGAACTAGTGGAAGATAAGTCATAAATATTTAAAAATTTATTACTAATTTTGTCTGTAAGAAAATGAGACCAATTTAAACTCAATACTTGAAAAAGAAATGAAGCTCACATCAATTCAAAAGTCATAAATTAATTGTATCATTTAAAAATATATATAATAAGTAAGGTTTATCCCAGTAATTCAGTACCATGTTTTAAGAAAAACTGGTCCCTAACACTAAATTTTCAGGTTATACAAGAAAAATTATGATCATTAAAACAGAAGCCAAAAAATTTTTGAAATTCAAAACAATCAATAAATAAGGTAAAAACCATACAAAATACGACTTATGAAACTTGGACATTTAAGCCTAACCAGGCGGTGGTGCAGTGGATAGAGAGTCGGACTGGGATGTGGAGGACCCAGGTTCAAGACCTCGAGGTCGCCAGCTTGAGCGCAGGCTCATCTGGTTTGAGCAAGACTCACCAGCTTGAGCCCAAGGTTGTTGGCTTGAGCAAGGGGTTATTCAGTCTGCTGTCGTCCCCCCCCCCCATCAAGGCACATATGAGAAAGTAATCTAATGAACAACTAAAAGTGCCACAATGAAAAACTGATGATTGATGCTTTTCATCTCTCTCCGTTCCTGTCTGTCTGTCCCTATCTATCCCTCTCTCTGACTCACTGTCTCTGTAAAAAAAAAAAGTAATAAATAAAAAAATAAAAAGATTTCTATCAAATGAAAGTTTAACTGCTAATAGTATATAATAAGTCACAAGGTAATTACCCAATTCACATTAATGTAAATATACATTTTGACTTTTAAAGCTCTAACATACCCACAAAGCAGTTCCTTAAATGGTTCCAATTCTTAGGGCACTATGCTTTAAACTGCCCCACTCCTCTAGCAGCAGATGATTTACCAAAAGTCAATATCTGATCTCCAATGTGGCCAATAAGACACACCCTATATATACTAATTGATAAATGACACATTCAAACCACTTCCTTTTTGTGTTTAGAAATGGGGATTAGGAACAACAAAACACATATCACATTAACTACCATTTATTATACAACAATGGTATGTTAGGTACTAGGTATGTTATCCCACAAATAGTGTCTAGAAAGGTAAGTATTCTATTTTTAAGTTGAGGCAGCTAGCTAAGAAAAGTACAACTGGAATTCAAACAGACTCAGTGATGAGTGACTAAATTCATGTACTTAACTACTGCTTAAGAAGTAACAATACTGAGGCCACCAAGAAGCCAAAAACTTGAAAGGAGTAGTAGGAGAATACAAGCAACAGAATCGGTGGAGATAAACTGGCCAGTATCAGAAAGTCACCAGAAGAGGGAGTAAGACATCTGTGCTTCACCATTCAGACACTGTCAAGTTTCTCTACAAGGTTTGTATTGTATATACTTTCAAATAACTGACCACCTGAGGTAAACTGAGCACATTTTCCTTCTCTGCAATCTCATAAAGCCTGATGTTAAAAATATGGGAAATGGTAGCCAAAGATAGAAACTTAACAGATATCATTTAATCACTAAAAACAGTGTGGCAGGCTTTAACTCTAAAAAAGTGGTCACCAAGATTCTGTATCCTAATCCCTGGATCCTGTGAATGTGGTAAGATACCCCTCCCCATGATTATGTTCTATTATATGGCACAGCTGACTTTACAATAAGATTATCCAGGTTGTCCTAATGTAATTACATGACCCCTTTAAAAATTGAGTTTTCTCTGGCTGGTGCAGAAGAGGAAGTCAAAGATTCAGAGCTTCATTGGCTAAGCAGAGAAGCCAGCTGAGCAATGCCAAAAACTCTTATCTTGCAGAACTGTGGCACTCATAGGTGTTGGTTTAAGATGCAAAATTTATAGTTGTTAGTTATGCAGCAAGAAAAAACTAATAGTTACCAGGGTTTAAATACTCAACACAAAAACAGTGACAGATAAAACTGGAAAACTGTTACAACTCAATAATAAAAAGAATATAAACCACAGGCAAAGTATCTGAATAGACAGCTCCAAAGAAAATAAATTGTCATTAAGCACATAAGAATTTGAATCATCAAGAAAATACAAATAAAAACCACAATGAGATACCTGTTCACACCCACTAGAACAGCTATAATCAAAAAAGATAGCAAATGTTGATGAGGATGTGGAAAAACTGGAACCCTCATACACTGCTAGTAGACATGTGAAATGGTGCAGCTGCTTTGGAAACCAATATGGCAGCTCTTCAATGGCTAAACAGTTACTATGATTCAGCAATTCCATTCCCAGCTACATACCCAAGAGAAATTAAACCATATGTCCACACAAGAACTTGTCATGAATTTTCACAGCAGCAAAGTTAAAAGGTGAAAACAACCCAAATATCCACCAACTGATACAAAGATAAATGCAGCCATTATCCATGCAATGGATATTATTTGACAATAATAAAAAAAATGAAATGCTGATACATGCTACAACATGGATGAGCTCTGAAAACAGGATAAGTGAAAGAAACCACAAAAGACCACATATATACTGCTCACAAAAATTAGGGGATATTTCAAAGTGAGTAAGATATCCCCTAATTTTTGTGAGCAGTGTAGTATGATTCCATTTATATGAAATGTCCAGAACAGATACATTAGAGAGAGAAAGCATATTAGCAGCTGACTAAGGCTGGTTGGGATGAGGGTTTTGGACGTTGATGGCAAAAAGGTATGTGGTTTCTTTCTGGCATAATGAAAATGTTCTAAAATCGATTGTAGTGATGGATGCCCTACTCTGTCAATATACTAAAAGCCAGTAAATTGTAAACTGTATGGTATATGAATCTCAATAAAACTGTTACAAAACTAGTATAGAAACCCATTGTTGATGGCATTATAAATTCATATAACTCATCTGGGGGGAAAAAAATCACAGCAAGAAGTATAAAAAAGGTCAAGGCTACCTGACCTAGCTCTTCTATTTCTGAATAGTTTGTCCTAAGGAAGAAATTTACAGAAGCCAACTGCTGTGTCCCAAAGTACTGGTAGTTCATTTTTTTAATGACAGCAAAAATGTAGAAGGAAGTGCCCCAACTTAAAACTACAAAGGCAAATGTTGGCTTATCAACAGGAATACTAAATAACTAGAAGTTCACCAGCTCAGCTGACATATTGTGCCTAGGATGGTAAAGCTAAAACAGGAACAAAACATCCTTATCCTAATGAGGGGCATTAGATAATTAAACAAGAATGCTGTGGGAGTCTTAAAAAGGGAATCAGGGAAGATTTTCCAAACTAACAGAGTGAGACCTACAGAATTAGAAGAATCTAGCTTCCAGCTAGGGCAAAGGTGAATGGAGAAAGAAAGTGAGTGGTATTTCCTGTGTGAATAACCAGACATGGAAGAAAACACAAACATTCTAAGAACTGGTGGATGCTCACACACTGTAAAAGAATATGTTAAAAGATGAAGCCCAACAATAGGCAAGGACCAGATCATAAAGCATCTTGTCACCCTCGGTAGGGAGTTTGGATCTTCTCTAAAACATAGTAAGTATTAAAAGAATTGGGGTGGGGGGGGGATCAGATTTATATTTTAGAAAGATTATTCTGGCAGTAGCATGGAAATCAGAAAAGAGCAAGGCTGCAAGTCAGGAAATCTGTTGAGAAGGTACAGTGCAAAGATTGTGGGGGCCTAGACTACAGCAGTAAGAGAGTGGAGATGAAGAAAGGTACAGTGTCTTAGTCTGAGCTACTTACCTAACACAGTTGGGTGGCTTAGAAAATAAACATCTATTTCTTACAGTTCTGGAGACAAGAAATCTAAGATCATGGTCCTAGCATGGTCAGAATTGGGTGAGGGCCAGAACTCTCCTATTTGTAGATGGCCTCCTTGTCACTCTGTCTTCACATGGAGGAAAGAGATCATCTCTCTCCTGTCCCTTTCTTATGAAGGCACTAATCTTATTTATGAAAGGGCTCCACTTTCATGACCTAATCACCTCCCAACCCACCTCCAAACACCATCCATTGGGGACTAGGGCTTCAATACATGAAATTGGGAGATGGGAGGAGTTAGGGAACACCACAAACATTCATTCTATGGCACTATAGAGATTCAAGGCACACTTCAGTGATGGAGTCACTAAACCTCGTGACTAAAGGAATGTACAAAGTAAGGGTAAGAGGGGCAGCAGACAATTAAACAAGAATGCTGTGGGAGTCTTAAAAAGGGAATCAGGGAAGATTTTCCAGAACTAACAGAGTGAAACCTACAGAATTAGAAGAATCCTAATTCTGCCCCTTGATTGCTTTCTCATATATGCCTTGACCAGGGGGCTCCAGTCAAGCCAGTGACCCCTTGGTCAAGCCAGCGACCATGGGGTCATGTCTATGATCCTATGCTCAAGCTGGTGATCCTGCCAGTTTGAGCTGGGTAGGAGGAATCAAGGATGTCTATTAGGTCCCTGACAACTAGATGGGCGGTGCCATTCATTTGAGATAGTAAAAAGGGAAAAAAGCAAGATTTGGACAAGGGAAAAAGATGTTCATTTGTTTGATTTACCTGTAAGACATCCTAGAGACACTGGGCCATTGGCTGCTCATTACATAGCTCTATAATTCCAGAGGTATTAACATATAGAATGTAACTAAAGCCATGAATGATGTTGACAGCTCAGATTTTACATAGTAAAACAAAAAAGGACCCAACACAGAACACAGTGAAACACCAAAATCTAAGGAATGAAAATAAAAATAGTAAAGAAAAGAGTAGAAACAATTAGAGAAGAAGAAAATCAAGAGTATGATATCAGCTGCGAGACACAAGTAAGAGTCAAATGGTCCCTAGAGGTCCAGTAATAGACAATTATAAGGACTATATGAAATGGGAAAAAAGTTTGATAAAATGTTCAGTGAAGAAAGCGGAACAGAAAACAGCCCATATTATATCTTAAGAGAGTTTGTCCTAATGTGCAAAATACGGTTGGAAAGACAATACACAAATGTTAAATATTAAATTGAATTTAACATTTAAAATTTAAATTTAAAAATATCACAGGTGTTCCTTTTCCTCCCTTCCATTCCTAAAAATTAGTCCAAGGACATTAGGTCAGACCAAGAAAGCTTATACCATACTATCAGAATTGATGTGCCTGACCAGAAAGTGGTGCAGTAGATAGAGCACTGGCCTGGGACACTGAGGACCCGGTTCAAAGCCCAAGGTTGCTGGCTTGCGTGCAGCCTAATCCGGCTTGAGCACAGGGTCGCCAGCTTGAGCATAGGATCACAGACATGACCCTATGGTCGCTGGGTTGACCAAGGGGTCACTGGCTTGGCTGGAGCCCCCTGGTCAAGGTACATATGAGAAAGCAATCGAACAGCTAAGGTGCCGTGACTATGAGTTGATGCTTCTCATCTCTCTCGCTACCTGTCTGTCCCTCTCTCTCTCACTTAAAAAGAAAGAAAGAAAAAGACTTGACCTGTGGTGGATAAAGCATCGACCTGGAACACTGAGATCACTAGTTTGAAACCCTGGGCTTACCTGGTCAAGACACATATGAAAGTTGATGCTTTCTGCTCCTCCTCCCCTTTCTCTCTCTCTGTTTTCTCTAAAATGAATAAAATCTAAATAAATAAGTAATTTTAGAAAAGAACTGATGTGTATATTTAATAAAAGAAACATGGGATATACCAGGATATGGAGAATAATGAGCTCAGTCCCAGAGAAACCAGAGATCTAAAGACTTCCATACGGTGTAGTAAGTGCTGTAAGTTATGTTCAGAGTGCTATGGAAACAATGGGGTATTTAAAACAGAGAAGGGGAGTAAATCAGAATAAAACCAGAACATCTGAGCTGAATTTTGAAAGCTGAGCTGGAGTTATCTGGATGAAGTAGGGTAAAAAAGGTATTCCACAAGGTGTGTAGCAATGAGACACAAGGTATAAAGAACTGTAGGTTATATAGGGCTCAAGTAAAAGTTGCCCAAGAGTGAGCAGCAAACATGATTAAAGATAGGTGGAGATTAGAATACAAAAGACCTCGTACACTATGAAGTTAGGAAGAATGAACCTTACCGTCACAGCAAACCTATATATACAGTTGATAATAAACTGTGACCGAGGTTACATAAGAAGTAATTGCCGCCTGACCAGGTAGTGGCGCAGTGGATAGAGCATCGGACTGGGACATGGAGGACCCAGGTTCAAAACCCGGAGGTTGCAGGCCTGAGTGCGGGCTCATCTGGTTTTAGCAAGGCTCACCAGCTTGAGCCCAAGGTCGCTGGTTTGAGCAAGGGGTTACTCGGTCTACTGTAGCCCCCCAGTCAAGGCACATATGAGAAAGCAATCAATGAACTACGGTGCTGCAACAAAGAACTGACGCTTCTCATCTCTCCCCCCCTTCCTGTCTGTCCCTATCTGTCCCGCTGACTCTTTGTCACAAAAAAAAAGTAACTGCCAAAGCGCATTCTTCTTAGATTATCATCTTTAGCAATAATCTAGAAGTGGCAGAAACACCTAGAAAAATATCGTTATCCCTGGGTATCCATGATGAGACACTGGCTCCAAGACACATACACTTACACACACATGCCCATCACACCCCAAACCCCAACACAGAAACCAAAACCCATGGATGCTCAAGTCCCTTATGTAATATGCATAGTATTTGCTTATAACCTACACACACCCTCCCAAATATTTTAAATCATCTCTACATTACTGATAATACTTAATACAACCTAATTGGTATGAACATAGCTTTTATCCTGTATTGTTTAAGGAATGACAAGGAAAAAAATCTGTACCTGTCCAGTACAGAAGCAACCATAACATTTTTTTTTTGTGACAGAGACAGAAAAACAGAGAGGGACAGATAGACAGGAAGTAAGAGATGAGAAGCATTAATTCTTCGTTGTGGCACCTTAGTTGTTCACTGATTGCTTTTTCATAGGTGCCTTGACCAGGGGACTACAGCAGAGCAAGTGACCCCTTGCTCAAGTCAGCGACCATGGGGTCATGTTTATTATCCCACGCTCACGCCAGTAACCTCGGAGTTTCAAACTTGGGTCCTCTGGCCTGACCTGTGGTGGTGCAGTGGATAAAGCCTTGACCTGGAATGCTGAGGTCGCCGGTTTGAAACCCTGGGCTTGCCTGGTCAAGGCACATATGGAAGTTGATGCTACCTGCTCCTCCTCACCTTTTCTCTCTCTCTCTTCTCTAAAATGAATAAATAAAATAAAAATTAAAACAAACAAACAAACAAAAAAAAACTTGGGTCCTCTGCATCCCAGTCTGATGCTCTATCCACTGCACCACCACAGGTGGTCAGGCCAATGTAACATTTTTCTCTGAATATTTTTAATCCACAGTTTGAACCCATGGATGTGGAGTCCCATTGTATTGCAAGAGACCTCGCCATTCCCATTACCAAGATCCTCTGTGTGGGAGACAGAGAGAAGAAGTAATCTCCATCCAAGAGGGACTCTTTTTTTGGGGGGGAAATCAGGCTTCAGTTATGGCAAGAAGTTGGGAAGTGTTCTGTCAAGATTTTGAGGGTTTAACACTATCCCGTAAAAACAGGTTTTCCAAATACCACAGTCAAAGGGTTGGAAAGAAAGTCAATAGTGGGAGACTGAGTGAGGAGTGAAGCATCAGCGAGTAATACAAAGTACGGGTATATGTTTATAATACAAACCATTTGGAAGTTAAATGATATCAAACTGAATAATGTAGAATTCTTAAATTCTATATAAGAGAAATTGGAAAGAGAATTTTAAAATGCCATTTGAAGGGTCTTGGCTCTAAACTTCAACTTAAGAAAAGCATTATCTTGCAAAATATTAAGACAACTTCAGCACAACTCTTCTCCCTCTATGTAGTGAGACAAAAAGCAATTACAAGATTATACTGACTCAGAACCTACCATTAGCTCAACATTTAGAGAAAGTTCTATTTTACCTAAAGGAGTACCTCAGGCAGATCTCTTCTTTTTAAATTTATCCATTTTCTAGTACGGGTTGGAGACAGACTGTCAAATAAGATTAGAAAATAAGTTGGAAGTATCAATACTACAGAATCTATGCTGCTGTAGTGACATTAAAAACACTCTTATGCAACAAAGATGAATAATCATATCAATCCACCTTCAAGATTAGTGATAACAGTTTTTCTTACTTTGGGAAAAACATCATTACATTTTACTAAAATGTTATCTGGCAAAAACAACATACCTGCAGGAGACACGTGGGGGCAGCTGCTCATTTTTAGCAGTTTGAGCGTATCACTGTTGTTGGCCACTAGTACTTTGAGTGATGGATCATCTACTGGGGTATCATCTATCTTAAGCGAGGACAAGGATTTGGAGTTTACAAACACAACTGTCAGTGCAGAGATAAAGTGAGACTGAAAAGCAAACAAAACATTATTTCAATTTCAAGAACTGAGGTTGTTATCAAAACACATATTTTGTTCATTTGAACCTTAATGCTATACTTCATAACTGTATTATACCCTTTGCTCTGTTGAAGTTTTTTTACTTTGGGGAAAAAAAGACTTCAAGCCTCAGGATGAGTGTCTATCACAACAATAAATGGTAAGTAAAAAGAGTAATTCTGGAATCCAGGATAAGAACATCTCTCGGACACTTCATATCACCTTATCTGGAAACCCTACTCTGGTATTTTATAACACTAAACTTAGACGATTAAAATAGTGGTAACAACTAGTATAATCATTAAAAGTTAAAAACTTTCAACTCAGAAGCTATGAAAGACTCATTTAAAATATGGAAGCTCATATAAAATCTGATTCTAAAATAATCAAAATCATACCTAAATAAAATCCCCAATTTGACTCCTTTAAATATGTTAAATTGCCTACAATATTTTCAAGCCTATTTTACTGTATTTTTCCCACAAATGTACCAATTAATAGCCATCTGTGTATTGTATAAATTATCATTTGGATGCAGAATCTGACCCAAAGGAACCACTGTACAGAAACAGGAATTAAAGCATGGCAATGTAAGTGACTTGAATAAGGTATAAGCCGCCATAAAAAAAGGGACAAAAAATCCAGGGAAAGAGAGGCTAATACACGGTCTGAAACATTCCTCTACAAAGCCAATGTGACCCTTCCCTTAGCTTTATAAATTCACTATAGCAGTAAAAAGGGAACAGGGCAGGCCAATAGCCAAGAAAGTACAGGTGACCTCTGAACAACATGGATTTGAATTGTGCAGGTCCACTTATACATGAATTTTTTTTTTTTTATGAAAAATCTCAAATTTCATACAAGTGGGCCTGTGCAATACCAACCTTTGTTGTACATGGGTCAATTCTATCCTACCCACAATTGGAAATCCACTTATGAAGGGGCCAGATTTTCAAATGTTTGGGCGTTGGTGCCCCTAACCCCCGTGTTGTTCAAGGGTCAAATAAATGTAAAATGAAACATAATCTTTTTGGTTACATTCCTTTTCCCATACTATAATTAAATAACTTGTTTACTACTTGTATTTTGATTAAGTAACTCTTTATTATTTAATGTTAGTATCTTCCTTCTAATTTTCATATCCAACTCAATTATATCTCATATAACCACATTTCTTCATGAATATACTCATGACTGAATCACTGCCTTCAATTTCCCATTTCCCTCAGACTTCGCTCTTGTAAAACATTTCTTTCATGTTCTCTTCAGTTCTCACAAGATTTCCAAAAATTATAGCATCACCCTCTTTCAATCTGTGCAAAAGCCATAACAGAAAAAGAAAAACAGTATAAGTATCCTGGGCCCATTTAATAAGGAAGAAAGCAGTCCTAGATACTCAATAGTTCTCAAAGACAAAACTATGTGTAGAACTAGTTTAATTATGCATAATGATAATCCTGAGTAATAAAACTGAATTATGTTCAACACACCTTTTAATATTGTATATTTTATACACGTACTACATGTATAATTGTTTTTTATCTATCTATAGTATATACATAAACAAATCAATCCACCACATTTCATTTCCTATACTATGCTTGAACAAAGTGCTCCTATAGTGTGTAACTAAATGCTTCTTAGAGTGAGGTTCTTGAATTCATCTTAGGACTGGATTGCTTAGGAAGGAAAAATTTAAAATAGGAACAGTAATCAAAAATTCAGAAGTTCCTCTGATTATTTTTATGCACATTAAGTTTGAGAACTACAGTGATATAACTCATGTACTTGAGAATCTTAAAATGCTGAATAGATTCTCTTGTCCATTTCCCTTATTTTACACATGAGGAAAAAACATTTTGTCTCAAATGAACATATATAGTAAACCTTTTTAAAAATTATTTAAGACTGTGAAATTAACTGGTGATGTATACTGCTCACAAAAATTAGGGGTATCTTATCGCTTCATATTCTTTTTAAAATATCCCAATTTTTGTGAGCAGTATATTTGTTACTGATAATCTATTGAACCTCAAAGGTTATATAATATACACTCAAATTAGTAAAATTTCTGCCTGAATCATCCTAGTAAATTAAACTCTTAGGTGATTTAAAGGGATATCTACATTTTAGTTTGTAGTGTACTCTGAAAAAATCCTTTCAAATTATTGTCATGCTAAACATTAGCTAACATACTCAGGATTAGTTGTCTAAAAAAGCACGCTTCTTTTTTCTATTTTTGTATTTTCTGCAATTACAAAAGGCCATTTCTAATTACATGTAGGATAATCTCAGAACATAAATATGAATATAAATCAACCTAATGCTTCACCAAAAAGAAATTTTTCTAAATAACATCTGTAAATTAATCCAAACTATACTGATACTAACTTTGCTTAAGAATATTTACACACTCACCGAAAGATTTTATAAGCAAGCTATTCCTGCTCTCAATATTGGCACTGTCTACTTTTCTTTGATTTTAATTTCACCAATTGCTCTGAAAAATACAAAAAGGCACATTTATATGCCTCTTTTTCTAACATGTTTGTGTCTCAGTTTTACTTTGTCTTCCTTTAAGTTCCTCTACAAATTCATTCACTCTTCAACCTTACTCATGAAGCACAAGGATAAAAAAAAAGCTTTTTTTTTATAAATTCTATTAGTACTTTAAATACCTGGTTTTCCATTATATTACAGGGAGTCCTCGGGTTACAATAGTCTCAACAGACGACATTTTGAGTTTACGATGCTCACTCCCATAAAAACAAAAAAATTGAGATGTGTTTCGGTTTACACCATTAGTGTTTTAGTTATGGACTACGTGGGCTAACTAGTTTGGCTGCATGCATTGGAAGGATACACAGTAACGTGGTGTATGAGTGAGGGAGTTGGTGTCCCCCAGTATGCTTACCTAGCCATTTTGGACTGTTAAAAGTGCAAGTGTTCCATTTGTGTTAGGGTAGGATGTTTGACGACTTACACCAAACTTCAGATTATGTCACTGTCGTAGGAACAGAACTGTATCATAACCAGAAAACATACTGTACTTTTCTTACACTCCCACTGTCAGTACAGGAAATGGGTAGGGTTTCAATGGATTTCTCAGTAACAGCTAACAAAACAAAACCAGCAAGATACCTTTGGTAAATCCATAAAACTTGGCCGAGCAGTTGAAATAAGTCCCAGGGTTTTTAAAGAGCAGTTCACAAGTTGCGATAATATATCACAAGCTGCTTCAGCCGATTCTTTGCTGCTGTCCACCTTAGGAAAGAAAATACCATTTACTCATGGATATATTTACCTTACCCTGTGCATATCTTAACTTTACAAAACCAAAAAATATAGTTATTAGTTTACTGCATTATAATTTAAAGAATATTGATTCTTTCAACCATCCACCCTCACATACAACCTTAGTCTTTCTAAGTCATCCTGAAAAATTGTAAGGGAAACTGTCAAGACTTAACTTTCATTATAAGAGATATATCTAATGTTGAAAGATCCTAGCTCTAAGCTGATTTATCCCAAATTGACTATATAACTTAATGCAATGCATAAATTTATCTTTGAAAAAAATTACATGTTTAGAAGTTCATATAAATACATACATATAAATAGTGTCTATGTTACACGTTTCAAGACAAAAGAAAATGAGCAGGTATTTATTCAGAAGGTTCAAGTAGGCTCTGGCCAGTGGCTCAGTGGACAGAGCATCAGCCGGCATATGGACGTCCCAGGTTTAATCCCCAGTCAGGGCACACAGGAGAAGTGACCATCTGCTTTTCCCTATGCCCTCTCCCCTTTCTCTTCCTTCTTCCTCTCTCCATCTGCAGCCAGTGGCTCAATTGGTTCAAGTGTGGCTCTGGGTGCTGAGGATAGCTTGGTTGGCCCGAGCACATCAGCCTCGGGTGCTAAAAATAGCTCAGTACTCAAGCACCGGCCCCAAAAGGAGTTGCCAGGTGGATCCTGGTCAGGGCACATATGGGAGTCTGTCTCATCTTAAAAAGGGGGGGGGGGAGTCACAACTGGGGATTCATCATTAATGATATTAATAAAAAAATGAATGAAAGTAAAATCAGGGCCTCCAACCAGTCAACTATGAAAATCTGAAACAAAGAGAAGTTGCTGCTCCTACATTCTCTTCTGTATAGATACATCTTGGGAAAAGGGTAATATGACCAAAAAAACTCTTCCAGAGCTCTTTTTTCAAAACGGAAGTTGTTCCCTGGGCTAAAAAGCATCTTAAAACAGAATAGTTAAAAGCAGTATCATTACTTTATTCCAGATTGACATACATTACCTTAACCCCAAAATGTTCTATGAGCTGGCTATAGAACTGCTGACCTAATTTATATTAAAGTTTCAGAGCTGTTTATAATATCCTCTGGCTAAGTTTCTCCACACCAGTGGTTCTCAAAAGTGTAGTTCCCAAAAGAGCAGCATCAACATCTCCTGGAAACTTGTTAGAAATGACAATTCTTATGCTCAACCCAGACTATCTGAATCAGAAACTTTGGAGGTGGGGCTCAGAAATCTTTACCTCAGCAAGCACTCAAGGTGATGCTGATGCATATAAAGTTTGAGAACCCTGTTCCAATAACTGACTACCTCTTTGGCCTATAGTCAATGATGAATTAAAAACAAGTATTATCAGGAGAGCTCAGAAAAATCCTGTGATGTGGTTCTTTTGCAAATCAGAAATTACCTCCTCAGCAAAATAAACAATAAAATAAAAATGTTTAAACTTATAGGACAAATGGTTTTGTTAAGTAAGCTCTATAAGTTGGACACAGCTGAACTGTGTCAGAGGGCTGTAATAAAAAATTAACACTGACCTAGCCAACCCACTAGATGGAATTGGTCTTTTTACCTATGAGATTAACATATTATACTCACCTTTTTACAGGATTTATCATTAGAACACTCTTAAGACAACTCAAGGATGACTGAAACCAAAGTGGACGCTCTTGAGTTTTCTGAACAGGGAGGTGGGGGAAGGACAACACAGGAGGAGTTCCTAGCTTTCTGTCTGTCCGAGCCTCCTACATTCCCCACCCTTTCCCCCACTTACAGTTGCCAGATAACATACACGACATTCAGTGAGTATTAAGTATGTTCCAAATAATGCTAGGGACATACTAATACTAAAAACTATTTGTTGGTTATCAGAACTCAATTTAACTAGGCATCCTCTATTTTTTATTTGCTAAACCCAGCAATTCTACCATCAGTGGCCTGAGGGCCTTTATGCATTTTTCTGGGAAGGAGGCTATAATACACCCAACCATTCCCATCACCAGGTGTATCCTCCTCCTGGGGCACATATGTTTGAATAAAACAAAACATTACAGATCTCTCTACTCATATAAACCTCTATGATTTCTTAAACTATTCTGGACATATCAAAAAGCCACCCTACTTCATTTATCTCATCGCTGCATGATTTTAACATGTCCCTTCCTGCAATTAAAAGAACAGTTTTTGGCATTCCTCCATTACCTTTTCCTACTTCTAAAATATATTCACTTAAATTTTTTACATAAAATTTCTGTGTCTCCTTTTCTTTGAAGACCCCCCATATCATAAAGCCATCAATAAGCAAACTTAGTCCCTACTAGATAGAAATAATTAAGCGTTAGTCCATCATAATCTCCACAGTTAAAATTTTTTATTGTTAGCTTGACCTGTGATGGCGCAGTGGATAAAGGGTCGACCTGGAAATGCTGAGGTCGCCGGTTTGAAACCCTAGGCTTGCCTGGTCAAGGCACATATGGGAGTTGATGCTTCCAGCTCCTCCCCCCCTTCTCTCTCTCTGTCTCTCCTCTCTCTCTCTGTCTCTCCCTCTCCTCTCTAAAATGAAATTAAAAAAAAAATTTTATTGTATATTTATCCTTCCTTAAATCGTTGGCAATAGTTCAATGTGACTGACAGCTTTGGTCAATGATTTATGCTTATTTAGTGGTTGCTTCTGCTCTTTAATGACTAAATTATAATAAAATGGAATAATTAAGCTAAAATATAATTATTTGTCACAGCTTCTAAGGTATACAATAATTCTAAATCTTTAAGCACTTTCCCTAAAAAGCAGTATTTCAAAGGCATGAGAAGATGTACTGATTTAGGATACAAAACCCACTAATAATATGGTTTATTTTTTTTTTAAAAAGGGTTTAAAGTATTACCTTGAAGCTGACATATTGTAGATGGTTTGAATGTCTTTTAATAATCTGTTTGATCAGCTCTGGATGTGTAGCTTTCAAATAAGATGTAGCTGGCTGATTCAGTTCAAATTCAAAACATCTCCATAAGTCAGGCATGTGAAATACCTGGTTCCAGTTGCGGCAAACTTGTGAAGCATGAGCCCGGTCAAGAAGAGGCAAATACTTAAATACTTGGAGAATAATGTCCTGAAGGAGATTACCCCAATCACAAGTCTGAGAAGGCTCATTTGTAGTCCTCAGTTTCTTGGATTTCTCTGCAGTATCTTCTTCTGATGAATCATGATCACTATCTCTTCCTCCTCGTTTCATCCTATTCAGAAGAAATGCACATTTTTTTTATATTTAACTTCTGAATAGAAATAAATCCAAAATTTATTCTTCTGTCATTGAGATGTATATATACATATTTATAAATACAACCACAAACATGCAGAAAGACTTGACCAGTAATTCCAGGAGAATACCAAAATATAATGAAATATAATGAAAATGCCAGCAGAGACCAGCTGTCATCTTACAGATTCTATACAGTTGTTTAAACATTTGTATTCATCATGGTTTTGAAACTAAAGCAAGAATTTATATTTTAAAAGTTACAGTCAACTAACTATAAGAGAACCTAGTGACACTTTAAAGGTTTCTTACAAGACTTCTAAGGATACCTGATGTATTTGAATTCTTGAATTCAAGGCAGACCAGGGTCCCAGGAACCTCCAGAGAGGATCTGAATTAAGTAGCCAACAATCTTTCCACACTGAACAGTTTTTGATAGATGTTATGGTCAAACCTACTCTCTGCTAAAAATATGCAAACTCATTCCTACTAAGCATTGTTTGGTTTCTTCTTCCAACCCACCACTTACTGTTGCAATGTTTACCCCACGTTGTATTTCTGAATGACAGGTATATGTTTATTCCATACATTGTATTACCTTAATTCCATTTGTTTCTTTAAAAAGTAGTATGGCCTCACCAGATGGTGGCACAATGGACAGAGCTTTGTCCTGGGATGCAGAGGACCCAGGTTTGAAACCCCAAGGTTGCTGGCTTGAGCACAGAGTCACCAGCTTGAGCATGGGATCAGACATGACCCCATGGTCACTGGCTTGAGCCCAAGGTCACCGAATTGAGCAAGGGGTCACTGGCTTGGCTGGAGACCTCCTGGTAAGGCACATATGAGAAAGCAATCACTGAGCAACGAGGGTGCAGCAACAAAGAATTGATGCTTCTCATCTCTCTCCCTTCCTGTGTATTTGTCCCTATCTGTCCCTCTCTCTGCTTCTCTGTCTCTCTTGCTAAAAAATAAAAAATAAAATAAGTAGTGTGGCTCTGGAATCAAGCTCCCTGATTTTGAACCCTGGATCTGTCCCTCACTGTTTATGTGGCCTTGAACAAATTATTTGATTTCCATGTGCCTCAGTTTGTAAAATGAAGGTAATAATACATAGGGTTCTTGTGAGGCATTAAATAGTACTAAGGCTTTTGAAAGTAGATGATTGTTGAACTCAGTTATAGTACAATAGTCCAGTATTAAAGATATTAAAGTGTATAACACAGTAAAATAGTAAAAATGATCCTATTTTTCGGCCCTGGCCAGGAGGCTCAGTGGATAAAGCATCATCCCTGCAAACCCTAAGTTGCAGGTTCAACCCCTAGTCAGGGTATGTACTGTACAAGGAGCAATCAATGAGTACACACCTAAATGAATAACTAAGTCAATGAGTACACACCTAAATGAATAACTAAGTCAATGAGTACACACCTAAATGAATAACTAAGTCAAACAGGTTAATGCTTCTCTCTCTTCCTTTCTTCCCCCCCTTCTCTCCCTTCCTCTCTCTGTCAAATCCATGAAAAAGCTTTAAAAAAGGATTTTTTATTTTAAAATAAAATATGTGTATGGGAGTACAAGAACACATGTATGGAAGAGAAACACACATTGGGAGTAGATTCACCACATTAATATAGTAACTACCTATAATCGTGAATGGGATTATATATTGTAGTGATGGCATAACAGGTAAATTTTTTTTTGTCAATATGCATCCCTGTATTTTACACATTTATTTTAATCTCAATGAATTACACTGTAGTCAGATAAAAAAGGTATTGTTTTGACTTGTTTTTTGGAAAAATAGTTATTGCAGGCTCTAAACTAAATGGAATAACTTCACAGCACGTACTAGTATCTCTATTTAATTTAGTGGTTTGGATTTGGAGTTGCATCTTTTGAAAAGGATGGTTTGTGGCTGGCTCCAACTCTATTCTTGGCACACAAGCCTGTAAGAATTTCTGATTTCTGTGTGGGACAAAGGATGTGCAAATGCATAAATCTTAACTAAGTATGTTTTTGTAGATTCTCTCTCCAGTAGCCTGCAAAATTTGTGAAAAAAGAATTGCGGGCCAGACGGAAACAATGGCAGAGACCCCTGGTCTTTGTGGCATTAAAATCAGCCCAGGAGGTCTTAGCACATGTGCAATAAACACCTTTTCCTTATTGCTCCTATGTCCAGCTCCGTGAGTTAAGTAAATGATGTATACCATTTTGAGCAAGAGGAGAGAAAGAGTGAAAATGATGACACAGGTGACAAGAGGGTAGTTTTATGGAATACTAAAACTTATGTTAATCTAAAAATGCATATTTTAAAATGTTTAGAGCAAAGGTATAAACTACAACGTAACCTTTAATATAAAAAATCTCTCCAGGCCCTGGCCGGTTGGCTCAGTGGTAGAGCGTCAGCCTGGCATGCGGGAGTCCCGGGTTCAATTCCCAACCAGGGCACACAGGAGAAGCGCCCATCTGCTTCTCCACCCCTCCCCCCTCTCCTTCCTCTCTCTCTCTCTCTTCCCCTCCCACAGCCAAGGTTCCACTGGAGCAAAGTTTGACGGGCACTGAGGATGGCTCTGTGGCCTCTGCCTCAGGCGCTAGAATGGCTCTGATTGCGGCAGAGGCAGAGCGAAGCCCCAGATCCACCCGGCATGCCCATCCCAGTCGGGCGCATGCGGGAGTCTGTCTGACTGCCTCCCTGTTTCCAGCTTCAGAAAAATACCAAAAAAAAAAAAAAAAAAAATCTCTCCCAATAACAATGTCCTACAAGAGGTTGAAGTAACACTGTCATTATGACCCATTTTTCTGCTTTAACTTATCTTGAAGGCTTACTTTAATTTTAGCATGTAAAATTTGGGTCAAAGAACAAAGAGTCTGCTACCTAGGGCTTGTAATTTCTTTTCTGGCTATCTAAAACTCTTCAAAATTTTGAGATACAGAGATTCAAAAAAGAATGAAGCCATCTTCATAATTTCTACTCCCTATTATAGACTGCTGATTGCCTGTTTCTGAAAAAGAGTCTTGTAAAACTAGAACTATTCAACTTAAAGATGAAATGATTCATCTTACTTTAGCGTATATAGACACATAAACAAAAAATGACAGTGTTATTCAGGCCATTATCTTTATTAATACTTTGCTGATCCTAGTAATACTTTCTTTTGTCTATTAAAAGTCCTGTTTTGTTTATTTTTATTTTGTGAGAGACACAGAGAGAGATAAAGACAGGGACAGACAGGAAGGGAGATGAGAAGCATCAATTCTTCGTTGTAGCACCCTAGTTGTTCACTGATTGCTTTCTCATATGTGCCTTGGGGGTGGGGGCACAACCACACGACACTACAGCAGAGCGAGTGATCCCTTGCTCAAGCCAGCAACCTTGGGGTTAACTGGTGAGACTTGCTCAAACCAGATGAGCCCACGCTCAAGCTGTCAACCTCGGGGTTTCAAACTTGGGTCCTCGGGTCCCAGTCCGACGCTCTATCCACTGCACCACTGCCTGGTCAGGCATAGCCCTGTTTTAAATAAAGTATATTTCAATAACTTTCCAAGTTGAGGAGATAAAAGAGTGACATATTAAAAAGTATGCAACACTAAGAAACAGTATCTCTTCATCTAGATATAAGACTATATGACCACCAAAGCATATTTTAAGCACTTACTACTTTAGTACTAGCAGAACAAAATCTGTTGTCAAATATGACTGTACTATGTCCTAATTATATTAAATTTGGCAACAGAAAGAACTCTAAAACCAAATGCCCATTAAAATGGTCTCTGCATCATCCTCACTAATGCATGAAAATAATAGAACATGCTGAGCACCTAATAAAATTTTTAAGTATCAATTTTTTTCCAGGATGATCTAATGTATCAATGCAAAAATGTACAATGCTTTCAGAAGTATTTTTCAAACCTTTTTGCACATGAAGCTTTGCTGTAATGAAAGTTAATTCAAAGCATCCATCAGTTTACAAAGAATTTTCATCAATGGACTATTTTCTACTTTCAGTCAAAGTAAAACACCTCTTATAATTCAACAGAAGTGTAGAGACTGAAGCTGAACAATAAATGTTAAAGAGACTTTGCAGGGCACCAATACAAGGCCTCTTCAGGGATCTGGCAGTTCAATTTTGCCTGCCAGGGAGCTCAGTTGGTTAGAGCATCATACCGATACCCAAAGGTTATAGGTTTGATCCCTGATTAGGGCACATACAAGAATCAATCAATGAATACATGGATGGGTGGAACAACAAATTGATGTTTCTTTCTCTCTCTCTTAAATCAATAAAATTAAAATAAAAAGCAGGTCAAACTGCAACTTTTGCTGGCCCCAAATCATTAATGCAACTTAGGCACCGAAAGCATTTGGTCAGGGACTGATACTCCTTGAAGGGCCAAAACGTAAACTCATGAGTCATGAGGAAAGTCTACAGACTAGTGAGCAGCACAAGGAGCTACAGAACTAACATATCCACACACTCTGAAAGGAACAGGCACGCTTATTCATCAGATGAGGGGCAGGAGAGAACATTTAGCTGTGCGTCCCTGCAAAAAAATTTTTCATTAATTGATCTTAGTGAGAGAGGAAGGGGGAGAGAGAGGGGAAGAGACATCTGGAAGGGAGAGGGAGACAGAAGCATAGATCTCTACGTGCCCGGTGCCCTGACCATTTGTCCGACAATCTCTGAGCTCCAGGAGGATACTCTAAACCAGTGGTCCCCAAACCCCGGGCCACAAACCAGTACCGGTCTGTGGGCCATTTGGTATCAGTCCGCAGAGAAAGAATAAATAACTTACATTATTTCCGTTTTGTTTATATTTAAGTCTGAACGATGTTTTAGTTTTTAAAAATGCCCAGATTCCCTGTTACATGCGTCTAAGACTCATTCTTGTCTCGGTCACATGATACATTTATCCGTCCCACCCTAAAGGCTGGTCCGTGAAAATATTTTCTGACATTAAACCGGTCCGTGGCCCAAAAACGTTTGGGGCCCACTGCTATAAACCAACTGAGCTATCCAGCCAGGACGCGATTGTGATAATTTTAAAAGTTCATTTGTACTTAGCTATAAAAAGCTTGTTCTAGCATCACATTTCCTTTCCGTTTACATTCTGCTTTGACTATGGTCAGAATTAATATGCATTCTTTGGCTGAAATACAAGAATAAACGCGTGCTGAGATCCACTCTCGGAACTAGATGGTAGTTAAAGTGTAGTGGGGAAAAGCTGCTAGTGGTCATTTGCAGATAACTGGGCGTAAATGACATTTTCATAAATATTTCAGAGATTAAAAAAAAGACCAATTAAAGGAGCTGGGTCATTCGATTGGACATCAGCAGCAGAAAGATATAGTCCTGTCACATCTGCGCTCGAAGATGCGGGCCACGTAACGCGCCGCGTCCTGCGCCCCGCGCAACCCCACCTGAAGCGGCCGCTCACAAGTTGGCCAAGTTCTGCACTCGCCTCCGCGGCCGGCGGCCCCGCTCCCCGACCACCTCCGCAGATGGCCTTTTCCTGACCTTTCTCAGGCGCCCTACCGGACGTTTCCACACCCTAACGTCCCTCAGTTCTCAAGCTACAAGCAGGGGCGTCGCCCGCCGCGGGAAGAGCCCGTCCCCAGCCCCGCCCGGAGTGATAAGCGCGACGGCGGCGCCGCAGCGGCCCTGGCACGCGCACCACGCCCTGGTGACATGTTTTGAAGCGGCCAAGCGGGGAAACGCCCCCGAGCAAATCCAAGGTCTCCGCGCGCCGCGCCCCGTCCCGAGCCCCGTCCGGACCCCGCGCCGCCAGGCCCGCCCAGCCGCCCCCCGAAGCCGGCAGACCCTCCCCGGCCTCGCCGTCGCCGCGGGGCTCCGGCCCTGCCCTTCCGCCGTACCTGCTGCCGGGGGCGGCCTCCCCCACACACCACCCCGGGCTCCGGGGACGGCGGCGGCTGGTCCCGCGGCTTTCACATGAGGCCCCCCCGACCCCGCGCTTCGGGCTCCCGCCGACGCGGCCCCCCGCGCTCCGCCCGCATCCGAGGCGCTGGTCCCGCGGCGGGCGCCAGTGCGGCTCCACCTTTGCGGCTCTGGCTGCCGGGGAAGAAGCCTTCCTTCTTAGTCCCGCGCCGTCCACGTCCTTCTGCCCGGAACCCTCGTGGCCGTGAGAGACTCTGCCCAGCGTGCCACAGCCACCGCGTAGACCTCCTGCGCCTCAGCCCAAACACCGACTCCAAAATGGCGCCCGGGACTCGCGGCCGCGCGCTTTCCCGGCGCGTCTCCGCCCGCGGGGCGCGCGCGTGTCCGCGGCGGCGCGCTCGCGGAGGCCCGGGCTGCGCGCCACCCCGCGCAGCGGGGGCTTCCGCCTCCCGGAGCCTTGCGGCGGGTCTTACTCTCCGAGTTGTTGCTGCTGCTTGTAGGGATTTTTCGTTTGGAAGCTGAAGACGGAGGGCTGGAGCTAGCTAGATGTCTGAGTCCACCTGCGGTTGAAACGGAAAAGTTTAGGGAGGTGGAGCAGAAAGGAGAAAGGAGGGAGTGTCTCTTTGGCCTGCTGCAGCGCAGCAGCTGGTTGGGCAGAGGGTAAGCAAGAGATGCGGCAGCTGACACACCTCCGCGCGTGGGCGCGGTCTCGGAAGGCCACGCCTGGGCCGCGGGACCCAGGGGGCAAACAGGCTCTAAAAATACACACGCCTTATATACTACACAAGGCGTTTTTTAAAAAAACCTGCAAGGAAATATACCAGAATGGTGATGGTGTTAATCAGGGGTCTCAAACTCGCGGCCCGCGGGCCCACCAATTTTGTGCGGCCCGCAGACTGGCCCGCAGATTAATCCACGAAGTTTGATTAGTCTGCGGGCCGCACGGCCGGGAGTTTGAGACCCCTGGTGTTAATGCTGGGATTACAGATGATTTTTATATTTAAAATATTTATTTTCCAGTTTTTCTAAAAGTGAGTTATTTTTTTAAAACCGTCTATCTTGAAATTTTTAAATAGTTTTCTGTAACTCAGTAAGGAAAGTGTAAAGGAATAATATATGGTTATTTAAAAGAAAACCTCTGCTGAATCCTTTTGTAAATCGAGGTACCTTTGTAACTGCTACCTACTTAACTTGTTTTACGTTTGGATTTGGGGATACTGGGTTGTTTTTAAAAGTTATAGTGTGCTTAGGTGCAAAATCATAATTTGAATCATGCACCATCCTTCCTGCCGCCCTCAAAAGTAAATAAAAAGAAAGTATCTTCCATCTAAAGATGTCTTCTCAACCATTTGACCCATGTGTAAGATACTAAAATGCAGGGACGCCCAGGCAGCCCTCCACTCTTCTAGTTCCCCCCGCAAAGTTAGCTAGGAAGCCAAGTGTAATTCATTCAGATTCATTGTGGGAAGACGCTAGTGTTTTCTGTTAGTAATTGACTATCTGATCATCATGTGAAACTGAACAAAATCTCTGCAACATGAAAATGTGATTGTTCTTGTTTTAGCAACATTTTTAGGCCCCTTGGTGACTGGATGATGAAGAACATTAGAAAGTTGTAAGAATAGCAATGATGACTATAAGATGGGAGAACAGAGTCAAATGCAGACCCATTTATTTAGAGTTAGGGTAACATTATAAATGATCAGCAAAACCATTAAACTAAATAAGCAAACATAAGGAGTATATGTTATATTATATTAAAACCTTCAACTCCAGCTGTAGTCCCTATTTAATTGCTCATAGGCTAATACACCCTGTAAGAAGACAAGGCTTACCTGAGTGGACAGAGCATCAACCTGGAACACTGAGGTCTCAGGTTCAAAACCTGGAGGTCTCTGGCTCCAGCACAGGCTCACCAACTTGAGCAAGGTATCTCTTGAGCATAGGATCATCGCTGTGATCCTAAGGTTACTGTCTTAAACCCAAGGCCATTGGCTCATCTGAGGAGCAATCAATGAACAACTAAAATGCCACAACTACAAGTTGATGCTTCTCATCTCTCACACTAAAAAGAAAGAAAGAAAGGAAGGAAGGAAGGAAGGGAGGGAATGAGGGAGAGAGAGAGAAAGAAAGAGAGAGAAAGAAAGGGATCTTGGCACACTTTACCTTTCAAATGCTTCCTCTCCTTCCATTACTTAAAGATTTTACATCACCTTTTTCTGGGGGGGAGGGGATCCAGAAAACTTTATTGAACCATATTCAGACCTAATAAAGCAATGGATAAGCCACATTTCTGATTAGAAAAAACCCAAATCATTAAGATACAAATTCTCCCCAAAATTTTTCCCCTAAAATCAATGCAATTTCAATCAAAATCTGAACAAGTTGCTTCTAGGTATTTCTTTGGTGTCTGTTGTTACTTCTCTTTCACTTCTGATTTTATTTATATGCATCTTCTCTTTTTTTTTGATAAATCTGGTTAAAGGTGTGTCAATCTGCTTACCTTTAAAAAAAAAAACCAGCTCTTGGTTTCAATGATCTCTTGTATTTTTTACACTCTAGTTCATTTATTTATGCTCTAATCTCATTAGTTCCTTCTTTCTATTTACTTTGGGATTTGTTTCTTGCTCTTTTTCAAGTTTCTTTAAGGGTAAAGTTAGATTGTTTATTTGAGATTTTTCCTTTTTTTTGAGATAGGCCTCCTGTATTACTAAGAATTTCCTTCTTAGGACTGCTTTCACTGTGTCCAATAGATTTTGGGTTGTTGTGTTCTTATTTTCTTTTATGTCAAGATATCTTTTGATTTGTTCCTTGCTCTCATTTTTAACCCATTCATTGTTTAGTAACATGTTAATTAGCCTCCATGTCTTTGTGTGTGTTTTTTCTTTGTGACTGGTTTCTAGTTTCACACCATATAGTCAGAGATGCTTGATGTAATTTCAGTCTTCTTAAATTTATTATTTTTTTATTTTGTGTGGGGAGAGAGAGAGAGGGATACAGACAGATAAGAAGGGAGAGAGATGGGAAGCATCAGCTCTTAGTTGTGGTACCTCAGTTGTTCATTGATTGACCAGGGGGCTTCAACCAAGCCAGTTATCCCTTGCTCAAGCCAGTAACCTTGGGCTCAGCAACAACCTTGGGCTTCAAGACAGTGACTTTTGGGCTCAAGCCAGTGACCATGAGGTCATGATCCTACACTGAAGCCAGCAACACCTCACTCAAACTGGTTAGCCCACGCAAAAGCCAGTGACCTCAGGGTTTCAAACGAGTTTTCAGTGTCCCAGGCTGACACTCTATCCACTGTACCACCACCTGCTGACGCCTTAAATTTATTGAGACTTGTTTGTGTCCTTATATGTGGTCTATCCTAGAAAATCTTCCATGTGCACTTGAAAAGAATGCATATTCTGCTGCTTTGGGGTGAAATGCTCTGAACATATTAATTAAATCTGACTGATCTAATGTGTCTTTTTTTTTTTTTTTTTTTTTTTTTACAGAGACGGAATCAGAGAGAGGGATAGATAGGGACAGACAGGAATGCAGAGAGATGTCAATCATCAGTTTTTCATTGTGGCACTTAGTTGTTCATGGATTGCTTTCTCATATGTGCCTTGATCGTGGGGCTACAGCAGATCAAGTAACCCCTTGCTCAAGCCAGTGACCTTGGGTCCAAGCTGGTGAGCTTTGCTCAAACCAGATGAGCCCGTGCTCAAGCTGGCAAGCTCAGGGTCTTGAACCTGGGTCCTCCGCATCCCAGACCGACGCTCTATCCACTGCACCACCGCCTGGTCAGGATAATGTGTCATTTAAGGCTGCCATTTCCTTGTTGACTTTCTGTCGAAGATCTAATCCAATGATGTCAATGGGGTGTTAAAATCTCCTATTATGACTATATTGCTATTGATCTCTCCCCTTATGTCTATCAAGAATTGCTTTATATACACTGTGCACAAAAATTATAGGATCAAGGAACATGCAGATACTCCAGTACTTTCAGCCTTTTGTATACTGCATTTTCACCAATAAAATAAAAGTTGATTTTGCCTCTATTTTGCATAATCAAACAACTTTTTTGACTTGTCATTTGCTTTTCTGATGTTCTTGTTAAATAAAAAAAAAATCAAGTGCTTTTTTTTTTTTTTTCATTTTTCCAAAGCTGGAAACAGGGAGGCAGTTAGACAGAACCCCACATGCGTCCAACTGGGATCCACCCGGCATGCCCCCCGGGGGGCGGTGATGCTCTGCCCATCTGGGGCGTTGCTCCATTGCAACCAGAGCCATTCCAGCGCCCCAGGCAGAGGCCATGGAGCCATCCGCAGCGCCCAGGCCAACTTTGCTCCAATGGAGCCTTGGCTGCTGGAGGGGAAGAGAGAGAGAGGAAGGAGAGGGGGAGGGGTGGAGAAGCAGATGGGCACCCCTCCTGTGTGCCCTGGCCGGGAATCAAACCTGGGACTCCTGTACGCCAGGCCGATGCTCTACCACTGAGCCAACCGGCCAGGGCCTCAAGTGCTTTTTTTTAATCACTTCATATCTATTTTGAAATATCCTCTAATTTTTGTGAGCAGTATATTTAAGTGCTCCTACATTGGGTGTGTAAATGTTTACCGAAGTTATATCCTGTTGTTGGATTGCTCTGTTCATCATTATTTAGTGTTCTTCTTTATCTCTTACTATAGCCTTTATTTTAAAGCCTATTTTATAAGCTATAAATACTGCTACCCCAGCTTTTCTTTTCTTTTCCATTTGCACAAACTGTCATTTTCCTTCCTGCCTTTACTTTTTAGTCTGTATGTGTCTTTCATTCTGAGGTGGGTCTCTTGTAGACAGCATATATTTGGGTCTTGTTTTCTTTCTCTTTGTGACAGAGACGGAGAGAGAGAGACAGAGGGACAGATAGGGACAGACGGACAGGAAGGGTGAGAGATGAGAAGCATCAGTTCTTCATTGCACCTCCTTAGTTGTTCATTAATTGCTTTCTCATATGTGCCTTGATGGGGGGAGGGACTAGAGCAGAGAGAGTGACCCCCCTTGCTCAAGCCAGTGACCTTGGGCTCAAGCCAGTGACTTTGGGCTTTAAGCCAGCGACCTTTGGGCTCAAGCCAGCTACCATGGGCTCATGTTAATGATCCCACATTTAAGCCAGCGACCCCATGGTCAAGCTGGTGAGCCCGCGCTCAAGCCAGTGACCTCAAGGTTTTGAACCTGGGTCCTCTGCATCCCAGTCCAACACTCTATCCATTGCGCCACCACCTGGTCAGGCTTGGGTCTTGTTTTCTTTTTTTTTTTTTTTTTTTTTGTATTTTTCTGAAGCTGGAAATGGGGAGAGACAGTCAGACAGACTCCCGCATGCGCCCGACCGGGATCCACCCGGCACGCCCACCAGGGGCAACGCTCTGCCCACCAGGGGGCGATGCTCTGCCCCTCCGTGGTGTCGCTCTGCTGCGACCAGAGCCACTCTAGCGCCTGGGGCAGAGGCCAAGGAGCCATCCCCAGCGCCCGGGCCATCTTTGCTCCAATGGAGCCTTGGCTGCGGGAGGGGAAGAGAGAGACAGAGAGGAAGGAGGGGAGGGGGTGGAGAAGCAAATGGGCGCCTCTCCTGTGTGCCCTGGCCGGGAATTGAACCCGGGTCCCCCGCACACCAGGCCGACGCTCTACCGCTGAGCCAACTGGCCAGGGCCGGGTCTTGTTTTCTTATCCATTCATCTACCCATGTCTTTTGACTGGAACATTTAAGCCATTTACATTTAAAGTGATTATTGATAGGTATGTATTTACTGACATTTTTTTTTTAATTTTATTTATTTTTTACAGAGACAGAGAGTAAGTCAGAGAGAGGGATAGATAGGGACAGACAGACAGGAACGGAGAGAGATGAGAAGCAAAATCATTTTTCATTGCGCATTGCAACACCCTAGTTGTTCATTTATTGCTTTCTCATATGTGCCTTGACTGCGGGCCTTCAGCAGACCGAGCACCTTGCTGGAGCCAGCGACCTTGGGTTCAAGTTGGTGGGCTTTTTTGCTCAAACCAGATGAGCCCACGCTCAAGCTGGCGACCTCGGGGTCTCGAACCTGGGTCCTCTGCATCCCAGTCTGACGCTCTATCCACTGCGCCATTGCCTGGTCAGGCTTTACTGACATTTTATTTTTTTAACTATGTTCCTCTGGTTTCTTCTTTTTTTCTTTTTAAAGCAGGTTCTTTAACATTTCTTGTAATATTGGCTTTGTAGTTACAAACTCTAGAGCATTTTCTTGTCTGGAAAGCTCTTTACTTCCTCAATTTCAAATATTAGCCTTACTGGGTAAAGTAGTCGTGGTTGTAGGTCCTTACTTTTCATCACTTTGAATATTTCATTCCAATCCCTTCTGACCTGAAATTTTTTCTGTTGAGAAATCAGTCTTATGGGAGCTCCCTTGTAGGTAACTAATCTGTCTTTCTCTTGCTTCTTTTAAGTCTCTCTTTGTCTTTAACTTTTGCCATGTTAATTATGATGTGAATGGATGTGGGCTTCTTTTGGTTCATCTTGTTGGGGACTCTGCTCTTTCTGGACTCGTGTATCTTTTTCCTTCACCAGGTTAGGGAAGTTTTCAATTCCTTATTCTCTCTCTTCTTCTTGTATCCCTATGATGCAGATGTTTTTATACTTCATGTTGTCCCAAAGGTCCCTTAAACTATCCTCTTTTTAAAAAAATTCTTTTTTTCTTTTTGTTGCTCTGATTGGGTGTTATTTTCATGGATTCAGTCTTCTACTTTAGCTAACCTACTCATTACTTCTTCCACTGTATTCTTCATGTCAAACATTATATTCATTTTTGACTTTTTCTTTCTTTTCATTTTATGTGCTTTTTCATGCTGTTGAGCATCTTTATAACCATTACTTTGAACTCTATATCTAATAAACTGCTTGCCTCCATTTTATTTAGCTCTTTTTCTAGTGGTTTGCTCTGTTCTTTCATTTGGAGACTCTTTGTCTTCCTATTTTGGATGCTTTTTGTGTTTGTTTCTATGTAATATGATAGAGAGACCTGCTATGACTCCCGCCTTGGTGAGCCGGCCTTACACAGTAGGTATCCTGTGGGACCGACTGGCACTGTCTCCTTGGTCACCTCAGCTGGGTGCTCCAGAGATGTCCCTGGTGTCGGTTGTGTGGACCCTCCTATTGTAACTGAGTCTGATTACTATTGGCCCATTCATGTGTGGGATCAACCCTTAGGCTGGCTAACAGGCTCAGCCACGAACATGGTGTGCGCACAGCTATGCAGGTGCTGACCTCAGGAAGTGGAACTTGCCTCAGCAGGGCCTGGTGCCTGCTGGGGTCTCCCTTTCATTATGCTGCTTATGAAGCTCTTTGGATCCTGCTATGATGTTGTCTGAAGCTGGCCAATAGATGTGTTGGTTCTGAGCCTCTTGAGAGGGAACCTGGTGCAGAGCAATGTCAGACACTGTCTGGGACTGACCCTGACAACCAGTTTGGAGCTACAGGTGATCCAAAGTTTGTGGCTACCTCAATTTGGCCTGGGTGCATGCAGGAAGGGCCAAACTGTACACTAAGACTGGCTTTTACCAGAATCAGTCCTGGAGACAAGTCAGCAAAAGTCCCAAACACTCCAAGATCTACCTCCACCTACTTCTGCCTGTTGGCTGGCTGTTAGGTTCAGGCACTGTAAGAGTCTCTGGCAGTACTCGAGTTGCATGAGATATGTTCATAGTGAATGACTAGGTAGGGACAAGTAGAGTTCATCAGATTTATACAGTCTCAACATTGGTGCACTCAGCAAATGTCCCTGAGTGTACCAAGTCTGCCTCCCATCTGCTGGGAAGTTGCACACCTCTGTGTTTGGGCGGGGTCTCAGGGAGTGATCAGGATGAGGCCAGATTATCAGGCCCCAACAGACTGAGATTTGGCCATGTGTAGGGAGGGCTCTGCTTCGGTTGGGAGTATAAGGGGAAAATGGCCTCTGTTCTAGAGCCACGTAACTCAGTCTGTCCTGGATTTGCCTTGACCTTAGCAGGGAGCCGCTGGGAGTTGGGCAGGTGAGGCCTATGGAGCTGGAGGCTGGGGGGTGTCTGCTGCAATCCTGGAGAGTGGTTTTATCAGGTTTTCTGTGAGGGGGAAGACCCAGTCAGATTCACAAGAAATTGGGGAGAATGGTTCCTACCCAAAAGCCATACAACTCAGGCACTGACACCCCCTGAGTCTTCCCAGACCTCTACACCCTGGCCCAGGCAGCTGACTCCTCAGCAGGATGTAAGATTCACAGGGTGGGGCAAGAGAGAGTCCAGAGGTGGGGCTATTGCTTTCCCCAAGCTGATGCCACGCAAGAGATGCCACCCTCTGTGGTGTGGGAGAGGAACTCAGCACAGGGATCCTGGTGGCTGTCTCTTCAGCTCTCTCCCCAGAGCTGCTGTGAATGAGCTTTTGTGCATTGGCCCTTTAAGAGAGTGCCTGTGTCTTTAACATACTCCCATCTCTCTCTTCTGGACAGAAATTCCCCTTCTGTTCACAGCCAGATGTTATGTCGGTGCCTCTTCCAGGCGCTGGTGCTCTCTGGGCTGGAGAGCCCAGCTCGGGGCTTAGAACCCATGCTCCTCAGGGGAAACTCTGCTTCTGAGCTAACCCTCTGGGATGTCAGCTGCCACCTGTGGGAGCGGGACACCCCTTTTTGTGTCTCTGCCCCTCCTACCCATCTCAACGCGGCTTCTTCTATAAATCCTTGGTTATAAGACTTCTCTTCAGCTCATCGTCAGCTGGTTTTTCTGGATGATTGCTCTGTAACTTGGTTGTAATTCCAGTTTGGTCCTGGTTCCCTGTGAGTGTAGCTTCCACCTACTCCATCTTGGATTTTCTCCTTTATTTCACCTTTTTGAAAAAAAAAAAGGAACTTGTACTTATTTTTAAAATCAGTCCATACTTACTTACATTTATCAGTTGTAGTGGGAAAGGGCAGAAGGAAGCTATGGAGTAGATTGGTCTAGCAGAGAAAAATATTTTGTTACTAACCCTGTTTAGTATTCCCAATGCATGTGATGACAAAAAGCAACCCAATGTTTAGTCAACTTTATTAATCCTTTTCATGGGTGCTTGAATTTGTAAACCCAGGAGCTGTATAGGTGCTCATTTTCTACCACACTGCCTGGAAAGCAGAAAAAGTTGCTCTGTGATTAGAAAGAATAGCAAAAGAAATGCAGAAAGGACTTACAGAAGGGACAGAGCCAGAGCCCCCAACCCTGGTTCTACACTATTCCTGAGGACTGGCGGTGTTACAGCGGTTGAATTTTCCTCTTGTTTGCTAAAGTTATTTTGAATTTGTGTTGTTTTGTTTGAAACCATAGCTCCTTGCCAGTGCAGAGTTGACCTGAAAAGGCTCTTTCTTGGGTCTCACATGATTATTCCTTCTAACTGAAAAGCAATCATGGAATTTGGTCTCAGTGTGTCTGTATCTGTGAGTGTGGGTGGGCGTGTCTTCTCCATAGCTGCCATTTAACCATGGGTAATTCTGCCTCGTAGCATAGGAGTGGTGGTGGCTTGGACCAGGCCAGTCTTAGAAGGAGCCCCAGGAAAATAGGCATGACAACGGCCTCTTTTAGATGGATTTCCTGCCTTCCAAGTTGACAGATGAATCACAGATCTTACTGTGAAAAAGATGCATAATGTTTTTTTCTAAGGGGTAGGCAGGTCCCTGGAGAGCAGTTGAGTTGGAGAGAAACAGAGGTTTTAACTTTACCTTAGTTATTCCTTTGAATCATGCAAGGGAAAGGCCCTCTAGATTTAGTGTTCTTTCCCACTCTTTGACCTCTTTTCCTCTCTCCTTTTTCTGAAGCTTTCTTTTCTCAGCTTCCCCAGTCTGGTGTTTCCCCAGAGGAGGAGGAACTCTTGTCAACTCCTCCCCTTTCTGGAACTTGCAAACTTGAGAGCCAGAAGCCTCCACTGTTCAGTCAAAGCTGCTCCAGATCTGGAGGGAGAAGAGCTGAGTTGTGGCTTAATTTTGATCCTGGTTCTGCCTATACTAGATATGCAAGCTTAGACAAGTTCCAAGGTAACTTCTTTGTGCTTCAGTTTCCTCATCTCTAAAATAACTACCACATAGGTTATCATGAGAACTAAATGAGTTAACACACCGCATTGCCCATGTATAAGACACTCCCATGTATAAGACACACCCTAATTTGGGGGCCTGAAATTTAAAAAAAGTGTATTACATAAAGTTATTGAACTCAAGTTTTATTCATCATAAAATTCATGAAACTCCTAATCCGTGCAAAAAAGTGGGAAATGCAAGTAAAAAAAAAAAAAGCTACAACCACTGTATAAGACGCACCCAGTTTTTAGACCTCAAATTTTTTGAAAAAGGTACATCTTATACACGGGGAAATATGGTAAGTTAAGCACCTAGGCCAGTCACAGGCATATTAAATGCTAGCTAGCTACATTGCTCTTGTTGTTACTATTGGCTCTGACTCTGAGTAAGGACACTCACTTCTGCTTGGCATCTTGCCTCAGCATTCCCACCTCTCCCCTTTTAGTTGCTTCAGCATACACTTCCCTCTCTGGAAAATTAGGCTAACTAAACCATTTCAGTTTAGGCCATATCTTTGCATTTTAACACTAAGATTAGTTTGTAAGCTCCTCAAAGAAAAGAAGGATGTTTTGAAACTTTGACAAGATCCTTTATCAACTCTTCCCAAGACCACAGTCGTACTTTCCAACTGGCCTGCTCCAGAGGCAGTGTTTTTCGAGCTACCGCCTGACCTGATTCCTGAATTATTCCTAAACCACGTCTCTTGCTTTTATAAAAAAGAAAAAAAAAATACAAAGACAAAATCGAAATTGTTGAGAATGAGATTCTAGGCCAGCACTGTTAATTAGAAATATATGCAAGCCACATATGCAATTTAAAGTTTTCTGGAAGCCACATTTTTTTAAAAGTATAAAAGAGCAGCCCTGGTCGGGTGACTCAGTTGGTTAGAGCATTGTCCTGATCCCCCAGGGTTGTGGGTTTGATCCCTGGTCAGGGCCAATGAACAAGTAGAACAAGTGGATGTTTCTTTCTCTCTCCCTCTTCTTCTCTCTCTAAAAATTAATCAGTAGTTTTAAAAAGTACAAAGGAATAGGTAAAATTAATTTTAATAATGTTATTTAAATATATACCTAGCATATCCAAAATATTATTTCAATATATAAACGATCTCACAAATGATTGAGATAGCTTCATTTTTTTGTCTTTTGGTACTCCAGTCTTTGTAAAACCTGTGCTAGTTATTTAACCTTTGTGAGATTCAGTTGCCTCATCTGCAAAAGGAAAGTAATAGTTCACAGGCTTGTAGAAAATGAAATGTGCTACTATAACAAATTACTACAGCCTCCGTGTCTTAAAACAAATATTACTGCGCAGTTTTGGAGGTCTGAAGTGTGAAATGGGCTACAATCATTGCCTGACTTTGCCTCCTCTTTTCCTGTATTAGGACCCTTGTGATAACATTGGGCCTATTCGTTTAGCCCAGGAAAGTTTCTCCATTTCTAGGTCTCTACCCTTCATCACATCAGCAAAGTCCCTTTTGACATGTAAGGCAACAAATTCGTATATTCTGGGGATTCGGACATGGGCCTATTTGGGGACTGTCATTCTGCCTACCATAACCACGCATCAGCAGTGCTTGTCACTGTAAGCCCTCCACAATTCTCTCTTATTATCAGAAAACCTTGATTATAGTTCTTACTAACTTTATATTACTTGTCTCTGTATTTGTGTTCTGTGACTGTCACATCCCTAGCACAGTGTGCTGCACACATTTACTAACTCACATGGTCATTTGCCTTCTGTGTTTAAGTCATGGTTACTAAGCATCTGGGAACATCTCATGAGCCTGCACTGTGAAGTGTGTATATAGAACAGGTGCTCAAATATTTGTTAAGTGAATTAATGAAGCAAACAGCTTACTCACACTTCTGAGGAGCACACAGCAGTGCCTTAGTTCTCACCACACTTTCTCCCTGCAATGTGCTTTCCCACTTTTGCTTGTCAAAACTTCCTTCAAAACTAGGCTCAAGTACCTGCATCTACTTTTTGCAGGAAATGGATATTATAACTGAATGTATTTCTTGCTTTCCTTTGTTAGCTAAGAAACTCACTGTGAAGTTGATGGTCTATTCTCTAGCAACAATGTAAGACTGTGTGGTTCTTTACTGGACACTCATCTCTAACCTTGGCTTTTCTTTTCTTAATTTCTTTTCACTGTAACTCCTTCCAGTATTTATCTTTTATAGTCTATGTATTTTTTTCTAAGCTACCTTATGTCATTTGTGAAATGAAGCAACCATAAGTCATTTAAAATGTATTATCCTATTGTGTCGGTCAGTCAGGTCGTGTACGAAGCAGATGCCAAGATAAAGTCAGAGGTGCAAGAAATCTGTTGAGGGTAGTGCTGAGAAAGGTCAGTAACAGGAGTAGGTAGGGACAGCCCTCAGACTGTGATGTGGGTGTGGTATCTGGGAAAGGAAAACAAGAAGAAAGATGGCCCAGGAAGGAGGGATTCCTTGGGTAGAAGTGGCTGGCTCTAACACTCTGCCGTGCTCTGTCATTGCCTGGGGCTGCCGACACAGAGCCTAGGGGAAAATGTGCAGATAGATACTCCAGTACCTTCAGCCTTTTTTTAAAACAAATTTTTAATTTTTTTATTTACAGAGACAGAGATAGAGTCAGAGAGAGGGACAGACAGACAGGAAGGGAGAGAGATGAGAAGCATCAATTCTTTGTTGCGGCACCTTAGTTGTTCACTGATTGCCTTCTCATATGTGCCTTGACCTTGGGGCTACAGCAGACCAAGTAACTCCTTGCTCAAGCCAGCAACCTTAGGTCCAAGCTCATGAGCTTTGCTCAAACCAGATGAACCCATGCTCAAGCTGGGGACCTCGGGGTCTCAAACCTGGGTCCTCTGCATCCCAGTCCAACACTCTATCCACTGTGCCACCACCTGGTCAAGCACTTTCAGCCTTTTGTATAGTGCATTTTCACCAATGAAATAAAAGTTGGTTTTGCATCTCATTTGCATAATCAAACAACTTTCTTTGACTTGTTTGCTTTTCTGATGTTCTTGTTTAATAAAAATCAAATGCCTCATTTTTTTATCGCTTCATAATCATTTTGAAATATTCCCTAATTTTTGTGAGCAGTATATATGGTACATTCCTTAAGGCAAATACTGTTAGCTCCTTCATGACTTTGTTCACATTATAAGTGTCCAGTTACCACTTCATAAACTATTTTCATAGAACCAGTTGGTAATGCAATAGTAATAGCCTGATGTGGTAGAAAGAGTTTGGATTTGAGACAGAAAGATCTGATTCACATCTCAGGGTTTTTTTTTAGATGAATCTAGATTAGCTAGAATCTAATGCCAGTTATTTAACTTCTTTAAGCCTTTAAAATTATCTGTTAAAATGAGATTAATGTTTTACTCTAGAGTTGCTGGGAGGAACTACACAGCCAATGTAAGAAATGTATATAACCATGTACAAGTAGAATTCAATGACGAAGAAGGCAGGAAGAGATGTTGGGGCTGACAAATCTGAAGAAAAAGGCACATTAGTAACCACTGTGAATGAAGAGGGACTAAAGAGTACTGCATATATTTTAAAAATAAGAGTCATTGATAAAAAAGGAGTTTTTAGCCCTAAACAACCTAGCCAGAAGACTGCTTAAGGGAAACAGCTTTTCCATGGCCTAACATATAACAGGAAATGAAGATTCTTTCCAGATTCCCCCATACCATTGTGATTCTGCTTGCTGTTTCCTGCCTAGTATATGACACATAGCATTTGAAAATGGCCTTCGTGCACTGTATGCTTAAACATAATGCATGCCAAAGCCATCTCCCTTCTCTGCTTTGGTATAATTTATTCCTAAAAAATTTATTTTATTTTTCTGAAGTGAGAAGCAGGGGTAGGCAGGCAGACAGACACTCGCATGCGCCCGACCGATCCACCTGGCATGCCAACCAGGGGGTGATGCTCTGCCCATTTGGGGTGTCGCTCTGTTGCAACTGGAGCCATTCTAGTGCCTGAGACGGAGGCCATGGAACCATCCTCAGTGCCCAGGCCAACTTTGCTCCAATGGAGCCTTGGCTGTGGGAGGGGAAGAGAGAGACAGAGAGAAAGAAGAGGGGGAGGGGTGAGAAGCAGACGGATGCTTCTCCTGTGTGCCCTGGCTGAGAATCAAACCTGGGACTTCCACATGCTGGGCCAATGCTCTACCACTGAGCCAACCCGCCAGGGACTTATTCCTAAAATCTTTTTAAGTTTCCTAGATTTGAGATGCTTGGGATGTATTTAAAAATGGCTTCCTCATAAATGAAGGTAAGTGCATCATAGGGCTTTGTTACTTTTTCCCTTTTATTACAAGAGTATTAACTTGAGATGGCTTTCCCATTTCCTTTCTTTTCATCTTCAATTTATACACTAGAGCTGATCAATTTGCTGGCAAAGTTAATGGATACAAAATGGCATTCTTTACAGTTCTCAAGTGTCTATGACATCTCCCTTGTGGCCTTCTCAAGGTTAGTTTCATTCCTTTGGCCTGTGAGTTTGGTCAACTATGTTTACAATGGCCTCATTGCATTCTCTCGTTTTCCTGGGTATACCTAGGAACAGACTCCCTCTCGGTACTGACTTTGTGTCTTCTGGAAACATGTGAAGCCAGTCCTGAGCCCGTGCCCTCAGTTTTTTCCCATAATCCTGGGCACAGAACGAGACTACTGTGCTAAGCGAAAGTTGGAAAAAGAGGCCGAGGCCGATTCCTAAGAAGGTCCTGAGAAGCAGTGTGATGAGCAGGGTTATCCCTTCCTGATACCTGTCATCCAGTATACTCATGCAGAATGGTATGTCTTGAAGAAAGAGGCTGTTCTGGAATCTCTTTTGAACAGAGTCCCAATGGGCGCTCTGTCAAAAACAAAAATGTGAGAGGATATAAACATGTGAATACCTTCAGGACCATTTTCAGCTTCAAGTATCAGGATTTCTTCATGAAATATTAAGCCAAGGTATTCTAGAGATTGGAATTGAGTGAGTCCTGTCTGTAATTCTTTCAGCTTGGCTTAGGAGTACCCTAATAACAACAAATTACTCTTGCTTACACACATTGGGCAATGTAAAAATTACTTGTGGCCCTGGCTGGTAGAACAGCGGACAGAGCATTGCCCCAGAGTGCTAGGTCACTGGCTTGACCCTGGGGTTGCCCATCCTGAGGATGCTGGCTCAATCCCAAAGGTTACGAACTTGATCCTGGGGGTCAATGACTTGATCTCGAGGGTGCTAGCTCATTCTTGAGGGCACCGGCTCGATCCCGAGGGTATTGGCTGGACCCCTGAGGTCACCAGTTTGAGCACTGGACAGAGCACATATGAGAAGCAATCAATGGTATAATGTTAAGTGTGGAACCATGAGTAGTAGATGCTTCTTTCTCTCTCTCAAAAAAAATTTGCTTTTAACTTTAAGGCACCGTTAAGGAAGTTTGAATATTCTTCTCTTGAGAAATTTTAAAATATATCATTTCTTTTACAGTGATGGTTCAGATGTATCTTATTTAGACATAGTGGGACTGTACGTACTGTTTCAAAGTCCTTCCTTGCTCAGGAAGCCCAGATGCTTGAGTAGTGGATCCACAAGTTGCATCATGAACAGATCAGAGTCTTCTTGATTTTCAGATTTTTTTTTTTTTTTTTTTTTTCCTGGTAAGGTCTCCAACATCAAGAAACTTAAGACTACTCACTAATCATCTTCTAGAATTTTCTACTTACCTACTTTTTTCTTTCTCTATATCTCTGTCCTTTGAAATGCTACTTATTCTTCAAGATGCAGCTTCAAAGACCTCTTAGCTACACCACTCCCAGCAACAATAACAAAAACAAAAAGAAACCTATGAACAACGATATTTCCTAAATCCTGAAGCACTTGGCTTAAACATTTTAATGAAATTTATCAGCACATTCTCTAGTTATCTGTGCTTGGATTTGATCTTTTCTTTATACTTTAAGGTCCTTCAAGGCACAGATTATTTTAAATTTCTCACAAATGTTTAACAAATAATAAAATAATGGATATTAAACAATTAATTTATATATTTCCAACAGAGGGAATTTAAGATAAAACCCATAAAACTTTAGTCAGTCTTATGAAATAAATATAATCTGATTTTATAATGAGTCCTAAATAAACAATTTGGCAATTTCATGAGTTAACTATTAAACAAAACAACACTGTAGTCTATAGTAGATAAAGAGAAAGCTAGTGATTTTGTTGATTACTTTATAAAAGTTCTAAAAGGTACTGGTTGATAAAGTAGAAGTTAATCCATTTCCTAAATGTTTTCCTCTGTGTTTGTCATATGTCTATTTAATATATCTATATCTATATCTATATCTATATATATATCTTTTACACAGTGTTAAGTTAAATTACCAATATTGTAATTCATTATTACTTTTATGTTCCCTAACAGTTATACAAGTTATGATTGTGCTATGTTAGTAATTTTCTTTCCAAGGAAAACTAATGGAATCTTAGACCTTAAAGATATTTAAATTTTGTTTCTCAAGCAACACCTTACACAATTGTTTTGCTTTATCACTGTATAAAAATGTACAGTGGTTTATTGACATGTACATTCCAATATGTTTACAGCTGCAAGATAATGAGGCACACTCAGTATTGCACTTCATTAAAATTTCAGGCTCAAACTTAACCTAGAAGTTTAAATGAAACTGCAGTTGTAATTTAGTAATTCTTATAGAGGACAAACATTGATATCTTTATATACAGTGTGATACTTATTACATTTATATGCTGTCCTAACACAATGTATTTTAAATAACAGTCTAGGAAATAAACCAGGATATTATTCTTTTTATCCCCACCTGTGATGCAATTGTACAGGATTACAAAAAAGGCAGTATACAATAAACAATGATTATTATTTTTTTTTTTTGCTTGAAAGCCAGCATCATTCTTAGTCCATGGGCATGGCGATTCTTTTTATATCAATTATCTATAAATGTCCAATGCTTCACAGGCCAATGACGGTAACGGCCACATGCAAACACCTCACAAGTTTGATGTCTTGGCTCGAAAGAAAATAAACCAAAATAATGGGGAAACTTTCCATGGCAAGAATTATGTACATGGTATTTGGCATCCTTCTTGCACTGTGAATGGTTCATTTTTATGGATGTAAAAATGGTCCCGTCCTTATCCTGAGCAGAGTTTAAACTTCGCCATATCCACTTGGGGGATGAAGGCAACTTTTCTCTCCATAGACAAAGGAATCTTAGTATTTTAAAAAGTGTGAGCATTTCTGCACACTCCACAACCCAGAGCAAACTCTTCCCCAGTGGGTGGATGAACAACATGGAGTGGACATTCAGTGCCTTCTAACTGTTTGCCTTTGGGACCTGTATAAATTTTGGAGGAGGCAAAAGAACATAATTAAAAATACATATACATATAAGCTTAATATAAATATAAATCACTGACAAGTTATTCAGAGAAATAATATGACAATGGTTAAGCAAATATAAGATTTAAAAAATTTTTGGCCCTGTCCAAAGTGGTAGAGCATCAGCCCGGCATGTGGATGTCCTGGGTTTGATTCCTGGTTATGGCATATAGAAGAAGCGACCATCTGCTTCTCCACCCCTCCCCCTTCTCTCTCTCTCTCTGTCTTCCCCCTCCTGCAGCCATGATTTGGTTGGAGCGCGATGGCCCCGGGTGCTGAGGATGGCTTCATGGCCTCCACCTCAGGCGCTAAGAAGAGCTTGGTGCTGAGCAACGGAGCAACACCCCAGATTGGCAGAGCATCGTCCCCTAGTAAGCTTGCCAGAGGATCCTGGTTGGGGTGCATGCAGAAGTCCGTCTCTCTGCTTTCTTTCCTCTCACTGAATTAAAAAAAAAGAAAACTTTTTCCCTAAATGCAAAAGTAATATTGTTTCTGATAAAAAAAACCTCACATATGAGATATATATGTAGAAGAAGGGACCTGGTCTCCTACCCGCAGAATCCTGCCTACAGATAACAATGAGCTACAAATCGTTTTTGACTAATTTATGAATTCAGTTCATGATTTTAAAGCAAAGAGAATGAGCAAAAATGGTCCTATAAATTCCTCAATTTAGTCTAGCAGGAAATTATTCTGAATGAGCAAATATAGAGATTTTTGTATAAAATGTTTTTCTCCAGGTAAAAGAAAATTATTATTATTATTTTTAGCAAGAGAGAGAGAGAAACAGACAGGGACAGACAGGAAGAGAGATGAGAAGCATCAACTTGTGGCATCTTAGTTGTTCACTGACTGCTTCCTCCTACGCGCCTTGCCTAGGGTGCTCTAGCTGAGCCAGTGACCTTGTGGTCATGCCCATGATCCCGCTTGAAGCCAGAGACAGTGCACTCATGCTGGTGAGCCCACGCTCAAGCCAGTGACCTTGGGGTTTTGAACCTGGGTACCTAGCATCCCAGGTCGATGCTCTATCCACTGCACCACTGCCTAGTCAGGCAGTATAAGCAAATTTAAGTGTAAAAGACACACTGGTAAAAAGAGAAGACTGTATTAATGTTCTTTTGAAAAGTAGATGGGAGAGAGATTAGTAGAAAAATAAAATTCAGTTTAAAAATATGAACAATAATAGAAAATATAATATGGAAGAAACACTTTGGGAAAGAAATTTGTAGATAATCAAATACATTAAGCTTAAAAATGTACAAGAAACTATACTTTTCTATTTTTTAAAAGACTTGTGATGCTCATGTGTACTAGTATCCTGGTGCCAGGAAGGTCATCAATAAATATTTTAGAAAGGAGTGAACAGAGGGTTATCTACTTCAACGTCTTAATTCAGATTCTTTGTTTTCATCCATATATTAATTAAAAATAATGGGTTGACGCCTGACCAGGTGGTGGCGCAGTGGATAGAGCGTCGGACTGGGATGCTGAGGAACCAGGTTTAAGACCTCGAGGTCACCAGCTTGAGTGCAGGCTCATCTGGTTTGAGCAAAGCTCACTAGCTTAGACCCAAGGTCGCTGGCTCGAGCAACGGGTTACTCGGTCTGCTGAAGGCCCGCGGTCAAGGCACATATGAGAAAGCAATCAATGAACAACTAAGGTCACAACGAAAAACTAATGACCGATGCTTCTCATCTTTCTCCATTCCTGTCTGTCCGTCCCTATCTAGCCCTCTCTCTGACTCTGTGTCTCTGTAAAAAAAAAAAAAAAAAAAAAAAAAAAAATAATGGGTTTACAGTGGTTAGAGAATCGATCCTTCTAAGTAAACTGTATGAGCAATATTCCCTGCCAATTTCACTGAGTTCTCCTTTAATTCTCTTTCAGTTCTCTAAATGAATAGATGAATTAGAGGAATGTATGAGAAAGGAAAAGCACACCTCAATCGAAGAGTCTGATCTTAGGCCAGGTATTTAACCTCTCTAGGACTTAGTTTTCTGTTTGTGAAATGGAGGATAATACTACCTATCTTGTAAATTGTAAAAATTAGATGAGATAATATATGTGAAAATGCCCAGGATCAATGTCAGTACCTTCTGCCATCTCTCAAACTCCTGTCCTGCCTCATTTCTGTGATTCACAATTGTTGGCTGACCTGGATCATCATGTGAATGTATGAGGGGCAAGGCCTAGCTTTTTCCTGGCCCATCCTCCTTCTTTCCTGTGTGAATACCTGCCACTGTGTTCTCTACACTTGTTTCATTATTAGCAAAATTCCTTTTTTGTTTTTGCTTTTTTTAAAAAAAATAGAGATGAAACTTCCTTTCACTGAGTAAAATTTGGATTTTCCCCGATGATACTGCTTACCACTAAACTTTCTCAACTACAATAGAAGCTGGTTACTTACCTCCCAAGCTCTTCTGTGACATAAGGCCAGGAAGCAAGACTGGCTTTCCTGGCTCCCATTTACTTCCAGACCACTAAGCTACAACTTTCATTCAATAAGCCCTCTTTCCTTCAAGCCCAAATGACCTTGCACACTGCTTTCCCCTTTCATTTCCTTCATTTGCTCACCTCCAGACCTTCCTCCCACTAATGATGGCTCACATCTCTATTCTGGCCATTATCCTAACCACTCTAGCCTCACATTATTCTGATCTTGCTTCTTTCAAAGTACAATACTTCCATATTTTTAAGGAAGGCTTTTGGAGATGGAATAGTATTTAACAATTTTTATTTGATATGTGAAAATAGCAAAAAGCCCTACTTAAAAAGAATACCCTCTTACCTTACTATCTTTGTTTTTGAATAGATAATGTATCTTTCATGGTTTAAAAATCAGGAGGAAGTCATATTCCCTCATCTCTTCCCCATCTTCCCTGTTATCCCCATTAGTTGACCAATTTTATTAATTTCTTATGTATCTTTCCAGTGCTTTTATGCAAATGTAAACAAATATATAAGATCTACTAGAAAGTTTTGTCCGTTTCTATCACAAGGTTCGACATGTAAGCACATGTTTATTTGGCGCATGTGTGCCTCTCTATTTTTATCACTTAATGTATACATACTGATGTAGCAAATTAAAACAAAGTTGATTCATGTGAGTCTTATGTGTGAAGCGATAGTGTACCCATGGCTGCTGATAAAGTTCATTTACGCCACTGTAATTTTTACAAATTTCAACAAGGAAGAAATGCTACAGAAGTATGTCTGTCGCATCCACCATATTCCCCAGACTTAGCACCTTCCGACTATCACTTGTTTTTGTCCTTACAAAATTTTTGAAGGGCAAACAATTCAAAAATGAAGAAGATATCAAACAAGCACTGGTTCAATTTTTCGCATCAAAAGATAAAACATTTTTCAAAAATGGGATATACAAATTGCCCTCATGCTGGCAAGAAATCATTAATAATAATGGCAATTATATTATTTAATAAAGTTTATTGACGGTAAGAAAAATTTGTATTTTGTTTTATTCCAAAAACGGACAGAATTTTCCGGTAGACCATATATATGGCTTTTCCAGTCCACCTGAATCATTACCAGCTAGAAGCAGCGGTCATTGGGACTTGGACGTGAGCTGCAAAGTATAGAATTGTGACAACAATTCCAGTGCCATGCGTACTTTTCCTGGAGGTGGACTTTTCCTGAACTCCTGCTTCCTGTGACAGCTCCTAAAAGACTGAACTGGGGTTGGGTTGCATTTTTCAGGGATTTGGCATGGTGTTGGGGCCAACTTGGACTTGGTAAACATGTTAAGGACACTACTCTTTTATGGATTCTTGCTGTATTGGCCAAGAGTTTGCTTAAAGGCTTTAATCACCATAAAAAAAAAAAATAGAAGACTGGATAAAGAAGATGTGGCACATTTACACCATGGTATACTATTCAGCCATAAGAAATGATGACATCGGATCACTTACAACAAAATGGTGGGATCTTGATAATATTATATGGAGTGAAATAAGTAAATCAGAAAAAACCAAGAACTGCAGGATTCCATACATTGGTGGGACATAAAAACGAGACTAAGAGACATGGACAAGAGAGTGGTGGTTACTGGGGGCGGGGGGAGGGAAGGAGGAAGAGGGGGAAGGGGAAGGGGAGGGACACAAAGAAAACTAGATAGAAGGTGACAGAGGACAATCTGACTTTGGGTGATGGGTATGCAACAGAATTGAATGACAAGATAACCTGGACATGTTTTCTTTGAATATATGTACCCTGACTTATTAATGTCACCCCATTAAAATTAGTAAAAATTTATTTATTAAAAAAAATTTGTATTTTGTTTTATTCCAAAAACGGACAGAACTTTCCGGTAGACCACATACATACACACACACACACACACACACACACATATTCATTTCCTCCTTTCCTATAAAGGCAGCACACTATATACACAATTTTATAATTTGACTTATCATTTAATACACACTCTCTCCTATAGATCTGTCCATCTTAGTGCACAGAAACTCCATCCTCAGTTGTCTTCTCTTTTTTAATGGTGCAAATTACTGGGTGTTTATAAATTTTTATTATTACAAGCAGTGCTGCAATGAATAACCTTGCACATTTTTCCTTGTTTAATTTCTTCACATATGTAGGTATGTCCCCAAAAGTAGAGTTGTTGAAAAGTAGATGTATCTGCAGTTTTGAGAGGCACCAGAGGGTCTACCACGTGCACTCTGATAAGCAATGGGTGAGACTGTGTGTTTCCCAGCTTTAACAACATTGTATATGTGGTATATGTACTTCTGTATGTATTTTCAATAATTTAAGATAGAGCTCACGTAAATTCCCTTCTGTGGTCACACTTAGCTCCCCTCTGCTTCTCTCATTACGGTAAACCTGTTATTCCACCTCACTAGGATCACCAGCCTCCCAACCTCTTCCAATTACTCAGTCTTTTTTTGGTTACGTACTGACTTTTTCTCAGACTCACCCCCTACAGATAATCATTTCTCTTGTATTTTCAGTGGCTTCTTTAATTCCCTTGGCTTTCTGATGCTCACTACAACTGCTAGTTCTCAGATTAATCACTTGCCCATTTCATGGTGCCAGTTCCAGGCTTGTTTTTTTAAAAAAGAAAAAATCACAAAATCCCTTTAAGTGATTCTGTTATCCACTATAATTTCAAACTTCACATGGCCCTTTAGTGCAAAACAGCAATCCTTTTACTAATCTTTAGGTGGCTTCCTTCTCATCCCCCAAGCAATCTGCTCCATTATAGCTTCTTACATGCCTACTCATGATGAGGACTTGACTTTCTACTGCACTCACAAAGTCAGAAGATTGTAAGAGCCAAGGAACCCCTTACATTCTTTAGGATAGTCTGAACTGGGTTTTTGCCACTTGAAACAAAGTGCTCTCCTGTGATCATTACATAAAACTAGATTGCAGAATCACATTTAGAAATAGTAAAGGCGTACCTGCAGGACAGTGTGGCAGTTCCTCCTTAGGAATGCTAGTCATTCTTTGAAAATCATCATGACAAGCATTACAAAAATGTGTTGTTCCAAAACAGAAAAAGACAGCCACTGAACAGCAGTAGCGACATTTATATTCCAAAAAGTCTGTGCCATGTTTTGGACACATCTATGAGCAGAAGAAAATAGACACAAGATTATAGTGAATCTATTTCAGTTATACTTAAGATAGTCACACACATAGTTCAGTGATTCATATTTGAGAGTATATGCAGCTCTCAAAACTCACTGAAAAACTGATGATACTTACATTAAAAAAAATAATGAATGTGTGGCTTTCCCCAAAAGATGTGGACAAGCCTCAAATTCTAATCCCAGCTTCATTATAACTAATCTTATTTAATACGCTAGCCACTTAATTTCCTTGTAAATGTTTCCCAGTTAGCTAAATTGAAAAATTAATAATATTTCATTTATCAATCTCATAGATGTACTGTGAAGATTTCATTTGAAGAGGGGACAATCTAAAAGTGTGACTGTAGCTTTAAGAAAATGAAATAAGTACAGTTATTAATTTTTGAAATACAGTGATTATTTTATGGGATATAAAACTATAAAATGCAAATCCCACCCAAATTAAATAACATATATAAAATAATTTTTGAAAATTAAACACTGCTATACAAACATTGGAAAATGCTGGGTGGAAAACCTGCTATACCATTTTCACCATACTTGTTATATTATTATTTAAAAAAATAGAAGCTTAATGTTCTAAAATGTCCTTTCTCATAAAATGTTCTACCCACCTGAGCCCTGGATACATCAGAACAGGCACCACAAATAAGCTCTCTGGGGTCATAGTCATCCCCTTGTCCAGCTTCAGCATCGCAGCGAGCTTCGCCACCAAAATATGCCTACGGACAAAACGCATTAAGATTACAGCAGGAAAATAACTGCCATGGAGTACAGTTTGGGCATAGTGGAAATCAGATCAAGATCTTAGGTGATACTATTGTGTATTAGACAAACCCTTGCAATGTCAAGTGGATATGCCCACATTGCTGCCTGTAGGGCAGATCAGGGTAAGAAATAAAGCTACTGCTCTTCAATTCTGAAATGGATTCATGCTTATAGTAGGAAGTTCAAACATTGTACTGTTAAAGCAAAATAACTAAAGAATGTATAATATTCCAACTAAATATATATATATATGCCCACATTGCTGCCTGTAGGGCAGATCAGGGTAAGAAATAAAGCTACTGCTCTTCAATTCTGAAATGGATTCATGCTTATAGTAGGAAGTTCAAACATTGTACTGTTAAAGCAAAATAACTAAAGAATGTATAATATTCCAACTAAATATATATATATATATGTTAATAAAGAGAAACTGCCTTTTCAGGGCAAAGTTTGAATAGTTTTTTCCATTTGGAAATAGTAAATAACATCTTCCTTTTTACTGCTTTAAAAAATATGCTTAGAACTTCTCCAATTTTAATACTGTGGAACAAAAACATATACCTAAAGTAAATATTAGTACAGAATTATAGTCCTCATGCTAATGGTAAAGAAAAAATATAAATTTTAATCATACAAAATCTTTAAAAAGCTAAGGTGAATTTGGTTATTCTGTTCAGATAATTGATCATACTTAGCTACACTACATGCAAGAACTGAACAGTATCCAATACAGGTTCTGGAATAAATGAAATAATCATAACAAATGATTTGGGCACAAAATAAATGAGGTAAATTATAACTGGGCAATTTATATGCACATGTGCCATAGCTAAAAAAAGCTATGTCCATAAACAAGATGAGTCTATTTAAGTCTATTATCTGTACTAGGAAAACAGATCAAGAGACAGGCCCCACTGATACAGAGGTTATTAAAATGGCCATCTACCAGCTAAATTTGGCCTCAGAAATATTAATCTGTCCTGGGATCTATTCCAGCCATTTTACTTTTCTAGATCCCCAGCTTGGATTCCTGGAAATTTGACTGCCATTCCCCTGGTGGCACAATACTCATTATGATGTTTAGTACATTCAACACACAAAGAAAAGCTTTATTATTGATAACACAATGCACATAGTATCGCTCTTGCCTTGGGTATGTGTATATTTGTCTGCCTTTCTGGCTACCATTTACCTATTTGTCCTTCTACTCACTATCTGTATTTTCTTTTTACCACACTGGGGGAATATGTATCTTTCATTTATTGATCCCTTTGTTCACTGATTCATTTTAAAATTAACTTAGTGTCTAATAAGTGCCAAGTACAGGAGGCAGAGAGAAATAAAAAAAACATAGTCTCTGTCCTCATGGAATTTATCATCTGGGACAGAGAGACAAAGTAAACAGTAATCACAGTGCAGAATAATGAGTGCTATGATGCCCATATGCCAGATCTGAATCATGTGGTTGTGGTGGGTAGGCATGGGCATATTAGAGGATCCAAATACCTGATAGATTTGGCTCTCCCCCTGTGAATGTATGTATGGTGGGTGGCAGGTGACAGTAAGATGCAGAGCAGGAAGTAGAGGAGAGCACTTCCCGAAGAGAAATCACCTTGGCATAAAAGTATCAGTGGGTGAGAAAACATGGCTGAGTTTGAAAAACTGCAAGTTGTTCAGTCTTTTGTAACACAGGGTACAAATTGTAGTATACTGGGGTTAAGATGAAAGGTGGAAAGGGCACAGGACCACAAGCAGAACAGTGACAATCAGATTTGAGAAACAGTCATCTACGAGTATCAGTGTAAATATAAAGGCTAGTATGGAGGGGTTAGAAAATGCACAGGAGGAGTTCGGAAATAAGGCTGCTATAATTACCAAAGAAAATCATTGGGGTTGCTGAAGATGTCATAGAAGAAAAAATTCAAGACATATTTGGAGACAGAATTGACAGGACTTTGTAAATTAACACTAGAAACTGAGCAAGTCAAAATTGAATGTAATACTGAACACATGGACTTTGAAGTATCTGTGAGTAATCCAAATGTGTGAAAGGCAGTTGGGCATTTGTGTCTAAATCTCAAAAATTTTTGAAGGTTAGAACATTATAGGTAATTGGCAAAGGCATGGGTATACCAGAGGTCACCAAAGATAAGGAGGTGTTAATTGGGCAAGGATGGAGTGCTGGGGAAACAAATATGTAAGGGCAGGTGAACCTAACCAGGAGAGAGTTAAAGACACTTGATCAAAAAGGAAGGAGGAGATATATATAAATTCTTTATATGTATATAAAGAATATATATATAATAAATATATATATATAGAATATATATAATATATATATAATATATATAATATATAATATATATAATATATATAATATATATAAAGAATTTAAGTAGGAAGTGCTCAAAAGAGTCAAGTAGGAGGTTTATTCAAGAACCAACTGGATTCGGCAAACAGGAGATTATTACTGATGGAAAGTAGCTTGTGTAAAGAAATATTTCATGTTTTGGAAATTGCTTGTATAGGTTAAAAAAAAAATCCCCTAACAAATTGAGTAAATAAATTCAATTTGAAACATAGTACCAAGTTTTCTCATTTTTGACTTCCGATTTAAGACGTAAGAATAACTGGATATCAGTATACAATTCAACTTCTTAACTATATACATAGGCAATTTCCGTTTCTTTTTTTATTTTTATTTATTTATTTTTAATTGATTTTAATTTATTGTGTTTACATAGAATCTAGTGTTGTCCCAAATGCATCCCCCCATAGGCAATTTCTATTTCTTAAAAATTCTTAGTAAAATTAACAGCATACCTTTCTGCATTTGTAGCAAACATAATATGCATATCTATTCATGGCATAGCCAGCTGGGTCATTATAAAATCTCACACCAGGTGTTGTGATAGCTTCACTCTTATGCAGACCTTCATATTCCAATCTCATTAAGGCTTTTCTTCTGACATCCTCATAGAGCTCTTTTATTGGATCAAGTAGGTCTTTTAATACTATATGATTTATTTTGTTCTGAAATTGAAAAAATAAACATCTTTTAAGAGAATCATTTACTGATTTATTTATTCTACAGTGTGCACCAAGGCACTGTTAGGAGATAACAAAACATTTTCTAAATAAAATGCCTTTAAAAAGTAATCTTGTCTGGCCTTTGGTGGCACAATGGATAAAGCATTGACCTGAAATGCTGAGGTCACTGGTTTGAAACCCCAGGCTTGCCAGCTGAAGGCAAATGCAAGAAGCAACTATATACTGAGTTGATGCTTCCTGCTCCTTCTCTCTCTCTCAAATCAATAAATAAAATCTTAAAAAAAAATCTTGTAAAGGCCTCACAAGTCCATATTTTCCCCAGAACAGGGAAAATGGGGGTAAAGTAGGGCTAAGAATGTGAAAATTCCATTTTACTAGCTTCATATTCTTGAGTAAGGAACGTATCTCCTGCTGCCTTAGCAATTCTGGTAATAAAAGGTTACTTTGCTGCCACAAATAAGACACACTCTGTGTGTATGTGTGTGTGTTTGGTTCCTTGGACTAGTGTAGAAATAAGCAGGTAGTATTTTTTATACCATTTTCATGCATCATTTCTTAAATGTGACCTTTTTTTGGTGGTGCCATATGAGATGGGAGAGCAAATACTATGAGTTTTTTTATTATTTCTCAGTTTAAGCAATGATTGTGTTAAGTCTTTCCATACTACATCCTACATATCAGCCTGCAAATCTGAGGAAAACAGGACTAAATATATAGAAAAAAAAATGAATAGAGAAGGCACTGCTAATCACATTCTTAAAGATATTTCTGTTAATCATTATTAGCTCTCCAAAACAATTTGCTACTTTGCTTATTACTACTTTGTGAAGATGTGTAAAAAATTTTCTTATTTTGTTTGAACTCTAAAAGAATCTGTCTTAATGGCACTGAAAGTTCAGATTGCACCCTTTAATGACAGTTATCAGTACCTACAAGCACCACAAGCTCACTCCATTTTCTGATAGTCACCTATTATCATGTCACATGATCTGAACTCTCAGGAGGTTTGAAAGCAGTGATGCACGCCCCTCAATGCTTGATGATGTCCAAATGAATTTTATGATGCAGTACGCTCAATTTAACTAGATTTTAATGGATAATTATTATTTTGAAATGCATTATAAAGAGAGATCTATAATATTCTCAAGTACCACCTGGATTAGGAGAGCAGAAACTGATGGGGGATGTGGTGGTAAAAAAGTAAAATGGGAATACTGACAGATGTTCACTCTGAAAGATGAAGATAAAGATGAAAGGAAACAGAAAGCAGATAATTTCTGATTCTTTTCATACCTTGCAGATGGGACAAGATATAAATCCAAATGTTATTCTGGGACCAAGCCATCTGTTTTCTAAAACTCTTCGACAGCACTGTAAGTGGAATACGTGACTACAGTCCAGCTTAAATAAAGAAAAGAGAAGGATATAAGCAAATGTTATAATGACAAACACAAGTAACTGGCAGGTTATTCAATGTACAGTGCTAATGAAAGCAGGTAAAAAAATAAAAAAATTTAGTACAGTGGAATGGTACACTTTTCGACTATTCACAGGACATTAACTAGGTTTTCAGCTTCTCTCAATTTCTCAGCACATATACATCAATGACACCTTCTAGAGACTAAGCTGGGTCAGGAAAATACAAAATAACTCAATTCTGTATCTTTTGAAAAGAAAAAGAAACTACTGACTTAAAGATTTAAGATTTATTTTTGAGAATATTACTTTGGAATCACAAGAACTGGAAATATAAATAAGCAACTAGTAAAAGAAAAAAAAGGTACTTATCAAATAGTAATTTCTTTATTATTATTAATATTATAGATATATGTAGATACACTATGTATAGAGGTATGTATTATTGTATCATTATGTATAGATCAATTATACAATGTTACTAAATACCATTCTGGAATTTGATAATAAGGAGAATAGACACTAATCTATTTTTCATTCCTTATAAACATTTTATAGATTCTATTGATCATAGGCTCACACAAATCACAAATTAAAGCTAAACACAAAAAATGTAAATAGAACACGAGACAAAAGTTTCTCTTTAATAAGTAGATAGGTATTAATGGGACACTCTCCAATGACAATCAAGACATATTTAATACTTTAAAAGCTGAGACAACCTGAATGGCTGGTGCTGCTGAGAGTGCTTCCGTGAAACAGATCATGCACATGTCATCAGCATCTTGCTTCAGCGTTGTGGCATTTTTATCACAGCCGTGTAGACAGGGCAGACAATGCTCTTCATTTTTCACACCTCCACATGGATGGCCACAAGGATGTGTCTTACTACAGGCTATCTTAGCATATTCCTATTAAAGATGAATTACCAAGCATACAAAATAATCAAAAAGCACATATCCCGGTAATTATACATATCAATTATATTAAATTTTTCAAGATATTTTTCCACAGGAAACACATATCAAGGCTATGTTATAAAAGTTATTTTTATTTTTTGTTTGAATATAATTTAAGATTATTAAGAAAGTCTATTTTTCTTTTAATGGGATTTTAAAATATTTCAGTTCACAAAAAGAGAATGCTCACTAAAAGTGAATTACAAATCTAATCTATTTGTTATCATGCATAGCAATGAAGCAAGAAAAATGACTGACATGCAATCTCCCAAACAGCACCCACTGCATTGTCAAAATGGGGATTTAAAAAAAATGCAGGTATCTTTCACTGCTAGGGTACTATCCAGATTCTTGTAAACAAAATTCAGTAATCAAAAATATTAAGATAACATGGAATGTGTGCAGGTGTTCAAAGCTAAAGAACTTTCAGATATTAATAGTTTAAGAAAATAAGTGAATAAAATACATCTGAGGCAAAGAAAACACAATTTATGGATTTTTAACTGTTTCTGGCACAAAAATAAAAGTTAAATATATATGCTTATGGGAACTGAGTAACACACAAAAGGAGACTTGTTTGGGTTTGAGTGTTTTATCTGATCCATTTTCCAGCTTTGATAAAGCATTTTACTCCTGACATGGGTAATACGCTAATTAAGAAAACCCGAGTGGTGCTAAGCTCGAACTCTTACTTACATGAAGTAAAATATGTCATGTGGGAATGAATACATCTGTCCCTACAGGGACACTCACCTGACAATCTGCATCAGAGCAAACACTGCCAACAGCAGATAACTCTGTTCCGCTTCTAGAACCACAGAATCGGCATGCTTCTGAGCTGCTGCTGGTGGGTTTGCCTAGGTTTAAGCCAAAAAAAGAAAAATCCTTGTTAAGAAAGTTTCCTACATATTTTAATATAACTAGTTAAAAATCAACAAGCCAACCAGGCTTGCATTAGTTGTCACTACTGGGAAATCAGCCTGGCCGTTTTACAGCTGAAAGGTTTACAAAGTAAATACATAAAAGAAGGGATAAGAAGTGGAAGAGCTATATCTAAAGCCAAATGAATTATTAACTGATTTATTTATATATTTTCAGTAGGATGAGTAGATATAAAAAACCCCCACTATAAAAGCACAATATCAGACAAATTATAAAAACAAAAATTAGATATAAAAATATACAGAAGGGAAAACTTTAGTACTTTTCCACAATGGCAATATTAAAATGCTTAGGAGAAAACCTCAGCATAAAATATAAAACTTGGAAAATAGAATACCCAACCAAGGAACTAAAGTATATAATTAGGCAATTTAAAAAGAAATTTAAATTTTAAATAAAGAAGAAACAAAATTCATGAAAACAGGAACAAAACAACATAAAAAGGAACAGAAAAATCTGAAAAATATAAACCAAGATAATTTTTAAACACAGAAGCAAAAATTCTAAATATAATAGTAATACATTGAACTTAAAAATATCCTTTTAAAAAAAAGAATAGTTTTTACTATGCATACAATAATGGTTCAACATTAGAACATTTATTAACGTTATATATGGCATGGGTAAATTAGAGAGAAAAGAAGACCATGCTCTTGTAGCTTAAAAACTTACTCATGGCCCTGGCCAGTTGGCTCAATGATAGAGCATCGGCCCGGCATGTGGATGTTAAGGTTCAAATCCCTATCAGAACACATAGGAAAATAGACCACCTGTTTCCGCATCCTTCCCCCTTTCCCTTCTCTCTCACTCTTTTTCCTCTCCCATAGCTATGGCATGGTTACAGCAAGTTGGCCCTGGGCATTAAGGATGGCTCCATGGCCTCACCACAGGTGCTAAAATAGCTCAGTTCCTGAGCAACAGAGCAATGGCTCCAGATAGGCAGAGCTTCGCTGGGTAGGGGGCTTGCTGGGTAGATTCTGGTTTGGGCACATGCAGGAGTCTGTCTCTCTACCTCCCCGCTTCTCACTTAATTAAAAAAAAAGTAAGTTACTCATATCTACAGTTAAATTTATTTAGGTTTATACCTAATTCCAACATCAGGAATTTGTGTCAACCAAATGGCAGATGATAGAGGTATTGAAAATTGAGAATTCGTAAGATTTAATGTAAATCTAAGCTGGGAATATACCAGACTTACTTTATGAATAAATCAAAATAAATTTGGAGATAAAATGACTTGCCCAAAGTCACAGAGCTAGTTAGTGGCAACCAGGTTTCCTGACTTTTAGTCTGATACTCTTCCTACCATTGAACACTGTCTAGTAAATATATATAGTGATTAATGATGTCATAATAATCACTTATCAGAATACACTCAAAATTATTTACATTAAATAATTAAATTAAACCAACATCTAGTTTAATGGTAAGCAACAGGCATAGTTCAATCTTTTTGTGTTTGTGTGACAGAGACAGAGAGAGGAACAGACAGGCAGGAAGGGAGAGAGATGAGAAGCATCAATTCTTTGTTGCGGCACTTTAGTTGTTCATTGATTGCTTTCTCATATGTGCCTTGACTGGGGGGCTACAGCAGAGCAAGGGACCCCCTTGCTTAAGCCAGCGACCTTATGGTCATGTCTATAATCCCATGCTCTAGCCAGTGACCCCACGCTCAAGTTGGTGAGCCTGCACTCAAGCTGGCTGAGCCCACGCTCAAGCTGGCTACCCTGGGGTTTTGAACCTGGGTCCTCTGCATCCCAGTCTGATGCTCTATCCACTACCTGGTCAAGTGCATGGTTCAATCTTAAATCTTCTTTTACCTGTGTGTTCTCTGAATTCCACCATTGCTTTCATTGTTTTAGAATCTGCTAGTGCCATCAACCAGAACAATTTGGTTCTACCACAACCTTCATGAAGGTCAACCTTTATAGCTTCTTCTTCTTCTTTGAAGACCTATTGTATCATTAAAAAAAAAAGAAATAAATTTATCACTCTGAAAGAGTAAAAAATTTAATTATTCAATAATAATGGCTTTCATTTAGTAAGCACTCTAAAAAGTTCCAGACATTTCCAATCTTCTCTTTAATCTTCACAACAATTTCATTTTTATAAATGTGGAAACTAAGTTCTAGACAGATTAAACAACTTGCTTGATTTACACAATTGATAAGTGAGACAGCTGGAAATTCCACTGAAGTCTTTGACTGCAAAGTCCATTTTCCCCATTATAAAGTTTCCTTTCCCACAAAATTTACTGAACATACTTTATGTTCCAGATACTGTGTGTATAAACAGAAATCGTCACCTGTCTTTGATGAGTTTTGGTTCGTCGATGAAGATGAAGGAATCTGTCACAGTCAGTACATAAATTTCCACATACGTTGCATAAAATGATTGCTGCAGTTTCACCATCATCATGGTTATCACACATAGGCTAAAATAAGGTATTTCCATAGGTTACATTAGATTAACAAGAAAGTCTCAATATGCACACAAGTATAATTTATTTTCAACAGTAACAGACTGTTATTCTGAAGTTTATTAAGTATTTAGAATTTGAACACTGAACAGAATGATAGTTGCCTGACCTGTGGTGGTGCACTGGATAAAGCCTCAACCTGGAATGCTGAGGTTTCTGGTTTGAAACTCCAGGCTTGCCCGGTCAAGATACATATAAGAATAACTACTAGAGTTGATGCTTGCCACTCCTTCTGCTACCCTCCCCCTTCTCTCTCTCTAGCCTCTCTAAAATCAATAAATAAAGTCTTAAACAAACAAACAAAAAACCAGAATGATGGCAAAGAATACTAAACTATAAAATAACCTCAAAGGCCCCAATTCCAATGATTAATAAAATAAACATGTATACTTTGCTTAGTGACTTGAGAAAAAATTTCTCCATTACATTCAAACATTCTGTACGGCTAAGTGAATAAATTATTCAGTTTTGAAACCTGAACCAGTAATAAGAAAGTGTTGAACGGGCCCTTCCAGTGAATATAAAGATACATTTGAAACCTACTTTAAGTACATTTCTGAAGAAATGGTAAGTCATATTGCCTCTCTTACTGCTTTATTTCCTTCTTACCACACGACTGATTACGTTTAGTAAAAAAATTGAGATAAAAAAATAAAAGTCTGACTAAAGACAAATTATGGCTTGATGCACATGTCTCAGAGAAGAAGGGGAAAGCTCTTTTATATAATTCAAGCCCGTAAACACTATAAAGAGGGGACCCTTGTGAGATGAACTTCATCAATGTGACACAATTTTTCTATAGTTCCACTAATTATGTAGTTTTGCTTACAGTGGTTTATTTTAAAGGTAAGCTAATGCTGACTAAAGAGAAAAGATCATTTAATATAATATAATCTGATCTTACCATTTGTTTTTGTTGTCCATCCTTTCCCATCCACCTCCCCGAGGAGAGACGATCTACATGGTCCTGATCAAGAACGCACAGTGATGCCAGAGCAAGCCAGAGCTGTCGGAAGGAGAGGCCATTGTTATGCTATTGAGCTCTTAGGGAAGACGTAAAATGTTGACTCTCTGACACATGAAAAGAGTTCAGTAAATGCCAGCTGGATTTGAAAACATGTACGTTAATACCCAATGATACTCAAATTTTTCTGATGTGGCAGCAGACACACATACTCATTGCTGTATTCACTGAATAAATAAAGGTTGCTCTGATGAACCGTTCTATTTTCTACCTGACATATTAAATTATTCTTTATTGGTCTACTATGGAAACAATATACTAATACATGACTTTACATATTTAATATACCAAGGCCTCCTGCAAATTTTTCCACCCAGTATAATCTGACTGAGGTGTTAAATTCCAAGGAAGGTGGTACAATGGCTGTGTGATTATGCACAGTCCACTGAGTAGTTATATATTATTATTATTTTTTTTTGTTACAGAGACAGAGTGAGTCAGAGAGAAGGACAGACAAGGACAGATAGGAAGGGAGAGGATGAGAAGCATCAACTCTTCGTTGCAGCACCTTAGTTGATCATTGATTGCTTTCTCATATGTGCCTTGACGGGGGTGGGGGGGTGGGGGGGGTGGGGAGGCTACAGCAGACTGAATGACTCCTTGCTCATGCAAGCGACCTTGGGCTCAAGGTGGTGAGCTTTGCTCAAACCAGATGAGCCCACGTTCAAGCCGGCGACCTCGAGGTCTTGAACCTGGGTCCTCTGTGTCCCAGTCCGATGCTCTATCCACTGTGCTACCACCTCGTCAGGCACATATTAAATTCTTGTAGATAATAATAGTTACTCACAAGTCTCTGTATGCTCCTAATGGCCTTGTACTATGTATGCTTGGTGCATTTTGTCAGAAATAAATGTCTAACAGAGAAAATAAATGTCTAACAACTTTAGAAAATTGCCCTCAGAAATAGTTCAACACTTTCTGAGGCCTAAAGGGTAAGCTTCAGGTTTACACAGAATGATGCATTTCTTCATTACTGAGAAAAAGTAATTTAACTATTCTAAATTTCTAAGAAGTGCAATGCATGTGACTATCACTGGATACAAAGAGTAAGAAGGGAAAAAATAGGAAAAGAAAAACCAGAAAAAGAAAAATAATGTATGCAAGAAAAAAGGGAAGTGCAGAATGAAAGAACACATGCAGGGTTGGGAAGGGTTGCTTTCAGAATAACTGCTTCAGATATTACACTCACTAGCAACACAGCATAAATTGGCTTTTCCTGCCCTAGGGAAATAGAATTTATCTTCTTTTTCAGACTTCTGAGAATTAATTTAAGCAATATCCACCAGTGTAACTTCCTCATGCTGTTACACTGTCCTACTTCAAGGAAATCTCAAATCTCTTCTGGAAGCAAATGGTACATGAAATTTGGTAGGTTAAAATTCCTACAGATGTCTCATCTGAAGAATTCAATCCCACTCTCCATGAGATTCTGCCCCAACCTACCCCACCCTAGGCACAATCTTTTTTTTGTGTGTGTGACAGAGATGGGGGGGGGGCATATAGGGACAGACAGGAAAGGAGATGAGAAGCATCAGTTCTTAGTGGAGGCACCTTATTTGTTCATTGATTGCTTTCTCATATGTACCTTGACCAGGGGGCTACAGTAGCCCAAGTAACCCCTTGCTCAAGCCAGCAACCTTGGGCTTTAAGCCAGCGACCCTGTGCTCAAGCTGGATAAGTATGCGTTCAAGCTGGCGACCTCGGGGTATCAAACCTGAGTCAGGCCCTGGCCGGTTGGCTCAGCGGTAGAGCATCGGCCTGGCGTGCGGGGAACCCGGGTTCAATTCCCAGCCAGGGCACATAGGAGAAGCACCCATTTGCTTCTCCACACCCCTCCTTCCTCTCTGTCTCTCTCTTCCCCTCCCGCAGCCAAGGCTCCATTGGAGCAAAGATGGCCCGGGCGCTGGGGATGGCTCCTTGGCCTCTGCCCCAGGCACTAGAGTGGCTCTGGTTGTGGCAGAGTGACGCCCCGGAGAGGCAGAGCATCGCCCCCTAGTGGGCAGAGCTTTGCCCCTGGTGGGCGTGCCGGGTGGATCCCGGTCAGGCGCATGCGGGAGTCTGTCTGACTGTCTCTCCCTGTTTCCAGCTTCAGAAAAATGCAAAAAAAAAAACCCCAAAAAACTTGAGTCATATGCATCCCAGTCCGACACTCTATCCACTGTGCCACCTGGTTGGTCAGGCACAAACTTTTTGCTTTTTAAAAAAGGCCTGTAGATCCAAGAAGTATGCTCTAGGGTTCTACTTTAGGCCAACTGGGCCATACCAAAAGGAGTAGGGAGGGCTTTGTCCTCAAAGGACCTTAGTGTATCATAGCATTAACACTGACATTCAATTCACTGTGTAAACCACAGCAAATACACTATTAGAAAGATAATATACTGACATAAGGAAATTTAGCCTTTCTAACCAGTATATCCCGAGCTTCCTAAATGATACCAAAAACAAGTGATACAGAACACATAACAGGGAATATTAATAACCACTATACTTAGTTCATAAATGAAAGAAAAAACCCTTTTCACGCTTTTTCAACAAATATATTTGGTAAAAGAAATATGGATACAGATGACTTATTGATTCAAATTTGTTCAAACCTATTATTGAAAAAGAACATGCAATGATATAGACCAAATGAAAAGAAACAAACCCTACCCTAGTTGTTGCAATACATCTCACTGGAGATCTAAATTCTTCCTCCATCTTGGTCAAGGCAATGATTGTTTCTGCAATGGCATTTTTTGTTACTCGGGACCACGCTTCTGACAGATGACCCTATGAAGCAGGACATAATTTAATAAGCAACCAGAAATGTATAATCATAGTAGTAAATTCTATTCTCTGAAATAACATCTCTCACCATAAGGACAAATCTGTTAATGGAATCTTAATCAAGGGGCGTATTTTTGAAATAAAAATCCTTCACCACCGTATGAAAAATTCAACTAATAATCGCTATTTTAATACTAAAGGAAAGAAAATAAATTAGGTTCTCAATACTTTAGAGTTTAAGGGCATTTCCTTTTACATTTTGATAAAAACATAAGAAGGTTACTAAGGTTTTTATGAGAGATTTTGATTACGAAATCTTGTTACTTAATGTGAAATTTATACAGCTAAACTAATTGCTGTAGGTGAGTTATCACTGGAACCTAAGAGCATAAATGGGTTCAAATTACCACTACCCTAATTTGTTAACTTTATTTTTACCAATCACTATCACTTTTAAACAACTATAAAATTTAGGTGTTCCTAAACAGTTTTCTTAAATATATATTTCCATCCCATGAACATGTTGAGAAAGCCTATTTGAGAACTAAAAAAAGTTCTCTCCATTTCTTTGATTGAGGAAATAAATGTCCATACTGTTGGAAAAAGTGAAAGGACTTCAAATTTCCCCAGATTATCTGCTCTCATCTCATATATACATTCTATCAATCTTAAGGGGCAGTTCAAATTCCTCCTCTTTCAAAATGGCCTGCTGTCTAGTCTCCCCTCTAGGAACCTATAATCCACTGTATCTTGCCCTTCTCAGGCTGGACTTCTGGAAATCAAGAAATGTAAGGAAACTTAACATTATGGAGTACTCGGTAAGAGGAGGGCACTCTGATAAGTAATGCCCTTTCTTCCACAGTCAGATCTTTGCACAAAGCCAACAATTAAAGATAGTGGTGTAGGACATTAATAAAAAAGAGTCAAGGTTTTCTTTTTTATTTATTTTTTACTTTTAGAAGAGGGGAGGCAGAGAGACAAACTCCCACATGTGCCCCGACTTGGATCCACCTGGAAAGCCCAACAGGGGGCCAAGCTCTACCCATCTGGGGCCGTTGTTCTGTTGCTCAGCAACTGAGCCATCCTCAGCACCCAAGGCAAACTCACTCGAGCCAATAGAGCCATGGCTGCGGGAGAGGAAGAGAGAGAAGGAGGGAGGGAGGGAGGGAGGGAGAGAGTGAGGGAAAGAGACAGGGAAGGGGTGGAGAAGCAGATGGTCACCTCTCCTGTGTGCCCTGACTGAGACTAGAACCCGGTACATACACCAGCTGATGCTCTACCACTGAGCCAAGCAGCCAGGGCAAGTAAAGGTTTTCTAAACCATGAGAATTGAAGAGGAGAAATGTCTACTTTGGGTAGCCCCTTATTTCCATTATGTTTTCAGACTCAGCCTATTTTTTAGGATTCCAAATATATAGTTATTTTTTTTTTATTTTTCTGAAGTGAGAAGTGGGGAGGCAGAGAGAGATTCCTGCATGTGCCCTAACTGGGATCCACCAGGCATGCCCACCAGGGGGCGATGCTCTGCCCATCTGGAGTGTTGCTCCATTGCAACCAGAGCAATTCTAGCACCTGAGGTGGAGGCCATGGAGCCATCCTCAGTGCCTGGGCCAACTTTGCTCCAATGGAGCCTTGGCTGCAGGAGGGAAAGAGAGAAATAGGGAGAGAGGAAAGGGGGAAGGGTGGAGAAGCAGATGGGTGCTTCTCCTATGTGCCCTGGCTGGGAATCAAACCTGGTACTTCCATATGCTGGGCTGACGCTCTACTTACTGCTAAGGCAACTGGCCAGAGTTATACTTATTATTCTTTTTAAGTTTTAAAGTCTTGGAAGACTTATGTTACCTTTCTCAAGTAGATGAACTGGGAAGTTTGAAATTAACAAAACTTAAAGGACAAATTTATAACTAACTGAAAAGAAAAATAGTACAACAGTTATCCAATTAAACAGAGCCATTAAGTAAACCAAAATAACACTAATGTACTTCTCCAATTAATTCAGTAGAATAAGCTGCTTGTTTTGTTAATAAGATTTTTACTGCATTTTATTGACAATGTTCAGGAGATGGGAACTTACTGCTGCCATATCCTTAATAAGTTTAATGATGATCTCAGAGATCTGGGTAGGAGTTGAGCCCTTCATCCACCAATGACTTTCACCTCGTCGAATGTAACTACAAAGAAAAGTCAGCATTTGCAAACTTATCGGTGACAGTTAACAAATGAGTAAGATGAACACTGTTATTTCAACATGCAGCATTCTAATTATTTAAATGATCCAATTAAAGCATTTTGAAAGAAAATTAATCAATACATTACATTACATTACCCATTATCTGTGTCTTCAACATCAAGAGAGTAGCTATTCTGATATGTGTTCCCTTTAAAATATTTGTTTACATATTATTTGTGAATGCATCTTCTAGGACCATGCTATTCAAAGTATATCCATAGACCACAAACTATTTGTCCACATAGAGGTAATAAAGAGCTTGCACCAAGATATGTCAACTACATCACTGAGCATGGCACTGTTGAGTTCAGCTGGCAATTTTTCCCCCTAGCAAGTCTACGGAGGAGAAGGAAGCTATATACTGATTTACATTCTGATGCTATTTACTTAATATCATGGATTAGCTCTTTTACTAGCATGAACCTAATTTTTTGCTGTAACATGCAATTCTGGAACAAACATTCTTGCATATGTCTTTGTGCACATGTATGAACAATTTTGATGGAAACAGCTGTATAAGTAGAATTGGTGGGTCAAAGGATATGCATATTTTAAATATAGTAGATATACTATTGAACTAACATCCAAAAAGACTATGACAATTTACATATCATTGGAAAAAATGCCTATTTCTTCATAATGCAATGAAAAGATATTTTCTTACTGTTTTATTTACAGTTCTCTGATTATCAGCAAAGTGTCTTTTCATTTGTTTACTGCCATTAACAATTTTTCTACTCTGAACTAAGTTTTAATGTCATCTACCAGTTATTTGTTTTTTTCTCATTGATTTTGAATCATTCTTCTCATATTATGCCTAATAATGGACTGTCCACTATATAGGTATTAAATATTTTTTCTAGGTCAGTTGCTTATATTTTATTTATTTATTTTTTTACAGGAACAGAGAGTCAGAGAGAGGGATAGACAGGGACAGACAGGAATGAAGAGAGATGAGAAGCATCAATCATCAGTTTTTCGTTGCGAGACCTTAGTTGTTCATTGATTGCTTTCTCGTATGTGCCTTGACCGTGGGCTACAGCAGACCAAGTAACCCCTTGCTTGAGCCAGCGACCTTGAGTTCAAGCTGGTGAGCTTTTGCTCAAACCAGATGAGCCCGTGCTCAAGCTGGCGACCTCGAGGTCTCGAACCTGGGTCCTCTGCATCCCAGTCCGACGCTTTATCCACTGCGCCACCGCCTGGTCAGGCAGTTGCTTATATTTTAAAAGTACTGTCTATCAGTTAATTTTCTTCCTTCCTTCCTCCCCCCCCCCATTTTTTTTTCTTTTTTTTTTGAGAGAGGCAAGGAGAAAGAGGAAGAGAGACAGGAACATCAAACAGCTCCTGCATATGCGCTCTGACTAGGGATCGAATTGGCAACCTCTGTGCTTCCTGACGATGCTCCAACCAACTGAGCTATTTGGCAAGGGCTCAATTTTAATTTACTGATTGATTTTTAGAGAGACAGAGAGAAAGGGCAAGAGAGGGAAGGGGTAAGGGAAGCATTCATTTGTTGTTCTACTTTGTCATGCATTCATTGATTGTCCCGTGTGTGTGCCTTGACAGAGGATCAAACTTGCAACCTTCTTGTTTTGGGACAACACCCTAACTAACTGAGCTAATGGCCAGGGCCTAATTGTCATTTTTACGTTGCCAAATGCGTGAATCTTTTCCTCTCTGACTTCTAGGTTCTGTGTTTTGTTTAAGGAGAACTTCCCAAATTGAAGCTTACAAAAATATTCTTCTCTGGTATGTCCTTGTAGAATTTTAAAATAAATATATATAAAGCTTTAACTGGTATCAAGCTTATTTTTGTATATGCTATGAAATAAGGGCCCTATAATTGTTTTTCTACCTGGGAAGTATACCAAGGTCATATATTTAGCACACTCCTTTTCCCACTATCCAAAATGACACTTTTGTTATATATAGCACTCTTTTTTATATACAGGTCAGTCATTTTTGGCTTCTGTTTGTTGAATAAGCAAATAAGGTGTAACTTGACATTACATATTAATTCTCCAAACAGTAGCTTGTTCTGTTCTATTTTAGTAAAAAAACAGCTGCAATGACCAACCTGGAATTGAAAATCATTGGAAGCGTAACAGTTGTCACTCCTTTGCCCACGGTGGTGCCAGCTGTTCCTGTGATGGTGGTTCCTTTGGCTTTTAGCTGTACTGTAAGTGCTTTGGCAATGCATCCTAGAAACATGTCCAAGATACCTAGCTTATTCCAATCTCCTTTCTCTGTTGAGTGAATGATATCACTGATATCTGCTGGGGGGAGGGATTTCACTCCTATGATGCTGGCTAGACGATTAGGGGTCACTTCAGGCAAAACTCGTCTTAATAAGGAGGTTACCTGGTAAAAAAAAATATGAAAGTAAAGAATTCCATTTAAAGATCAGTGTTTTCAAGTTTTCTTTTTCTTTTTTTTTGTAACAGAGACAGAGAAAAAGAGACAGAGAGGGACAGATAGGGACAGACAGACAGGACAGGAAAGAGATGAGAGGCATCAATTCTTCATTGCAGCACCTTAGTTGTTCACTGACAGCTTTCTCATATGAGCCTTGACCTGGGGCCATAGCTGAGTGAGTGACCCCTTTCTCAAGCCAGTGACCCTGGGATCATGTGTCTATGATCCCACATTCAAGTCAGCAACCCCACACTTAAGTTGGTGAGTCTATACTCAAGTCAGATGAGCTTGCTCTCAAGCTGCTGACCTTGGGGTTTCAAACCTGGGCCCTCTGCATCCCAGTCTAATGCTCTATCCACTGTGCCATTGCCTGGTCAGGATTCTTCTTCTTTTGAAATAAAACCAGTTGCCATTCTATGATTTCAAAGCTTTGAAAAGGACTGAAATATGACTTAAACATTATTTTTAATTTTCCAAGTGGTGATTACTACTTTAGGACAGCAAGAAAAAAACACCTTTTATTTGGTCTGGATTAAGGAAAAATTAAATTACAGATCTTAGGTTAATAAGACAATCAGTAGCCAGAATACTCGTATCACAACACTACATTAGTAAAATAAACTATATTTTGCTCTTCCATATTCTTATTACAAGGAGTCAAAAGACAATCCAAAACCTAAAACATAACAAAACAAAAATCAATAATTAAGGTCCTACACTTTACTAGTTCAATTTCTAACAATGTTTCAAGTAACAAAATAAATCAAAAGGTAAGTGGTATGACTAGTCACCTGTCTCTGGACTCGAGGAGATGCTGTGTGAAGAAGAGAGAAGAGATCCTGGAGCAGAGTCAGCTGCTGAGCCAGATATTGCCGGCCTACATTAGAGCCACTCAAGGCTAAAACCATAGAGAGCAGTTCAAAGCAGTAAGCATCTGAAGAGGCATCTTCATCATTAGGTTGAGAATTGGCATTTTCTTTGCTTGATATGGCATGTTCCCATTCTTCACGAACTCTGGTAGCTTCCATGCGAATAGCCTGGACTATGTGAGCACATACCTATGGTGACATAGCAACATAAAGAAAATGTAAAAACATATTTGTAAGTCTGACTACTACTAATTTTTTAAAAAATACAAGAATATTAGTTGATACTCAACCTAAAACCTCCTAGTTAATTCTACATCATACCTATCTCTCAATTTACCTTTAAACATAATTAAGGAAAATTAGGGGAACCATGATTAAAAATCTAAATATTTAAAACATCTACTACTTAGAATCTACCTATATACAAGTTACCTGAAGTTTAAGATATCAAAAACAAATCACCATATTTTATCACTTCTGAGGCATATTTCCCTCTATTGTAACATTTCAATTCCTAATGTAGTTTATTTTTTTATTTAGTGAGAGGAAGGGAGGCAGAGACAGACTCCTGCATGTGCCCAGACCAGGATCAGCCCGGCAAGCCCAGTAGGGGGCGATGCTCTGCACATCTGAGGCCCTTGCTCCATTGCAACTAGAGCCATTCTAGCGACTGAGGCAGAGGCCATGGAACCATCCTCAGCACTTGAGCCAACTAGTTCTAACTGAGCCATGGCTGCAGGAGGGGAGAAGAGAAAGAGAGAGAGAGAGAAGAGAGAGAGAGAGAGAAGAAAGAGAGAGAAAGACGTGAGAGAGGGAGTCATGGTGAAGCAGATGGGCATTTCTCTTGTGTGCCCTGACCAGGAACTGAACCCAAGACATCCACACACTGGGTTGATGGTCTATACTGAGTCCACCAGCCAGGAAATCCTAATGTGCTTCATAATTGGTGGCATTCACAACTTAATTGTCAGCAAATTTGCTTTCATAGTGATATAAAATAACAGCTCAATTTACAAATGGTAGCATATAAGATTCAACAAAAGCTGTTAAAAAAGATATAAGCATAAATAAATTTATGTAATTTATTTAAAAAGATTTAATGGTGTTGAAAGTTCAAATAATGGGCTAATTTAAAACCAGTATTTTACTTGACTTTTGAAGGGCTATTTTTAAGTTATTTAGGCACTCTATTATATGAATAATGTAGTGCTAATTTCCAATCTCCATATAATTAAAAATATTAACATTGGTTTAGTTAACTTAATTGCTCATAAAAATAAAAAGAAATCAACCAACAAACAGAAAAATGTGGGTAAAGGAACATAGGAAATGCAAATGAAACCTGATATAGTTGGGCTTTTGACACCAAAATAAAACAATCTACCTGAAAATAAGAAATAATGGCACTGGCCACCTGGCTTAGTAGAAAGAGCATCAGCCCTGCATAGGGATGTCCTGGGTTTAATTTCCAGTCATAAGAGAAGCCACCATCTGCTTCCCTCCCCCTCCTTCTCTCCCTTCTCTCCTTCTTCCCCTTCCACAGCCAGTGGTTCCACTGGTTCAAGTATTGGCACTAAGGATATGGTCTGAGCATTTCAGTCTCAGGTGGTAAAACCAGCTTGAGCTTGGTTGATTTCAGCATCAGACCCAGACAGGGGTTGCTGGGTGGATCCCAGTCAGGGTGCATGTGGGAGTCTGTCTCACTATTTCCACTCACTTATAAAAAAAGAGAAAAAAAAAAAAGAAAACAAAGAACAGCAAGGTAAGAAAAGTTAACACTTGGCCCTGGCTTGATAGCTCAGTTCGTTAGAGCGTCATTCTGAAATGCCAAGGTTGTGGGTTCAATCCCCAGTCAGGGCACATACAGGAAGCAACCAATGGATGCACAACTACACTGCTCACAAAAGTTAGGGGATATTTTATTGCTTCATACTCATTTTGAAATATCCCCCAATTTTTGTGAGCATTGCAACAACAAATCTTTCTCTTACTTTTCTTCCTCTCTAAAATCAATGAAAATAATAGCATTCATAACAAATCTTTAAAGTGATGCAGGTGTGCCAATACAGTACTTTTTCTCTAGAAAAAAATACAGATACAGCCTGTAGGACCTATAAAAGAATCAGTATAAAAAAAGCTTCTATAAAATTTGGAAATTACTTTGTACCTTAAAAATAAACAAAAACTAATGAAGATAATGAAATAGCTATTAACTAACCTGTTTTTGTAAGTTAGTCAGTTTACTCCTGCTGAATATGATTCCAACCATATGTTCTTTCAGGTCAGCATCTGATGTTGCCTTTATATAGAAAAGGGGGAATAAAAGCAGGCACATTGAATAAAATTTTTACATTTGACATTTTAAGATATCAAAAATAAACATATGGAACTATACCAAACTAAAAAGCTTCTGTACAAAAAAGGAAACCAACAAAATGAAAAAGCAACCTACTAAATGGAAAAAAATATTCACAAATCATTTTATCTGTTAAAGGGATAATATCTAAAGTATATAAAGAACTCATAAAAACTCAACAGCAAAAAAACAAACTGATTGAAAAATGGGTAGAAGATCTGAACAGACATTTTTCCAAAGAAGTTATATAGACAGATGCCCAACAGGTACATGAAAAGTTGGTCTACATTGGTAATCATCAGGGAAATGCAAATCAAAACCACAATGAAATATCACCTGTTTGAATGGCTATAATAAAAAAGGCAAGATTAACAGGTATTGGCAAAGATTCAGAGAAAAAGAAAACCTTGTGCACAGTTGGTGATGGTAATGTAAATCAGTACATCTAGTATGGAAGTCAGTGTAGAGATCTCTCAAAAAATTAAAAGTAGAGTTACTATATGATCCAGCAATTTCACTTCTGGGTATTCATTTTCCTGAATTGCTAACAACTGAATTGCTAATTTCTTGAATTCTTCTAACAACTGAATGTACGATATGAACTAATGTTCACAATTTAGAAATAGATTCAAAGTGACCCTAAATTGACTAGATCCCTGGACATTTGGTTAAAAAAAAAGTGTCCAACAAAGCTCTATAAATTAAGCTACTCTAATACCAACAGTAATCAAAGAAATTTCATAAGAAAAGTGAAGGCTGAAATTTTATAGTGCTTATTATGTACATGACACTCTTCTAAATGACAGTGATATACAAATATATATATATTTGTATATCATATAAAATAATCTTATTTAATCTTTACAACAACCCCATAAGATAAAACTGCATACATATTCTACATACATATTTCACAGGTAAGAAAACTGAGGCAAGCCACTCTCATGCTTAAAGGCTCTTGAAGACTCGAGAAAACTATCAACCAGCTTCAACTAACATTTATAGAACCCCATCACAGAACAAAAACAGAGTTCACATTTTTTCAAGTTGACACTGACATTCACTAAAATATAGCATATTATGACCTAGAAATCAAATCTTAACAATTTTAAAAGGAGTGAAATTATATAAAATATATTTTTGACTATAATAGAATTAAACTAGAGATTAATACAGAAAACTATCAGGAACATTCCCAAATACCTAGAAGTTATATAAGACACTTCTAAATATCTATCCAAGGGTCAAAGAAAAAAATCTAAACAGGAGTCAGAAAATATTTTGAACTGAATGAAAAAGAACAAAACAAGAAAACACCATATCAAACATTTGTGCCACGCAACTAAAGCAGTGGTTAGAAGAAACTCACAGCATAATTCATGTGAGAAAAGAAAGGTCTCAAATCTGTGATCTCTGTTTGGATATTACAAAACTAGAAAAAAATCAAACACAAAGCAAACAGATGAAAAGAGTAATAGTTTCTGGCCAGTTAGAGTATCATCCTAAAATGCCTAGGTTTGGGTTCGATCCCTGGTCAGGGAACACATGGGAAATAACCAATGAATGCACAGTAGAGCAACAAGTGAATGCTACCCTTCCTACCTTTCTCCCCCTTCCTCTCTCTGTCTCTCTAAAATCAATCAACAAATAAAATAATAACAAAAGAAAATATGCCCCTACAGATTCTACTAATATTAAAAAAAAAGGATATATTATGAATTTTTGCCAATAAATTCAGCAGGTTAGGCAAAATGGGACAAATTACATAAAAGAATTACCAAATCCCACTCAAGAAGAATAGATCACTACAATATTCCTGTATCTATTAGAGAAAGTACATTTATAGAATAATATTTTTGCTACTTAAAATACTAGAGAGATTATACAATAGGTTACTTTTATCTCACTTTTTAAATTCCTTTATATTTGTGTTTCTTTGCTTTTTTTTCTTATTCCTTTTTTAGAGTGGAGAGAGAAAGAGAGAGGGAGACAGGAGGAGAGGAACAGGAAACATCAACTCCCACATGTGCCTTGACCAGGAAGCCTGAGGTTTCAAACTGGTGCCTCAGCTTCTCAGCTTTCCAGATCAACGTCTTTTTTTCACCCCCAGAGTCAGAAAGAGTCAGAGAGAGGGACAGACAGGAAGAGAGAGAGATGAGAAGCATCAGTTCTTTGTTGCAGTTTCTTATTGTTCACGATTGCATTCTCATTATGTGCCTCGATGGGATGGGGGCCTGGGGAGGTTACAGCAGAGCAAGTGATGACCCCTTGGCTCAAGCCAGCAACTGTGGGCTTTAAGTCAGTGACCTTTGGCTCAAGACAGCGACCATGGGGTCATGTCTATGATTCCACGCTCAAGCAGCAACCCTGGGCTCAAGCTGGTGAGCCCGTAATCAAGCCAGATGAGCCTGTGCTCAAGTCGGTGACCTCAGGATTTCAAACCTGGGTTCTCCACATCAAAGTCTGATGCTCCATCCACTGTGCCACTGCCTGGTCAGGCTAGACCAATACTTTTATTCACAATTCAGATTGTGTTTCTTTGCTTTTTAAAAATAGCTTTAGTGAAGCCCCAGCCAGTTAGCTCAATCAGTTAGAGCAGTGGTCCCCAACCTTCTTTGGGCCACGGTCTGGTTTAATGTCAGAAAATATTTTCATGGACTGGCCTTTAGGGTGGGATGGATAAATGCACAAAATAAAATTATGTGACTGGCATAAAAACTGTGGTATTTTTAAATATAATTGTCGAACTTATGAGACAAGTGTCAAGAGTGAGTCTTAAGAAGGATGTAACAGAGGGAATCTGGTCATTTTTTAAAAATACAGGAAGCATGTGCCCTGAGTGGTATTTGGTAGTTCTTTCATGTAATTTGTCCATGTCACCTAATTTGCTGAATTTATTGGCATATTGTTTATTATAAAATATACTTATTAACCTATTATTTTATTTATGGATTTAAATATATATATGTATATATCTTAATAAAACAGAAGAGAGTACAGAAATAGGCCTACATATTTATGGTAAGTTAATTATTGCTAAAGTACAGTCTTTTTAATAAATGGTGGTGGAACCATTAGACATCTGTATGTAAAATTTATAAACCTCAAACTTTACTACAGAAAAATTAACTTAAAATGTATATAGCTCTAAACAAAAGAACTAAAACTGTTTCTAGAAGAAAACATGGTAAAATCTTTGTGACCTTACATTTTAGATAAGACACAAAAATCATGAATGAGTCCTTTAGAAAAAAATTAATCAGACTTCATCAAAATTAAGAACTTCTGCTCTCTGAAAGATAAGCCTCAGAGTAGCAGAAAGTACTGTATATTTTGCTCCATAAGACGCACTTTTTTCCTAAGTGTGTGTGGGGGGGACCCTGGCTGGTTGGCTCAGCGGTAGAGCTTCAGCCCGGCACATGGAAGTCCCTGGTTCGATTCCCAGCCAGGGCACACAGGAGAAGCACCCATCTGCTTCTCCACCCTTCCCCCCTCCTTCTTCCCTCTCTCTCTCTTCCCCTCCCGCAGCCAAGGCTCCATTGGAGCAAAGTTGGCCCGGATGATGAGGACGGCTCCATGGCCTCCACCTCAGGCACTAGAATGGCTCCAGCCACAGCAGAGCAATGCCCCAGATGGACCGAGCATCACCCCCTGGTGGGCATGCCATGTGGATCCCAGTTGGGTGCATGTGGAAGTCTGTCTGCCTCCCCCCTGCTTCTAACTTCGGAAAAATACAAAACAAAACAAAAAAACAGTGGAAGGGGAAATGCCCATTCATCTTATGGAGTGAAAAATCGGTATTTTATTAAATATTTTAACACACCATTTGGTTCAGAATATTTTTTTTCTTATTTTCCTCCTTAAAACCCTAGGTGTGTCTTATGAAGCAAAAAATAGGGTATTTGAACATACATACTTGGTTAAGGACCTATAGCCTAAATATACTGAATATAAAAAGAAATTTTATAACCCCAAAACAATATAGACCCAATATAAAAATATGAGTAGAAAACTCAAACACTACACTAAAGTGGTTGACAGGGTCTAGGCATGAGATGAGGGGACTGATTACAACGGAGCATGAGGGAAATTTTAGGGGTAATGTATTTTAAAACTTGATTATAATGATGTTTTCACTGTTGTATATATACATTGGTCAAAATTCACCAAATGATACAGTTGAAAAGGATGAATTATTTTGTAGGTAAACTTTACTTCAACTGCTGGCATAATCTTTTTTATTCAACTATAAAATAAAATCTCACTATGTACTTTCCTAGTCTTAGGCCAGCCTCTCCAGCGAGCTTGAGAACTCATCTTCTCTATTCATCTAACTTTTGTCCTTTCTTTTTAAGGTCTAACACATGCCCAATGTTCCCCCAAGAAGCCTTCCCTGATCACTCCAGGGCACATTAATCTATCCCAGTGTACTCTGGAATCCTATAGCTTATGCAATTTTTTTTCATATATTTAAGAAAGTTGGTTATATACCATATAGTATCCTCATTGATTTATTGAAGGACATAGAGACTTTTCTGAGACTGAATGCAAGCTTTTTTGAGACCCTCATGGTTTTTATGCACCAAGTTGTCTTTGATAAAATTCAGTTGATTCAATGAGTAGTTACATATATAGTCTTTCAAATGGTATCTGCAAAAGATGCTGAAAATAATTACCAGAATTTATGAAATCTTATTTTTTATAGACCCCAGATAGAAAAACATGGATGATTCAGACAGTAATGCATCAGAAGGCACAGTGCTAGATGAGGTAAAACCTTGAAATTATCCTTCAAAGGGCTGCCAGGGTGATTATTTGTAATATCTAAAGACACAAGAATATTGAAACTAGTGAGAGTTGAATTCTTTTTTTGGAAATGAATGAGATTTTCCTCTTAGGTATGGCCCTTTAGGTTAGCCCAAATTAAGTAAAGCAACTGCATTTTAGAAGAAATTTTAAGAACAGGGCCCTGGCTGGTTGGCTCAGCGGTAGAGTCAGCTTGGTGTGTGAATGTCCCGGGTTCGATTCACATCCAGGGCACACAGGAGAAGTGCCCATCTGCTTCTCTACCCCTCCCCCTCTCCTTCCTCTCTGTCTCTCTCTTCCCCTCCCGCAGCCAAGGGTCCACTGGAGCAAAGTTGGCTTGAGCACTGAGGATGGCCCAATGACCTCTGCCTCAGGTGCTAGAATGGCTCTGGTTGCAACAAAGCATCACCCCCTGGTGGGCATGCCAGGTGGATCCCAGTCGGGGACATGCAGGAGTCTGTCTCCCTGCCTCCCTACTTTCTCACTTCAGGAAAAAAAAAAAAAAGAAAGAACAATATAAAAAAGTTATTCTAATAAAAATTTACTGAACACATGGTGATTATGGTATGGTGTATACAAACACAAACAAAACATGTACTTGATGTTTAAGAAACTATGATTTGGAAGAAGAGGAGATAAAACATGTAAAAAGAAAAAATTGCGAGAGAGAAACCTAGAGACACAAAGAGATTACTATGAAGTTTATCAGAAGGAAGACTACGTTTTGCTTGGGGGAAAGCATAATTAAAGTTCACGGAGAAGACAATATTTTTAGGCTGGACTGTGAGGACAGATAAAATGGCAGGAGAAGATAACTGATAGGACACAGCAGAGTAAATGAAGTTAATTTTACAAATTAACATTTGAACACAACAGTCCAAAGTGCAGAGCAAATTTTGTGGCTACTTAAAATACTAGCTTGATCACACACAAATCATAAATTTTTGATAGTTCCTTTATCTTCTTTCTAATTAAAATAAAAAATATTAACTGCACATAAACTAATATCACATATACATTAAAATACATAGCAATATATGGATTATTTCACTGAACAAAAGAAAATGAAAAAGGCAAATAAATATTTTTAGAATACAAATAATACATTGTATACTTTTTCCTCTCCTTCAGGTGATGATAACAACACTTTTTCCTCTTGTTCAGGTGTAGGTTCAGCATCTCCAGAGATGAGTTTTCCAAATACCTGAAGAAGAAGACAGAGGCGTGAGAAGAAATTAATGGCAGGAATTACTACTGTGAAAGGTACAGAACCCATCTGCTGAATCTGCAGGCATTTTAATATAACTCATGTTATTCCTTCTATATACCACAAATTTTCAGAATTATGAATGTAAAATGAGATACAGGATTTTAAGACTGTAAGAAAAAAATAGGCCTTTGTAGCCAGCAAGCTCTAGTAAGTTCTACAAAATATTTTATTAATTCTCTTGATATTATTATTGAAATACTATATCCTGTGTTGGAATATGTAGTAAGGAGACTCACTTGAGATGTGATAAGTCTGAACACTCGCAGAGTCTCAGCTTCACAGTTCCTCTGCTGGGCCACACTGGCTGAAATCTGGCCAGCAATTTTTGTGCTTTCGCCATCCTTCCAGCCTAAAACCTTTACTTGTCGAACTCTCAATGTATTTTCTGGGCCCTTTAATTCAATTTTGATGATGTGATTATCCCCTCCTGGGAGTTCACTTGTTACCCAACCAATATGCCTGGAATCCAGATCAACCTAGAAGAGCAGAAAAAGGACAGAAACCAGATACAGCTGTATCACTATTTTATCATTGTCCTAGACTTAGCACTAATAACAGCTAGTTGAAATTACAAATAATTGTACCAACTGTAAAGTTTACTAGGTAATTTCACACTGATTATCTTACGTAAACTTTGTGAGGATAAGTAATATGGTAGTAGCTGTTATACGGATGAAGAAAGTAAGGTTGACAGGTGAAGGATTCTCACTAAGTGATGGGAGTTGAGAATTAAAATGTCAGGCACAAGTCATAGAAGTGAAACCATTACAAATAATTTATATAAATATATTTTATCTATACCGAATATAGGTAGAAACACAAGATCAGCATGTGTTTTGTGCATCTTCATATTAAAGCCATATAAAGATAAGCATTTTTGATAGCATTTTTGATATGCAGTTGCCTATGTTGGTCTGTAAATTCACTTGCACCTGAATGTAGCTGCAGTGTTTTAAGTGACAGATTTTCAGGCTATGGGACAACAGTCTACATTTTAATCTGAAGTCTAGGTGAATTAAGGTGTTAATTGTGAATCCAATCTATGATAAATTTTAAGGTACTCTGAATCTTTGTAGAGGAGCACAAGATTGGGTGGAGGACTGTAATTACTCTTGACTAGAGAACATCATTTAGGGTAAAAACGAGTATGATGTTTAATACAGGAATGGTTGTCTGTTCCTGCATATGGACCACATATCGATTTAGCATTTTTTAAGTACCGTATTTTGTCATGTATAAGACACACCTTTCTTCGAAAAATCTGGGGTCTAAAAACTGGGTGTGTCTTATACAGTGCTTGTAGAAGTGTGACATTTCAGATGCCATAGATGGAACTGAGAATGAAGCAATAAGGAGTTGTATGAATTTCATGATGAATAAAACGAGTTCAATAACTTTATGGAATACATTTCTTCTCAAATTTCAGGCCCCAAAATTAAGGTGCATATTATACATGGGAGTGTCTTATACATGAGGAAATATGGTAGATGATTTTCTATACTTGAGTAGCATGCCAAAATTAGAACGCAACATGCAGATCGAGAAGAAATTTCTCACTGAATAGCAAAACATTTAATAGCAAAATTTTAATTACCTGCTTTATCCTGCACAAATCTTCTACTGCTTTGCCACTTAAGAAGGTCATTGAAGTAACTTTATTCTAAAACAGACAATTCAAAATAGTTATTACATCATATTCCTGGTTCCAGAACTTCCAATGATTTCTTACAGCCTACCAACATCACATCAACTTTTCTGTCTTTTTTTTTTTTTTTTTGTATTTTTCTGAAGCTGGAAACGGGGAGAGACAGTGAAACAGACTCCCGCATGCGCCCGACTGGGATCCACCCGGCACGCCCACCAGGGGCGAAGCTCTGCCCACCAGGGGGCGTCGCTTTGCCGCGACCAGAGCCACTCTAGCGCCTGGGGCAGAGGCCAAGGAGCCATCCCCAGCGCCCAGGCCATCTTTGCTCCAATGGAGCCTTGGCTGCGGGAGGGGAAGAGAGAGACAGAGAGGAAGGAGGGGGGGGTGGAGAAGCAAATGGGCACTTCTCCTATGTGCCCTGGCCAGGAATCGAACCCGGGTCCCCCACACGCCAGGCCAATGCTCTACCGCTTAGCCAACCGGCCAGGGCTAACTTTTCTGTCTTTTATGGTCCTTCCTAACTGACCTCACCCCATTATCCAACAAATCACAATTCCTACTGTTACAGTAATTTCTTATTCTCAAAATTCCACCTTAAATCTCACATATCAACCTTTCTCCATGGGCTCTGAGAGAGTAGCTTGGCGTTCCCCCTTTTTACTCAAAGTCTAACAATTTAAATTCTCTTGATCATGAAGTCTTTCAACAATTCTGCTTGTTACATCTCTTGATATAGTTCATCACTTTGCAAGTAAAATAAGGTAGTTAGCTTAACTAACAAACACTCGTGAGTGTCACAATGTACTCAGACAGGCTCATGGACCTGGAGAAGGATGTATGAGTATCATGGGTTCTATCCTCTCAAGATCCTTGCCAAAGCAGGGAAGGAACATTAACATGCAAAATATAGTACGTGTCAAGCAGTGAAGTTCAATATTCTTCAGTACTGAAAATAGTCATGCTGGCAATAGAGCCACAGGCCTTAAGTTTAAATAAATTTTAGGCAAAGGACATCAAGAAACAGACTAACATTAATTCTTGGGAAAGCTGCATATTTAAAGTGTTTTAGGCTGATGGAAGTTCAAATTAACAAATGCTGTCTGTAAGGCAGTCTGGTGGACAGGCTTGGGAACACAGAGGTACATAAACCTCAAGGATGCATGTATTAGAGGGAATTTCTTAAAAGGAAAGCAGACAGATATCAGCTTACCTACTGAAACTTTTAAAAATGAATAGTTAAGGGCCCTGGCCGGTTGGCTCAGTGGTAGAGCATCGGCCTGGTGTGCAGAAGTCCCGGGTTTGATTCCCGGCCAGGGCACACAGGAGAAGCGCCCATCTGCTTCTCCACCCCTCCCCCTCTCCTTCCTCTCTGTCTCTCTCTTCCCCTCCCGCAGCCAAGGCTCCATTGGAGCAAAGATGGCCCGGGGGCAGGGGATGGCTTCTTGGCCTCCGCCCCAGGCGCTAGAGTGGCTCTGGTCACAACAGAACGACGCCCCGGAGGGGCAGAGCATCGCCCCCTGGTGGGCAGAGCGTCGCCCCCTGGTGGGCGTGCAGGGTGGATCCCGGTCGGGTGCATGCGGGAGTCTGTCTGACTGTCTCTCCCCGTTTCCAGCTTCAGAAAAATACAAAAAAATAAATAAATAAATAAATAAAAATGAATAGTTAAGATTATCTCCTCTAAATGGCAAAAATTTTTAATTATCTCATAATATATTAGCTAAGCCCCTTTTTCTTACTCAACTCCAGGGAAGAACTGCACTGATGAATAGGAATTGGGGGTGGGTAAGGATGGTAAAGAATACCCTGACTGCAGACTGGACTACTGTGTTGGTATATTCCATCCAGATTCTCTGAGATCGAACCCCACCAATCTGGCTCTTCCTGGAAAAGGAGATATGCAAATAGGATAGGAGCACCCTGGCAATGATCCGAGGAGATTTATCAGCTCTGTATCCGCTAACAAGCCACATCCATTTTGAGGACAATACTTCTAAGAAATATCCTTCTTAGGAATGGGGGTAGAAGTCTGGGGATTTGGCAGTGGTGCTTTCTTCTTGGTTCTTGAAACTCAAATAGAAATCTTTTCCCTTTGTTTAGTGCTTTTTAAAAAGTGCTTAATTCATTTGAAATATGTGGACAGACAGGCTAGGGCTAGGTAGAATATAAATTATGATTACTTAGGTTAGTCCAGGACCTACCCTCACTCCCTCCATGACAGCTGGGGGTAAGAGTTAGAAAACTAATTATAGTATAGGTCAAAATGTATTAAGCGCCATCAGAGTACTATAAAGATCGCAGAGAAGGGAAAGAGTACTTTTTTATAGGGAGGTACTGGGAGAGAATTTCTCTGCTAGGTCTTAGAGATGTGGGGAAATATGAGAGAGAGTTTAATGGGATGACTTCCAGACTAAGGGAATAGATTAAACAAGGGCATGCAGGTAGAAAAGTGTAGAGAAGACATCTACTTTGCTTAATTGTGGCCATGCTATATTTGTATTAAGACCTCTTTTTTAGAATTGGTATTCCACAGTACCTCTAGTCATATTAATCTGTTTTTAGACCTATGATTTCTTTGGTAAATATAAAGTGTTATTTGGTTGGTGAGGTCCATCTTTTTGCTAAACTCAGAAGTGAGAGTGCATGATTATTAACTGTCTGGAAAGAACTAATGAGCTACAAATTGTTTCCTTTCTTACCCCAAGATCTCGGGAATTGTCCACGTGAACAGATACATAGCGAGCATTGATTCCCTTTACACAGTTGATAGTGATGTTCTTAGTTTTGTTTTTATCTTCATCTCCTGATTCCCAAAATGTTTCTGTGGAACCATCTGTCAAACTGCCAATCATGGCAGGCCGGCTTGAAGTTTTTATGTCAACAATACTGGTTAAGTCCTTTAAGCACATTACTATGCATAATTCCTACCAGAAACAAATATAAGTAATTATAATACTCAAAATGGAAATCTCCCATAATAATAACACAGACATGAGATGAGGAATAAAAAAATGAAACTGTTTAGAAGTAACTTCCAGTTTTTCCTTTAATACACTGTTGAATATTAATAGGATCAGCTGTTAAATGACTGACCTGACTCATAGCTTCAAAGCCAGACTGTATACTGATGCTAAAACTTTCTTCACTGTCTCCATCATCTGATTTTGACAAAATATTGTTAATGTGATGAAAGACGTTGCTCTGATGGAGAAACTGGTGATCAGATTGCTTGAATTTCAGACTCCAGCATCTAAAAAGCCATAAAGAATATATAAAATAAAAATTTCAGGAATGTCTAAGAAATTCTAACATTTCAAGCAATCTTAATGATCTAGGTAAAAATAGAAATTTAAAAATTTCAGGGAACAAACATCTCTTGGCTTTAAAAAAATAAAGGTAATTTCTAAGAAAAAAAATGAGGCAAGTTCTAAGGAAAGTTCACTTATTTTAAATATAGAAAAATTGGATATATGAAGATCAAGGATACAGAAGCAAAGAAGATAATAAACCAGTTTTGTAGACAACTGTTACCTGAACTATTACACAAATTTATCAGTTTTACAATTCTATACTAATTCATCAGAGTGTAACACATCTTGTACTTCAAAAATCTTTTGAGGAGGAAACAAAATCTCCCCTCTGTTGGTCTTACCCATTAGGGGTGTGGGTAGCCAAAATCACTCCATCAATCTATCTCTTATAAAAAATCAATGGAGGCCTGACCTGTGGTGGCACAGTGGATAAAGCGTTGACCTGGGATGCTGAGGTTGCCAGTTCAAAACCCCAGGCTTGCCTGGTCAAGGCACATATGAGAAGCAACTACTATGTGTTGATGCTTCCTGTTCCTGCCCCCACCCCTTCTCTCTCTCTCTCCTCTTTCTAAAATCAATGGGGTCTTTAAACAAATCAATGGAGGGTTTATTTACATGTTAGTCTCTAGTATATATGGATCTGATCACAAGGTTCACTATGTAAATGTTACAATCTCAGTAGGTTTGAACTTAAAAGGAGGTGATGCACTTCAATGTAGTTTTAAAACTGGTTGTATATAACTGGGCTCCACTGTTCTTAAGATTCTTTTCAATTTAAAGTCCTATTTTTCTGTTTTTGAGATTTCATTATCCCTCTCCCTTTCTGTGATATTTAAGATTCTACTCTGAGGCAGTACTCAGACAATTGATTTGGGTTAGGAGAGAGGGAAAAGTGAGAAAGACTGTTATAGACTGATGATTTAGAGCACTAAGAAGTATGTTAACCATATTTTACAGTGCAAACACAGGTGTGAGCTAAAAAGAGGGACAATTTTAAATTATGACAGAATGAGAGACACACCATTCATATAATGTAGGGATTCTTTGTATCTTAGTGTTATTCAAAGAGGCCTTCCAAGCATTCTGAACTTTGAATACACCAAAAATCTCTTCTCCACTGTACCTAGAATACCTAGATATAAATTACCTCAGGGCCATCTGCTGTAATGAACTGCCACTGGGGAGAGACATCATAAGGTCGGAGATGGTCTGAAGTAAGCGGTGAAATGTGTGCGGTAAAGGGTGAGCAGCTTCACCTGCAATCACTATATCCGAGAGTGGATGTTCACATACTCTTGTATCTTTCTCCTAAGACAGAAATCAAAAGTAAGGTGATCAGTCTGTGTGTTTGAAGGAATTTCCCCCACAAAAGAATCTACTGTATACTTAAGAGTATTATGTATACTTTCAAGATACTTGCATAACATAAATGTAAACAATAAAACCAAACCAAATCTAAAACATACATTAAGATTTACTAATTATATTTGTATTATTTTTAGGGAAAAAGTGATAAGGTCACTCATAAAGAACACCAGTGAACAAATGAATACCACATAAAAATATCTATTTTGGTGTACTCACAAAAAACATCGGGGTGAATGTATATGTACATGCAGAAATGAGCCAACCCTCTCATTTGAGCCTTACCCAGATTGCAGACCCAAAGGGAAGTTGTTTTAAAACAATGAGTTTTGGGGCAGTTAGTTATGCAGGGAGAGAAAGCTGTTATAGGTGTGTGATAATTTCACGGTCCCCCCTCCCTTGAGTTCTGTCAATTTTTACTTACTTTTTAAAGACTTTATTATTAGGTACATACATGGTCAAATGAATCTTTTATCTTCTTATAGAGAGCCTCTTTATCCTTCTTCATAATTTTTTCTGATGTTAAAATAGCTGTGCCAACTTTATTTTGGTTGGTATTTATCCAGTATATCTCTTTCTTACCATCTACTTATAATCTTCCTGGATCATTGCTTTAGATGTGATATTTATAAAAACATCTAGCTCTTGGTTTTTTTTTCTATTTTGACAGTTTTGGTCTTTTATTTTTTATTTAGTTTATTTTTTTGTATTTTTCTGAAGTGAGAAGTGGGGAGGCAGAGAGACAGACTACCACATGCACCTGACCGGGATCCACCTGACATGCCCACAGGAGACGATGGGGAGTTGCCCAACTCTGCCTAACTGGGGAGTTGCTCCATTGCAACCAGAGCCATTCTAGCGCATGAGGCAGGCCATAGAGCCATCCTCAGTGCCCGGGCCAACTTTGCTCCAATGGAGCCGTGGCTGCAGGAGGGGAAGAGAGAGACAGAGAGAAAGGAGAGGGGGAAGGATGGAGAAGCAGATGGGTGCTTCTCCTGTGTGCCCTGGCTGGGAATCAAACCTGGGACTTCCACACGCCAGGCCGATGCTCTACTGCTGAGCCAACCAGCCATGGTTGACAGTTTTTGTCTTTTAAATGAAGAATTTAGTCTGTAATTTTATGCCAGCCATGGAAATGAAGCTCAGAGGTAAAAACGGAGTTGCAACCCAGGCTTTTCAGTGCCCTAGGTTCAATACTTTTCCATTATATAGGCTGTCTCGAATAACATCAAAGTCCCTTCCAGCCAAACAAATGTATCTATCTGAATTTCATGTCCCTACACAGTATCAATGCTGGTACCCTACAGCATTGTTGTAAAGTAGAGAGATCTTCAGTGTAATAATATTGTCCTGTTTATCTAATATTGAACTATAATAGTAATCTTTCAGTTGACTGCTTAATGACAATGATGTTTAGTGAGAAATAAGAATTGACTGACAGCATTTTTGCTAGAGAGAAAACTATCACTAAGTATAATTTGCTGCTTAGCATTGAAATTTTATTCTTGCCTTTAGGTTATATAACAGCAGTGCATGACTTCATGCAAATTATTATACTATCTGACGGTGTTTCTACTCTTCTATGAAACTATAGACAATTAAAAAAAAATTTCACTTACTTGTTCTGCATTTTCTTTGTTTGTTTTATTTTCCTCATCCTCTTCTTCCTCAGGTTCCACTGGAGCAGGAGTCAATGATGCCACAAAATGCCATAGAATATCATGGAGAGAAGTTGTTTGGATGACATTGCACAGAAGCCAATTGAAAGCCTAAATAAATAATGGTTAAATGCGTCACCAAAGAACGTATATACGAGTAAAAAATAAAAGGCTTTTCTTATTCAGAAACAGAGTATCCTCAGACTAAGTGTTTCAAGAAAAGATACTAGAAGTCTAATCTTCATTTCACTGAAAGCACACTGAACTTGAAAAAGTCACTAATTTTGGTACTAATTTTAAAGAACATAATTATAGGGCCTGACCGGTGGTGGCACAGTGGATAGAGCACTGACCTGGGACACTGAGGTAACCAAGTTCAAAACCCTAAGGTTCCTGGCTTTAGCACAGGTTCATCCGGCTTGAGCATATAATAACAGGAAAAATAATATTTATAAAATGCGTTGCCAAAATCCATTTTTTTTTAAGGTGAGAGGAGGGGAGATAGTGAGGCAGACTCCCGCATACGCACTGAGTGGGATCCACCCAGCAACCCCATCTGGGGCTGATGCTCGAGTACCAAGCTATTTTTAGCACCTGAAGTTGATGTGCTCCATCTGATCAAGTCCCTGGCTAAGGAAGGGGAAGAGGGAGAGAAGGGGGATTGGGTGGAGGGGAGAAGTAGATGGTTGCTTCTCCTGTGTGTCCTGACCAGCAATCGAACCCAAGATGTCCATATGCCAGGCTGAGGCTCTATTCACTGAGCCACTGGCCAGGGCCCCAGAATACTTTTTCAAACCATGTTTTATTTCAAAAGTTTGTCTTATATTAATTTACTCAAGCAGATTATTCTCTAACTTGCATTAAGTTCAAATATGGAATATTTTTCAGGCTCTACACAAGCTAACATTTACTTAAATATATTTATATTGCTCCCATCAATAAAGTGGTAAGTTATCATACCAATAATAAAGAAAAAAAATACTATATATAACTCTACAATACACAGCAATCCTATAATTTCCAGAGAAGACTTAGATAATTATAATTGCTAAATTTATAATTCAAAGGCCTTATTTATCTCCTTTTCATGATCACTCTAACTGAAATAACATTGTGATGACAAAAAGCTTTTTAAAAAAGATAAAAGGATTCAAATAATAAAGCAATGCAGAAATAAATTTATTTAGAATGCTTAAATATGAAACTAAATTCATTTTCTATTTATACACTTAAGAGTTTAGCTTTGATGAGAAACTTGATATTTTCAATTGGCTAATGTCTCTTAATTTGTTGAAATTTCTATTTGGTAGAATGGTGACATCATTAAATAAAATCATCACATGATTTATATGATCAATAACCTCACTGATGTATTCATACCTCCATAGCAAAAACTCGACAAGCTGATTTCCTTAATGCTTGTTTCATTGCTATTTCAAGACCTTCTAGATCATGATGCTGTATAACAAAAGCCAAAACTGGCCATTGGAAATTTCGTTCTCCTTTGGAAAGAGAGCTGTGGGCTGAGATTAGCCGGGAAAGCTCAGGAGATGGATGTCTCAAGAGAGAAGAACCAACTTCTATTAAAAAAAAAGAAGTATTAATTTTCATAGGTAATACATAAATTAATATATTTAAGATATTTAAAAATAATAGTACCTAGTTTATTCACTTTAGAGCTTCATTTTATTTTATTTTTTTTGCACTTGACACAAGTTATAATGACTTCAATTTTTACTGAGAAAGATTAAGTATCTTACTTTCCTAAAGTTAGACAGCTATTAAGTTGTAGACGTGGGTTTTGAATACAGGCTGAATCTAAGTTCATGTTTCCTAAAACACTAAACACTAAGTGCTTTATTTTCTCCCTAAATGAAACCTATAACTCATCCCCATCATTTTCTAACAGACTACTTTATAACCAAAGTGCTTTAAGACTAAAAGTATCAATATTTGTTAAATAAACACATAAATCATTGGGGGAAGCTCAATAATATTTTCCTTAAGATCTTCAATAAGATACAAAATCACATACCTATAAATGTTAGGCCATCTCTTCATTTTACTGGTGATCTGCCTGATAAATCATCACTATATTATCTTTTTTTTTTTGGTTTCTTTCTTTACGCTTGGGACAGAATCAACCAGCCCCAATTTGGGGCTACTGATACCAATAGGTCCAGATTACCTAACTTTTTTATGGTTTAAGAGCTACTCAAACCCCCAAATTTTATTATCTATTAAGAGTGGTACTAGCTATAGAGTAATTAAACTTCTACTGGGAGCAAGAAGATAATTGTGAAAATATAAGTCACTGGAACTGATGGTTCACTGAAGCTTAGAGGAAGGAATAATGGTAGTAACATTTGGTTTAGATGCCTACCAAGTAAGATTTTAAATGTCAATTTATTCTTAAATATTACTGGATCATCTCTGCGTGTCTCCTCAAAATGAGATGCAAAATTTAGAGAAGCACATTTATGGCCATGTCACGTAGAAGGAATGTCTATGGCAATTTAAAATTAATCCATTCCTTTTCTCTTCAAAAATTAGATATTAAAAAATATCTGCAGGTAAAACCATTTGTATCATTCAGTCTTCCTTTTAATCTTTATACTTACCAGTGTCTCCACTGTTAACTCTTCTTCTAGGAATGGCTTTGACTCGGGCAGGTAAAATGGAGTGTTGTTTATCATATTCAGAAGCAACAACTGAGTATGATCTTTGGAAGACAGTTCTCTTTGCGAGATCAGTATCAGTTATGGGACTAGTTTCCAAACTGCAGACAAAACAAGATGATAGATAAAAACTTAGAAGAAAAAGTAAATGAAGTTAAACTATACTTATTTATTTACTTATGTTATTTATTTTTGTGACAAAGAGAGAGAAACAGATAGACAGACAGAAATGGAGAGAAGAGAAGCATCAACTCTTTGTTGCAGCATCTTAGTTGTTCATTGATCACTTTCTCATATGAGCCTTGACTGAAAGGAGGGGGCTACAGCAAAGCAAGTGACCCCTTGCTCAAGCCAGCGACCTTGAGCTTTAAGCCAGTGGCCTTTGGGCTCAAGCCAGTGAACCTGCATTCAAGCTGGTGACCTTGGGGTTTCAAACCTGGGTCCTCTGCATCCCAGTCCTAAGCTCTATCCAATGTGCCACTGCCTGGTCAGGTTTTATTTATTTATTTATTTATTTAAATTTAATTTTTAGGTAAGAGGAAGGGAGACAGTGAGACAGACTCCCATATGCACTTCTACCAGGATCCACCCAGCAACCACCATCTGTGGCTAATGCTTGAATCAACTGAACTATTTTTAGTGTCTGAGACTGACATGCTGGAACTACCTGAACTACTCTCAGTGCCTGGGGCCACACTTGAACCACGGGGGAGAGGGAGGAAGAGAGAAGCAGATGGTACCTTCTTTTGTGGGCCCTGACCAGGGATCGAACCTGGGATGTCCATATGTCGGGCCAGCGCCCTATCCACTGAGAAACCAGCCAGGGCTGAAACTCTATTTAGTTTGTAATAGTATAGTCAAATAGGTGAACTTGTATTTCATGTGAAAAAACACAAATTCAAAGCCAACTTTATAGTCTCTCTCTTTAAATCAATTTGATAATTCCAAATACAATAACGTTTTGACTGATTTTATAAAACTTGGTTTCCTTAAATATGCTTTGCATTTTAAATGAAAAAAAAAGGCATCAAATGTTCTAAGCTCTTTTCAGAAATAAAACACTGGTGAATGTCATATGTCATAATATTCAGGAAAACAGGCAGATATACACAAAAGCATGACTGAAAAGAAAGAAAATAATTATGTACATACAGAAACCTAATAAAGTAGAAAGTAAAATGATTCAATTCTCTTTAGTACTTGAGTGTTCTATTAAGTTTCCCATTCTTGGGAAATGCTGCTCAAAGCCTTTTCCAGAGCATGGCCACACCAAAGTGTAATGAGAAGTAACAAACTTATTATTGGCATTGGAGTTATATTATACTTATGTTCTATATAAAACTTAGTGATTTTCATTCAAGTTTAAGTTAACTAACAATTTTTCTATTTACTATAGCAACATCAAAAACCACTTGAAAAGTTATTGAAATGGTTACATTATTTCCTTTATTGGATCATTTTATTAAAAAGAGAAGTAGCTTCCCTTCTTTCTAAGACAAATTTACACATTGTTCTTTTCATGTATTCTTTTTTCTGTCACCTCATTCCAAATTATGACATTTTTGCTCACCTTGAGTTCTGGAGTTCTTTCCCATCATTCAAGCCATGTTTGAATTCTATGTCCCTCAGTAAAGCTTACATATTTTCTAGTTAGTGGATAACTCCCTGGCCATTTTTTTTTTTTTAAATATTTATTTTATTTTATTTTTTGTGTGAAAGAGACAGAGGGAGACAGAGAGAGGGACATATAGGGACAGACAGACAGGAAAGGAGAGGGATGAGAAGCATCAATTCTTCGTTGCGGCTCCTTTGTTCATTGATTGCTCTCTCATATGTGCCTTGACCATGGGGCTACAGCCGACTGAGTGACCCCCTGCTGAAGCCAGAGACCCTGGGTTCAAGCTGGTGAGCTGTGCTCAAACCAGATAAGCCAGCACTTGAGCTGGCGACCTCGGGGTTTCGAACCTGGATCTTCCGCGTCCCAGTCCGACGCTCTATCCACTGTGCCACCGCCTGATCAGGCCCTGGCCATTTTTTTAACTCACCACCTGTCACAGTCTTGTTTGAACAGACTATAAATATTGAATAGACATAACTGATTGGGGTAAATGTGCCTGGGATGTCAGTTTGGACTGTTTGGTTCTTGAATGACCAGAGTAAGAAATAAGTTATTTAATTTTTCCTACAAAATATTTCCTTTATTTTTTCTCATAATTATTGCCAACATAATCCAATTCCACATAGCTAGTTGAAATCTTTGACTAAATTTATCTGTTCCTCTATTGACACTGTCATTACGACCTTTGAATCTTTATCACGTCATTACTCTTCTAAACAGTCTCACTGTACCCAGTTCCCTCTGCATCATATTTACATCCTTCTATTCAGTTTCCAGTAAGTTCTTTACTCTAATAATACTATACCTAATTGGGAGTGGGTGGGTAGGGGATAATTGTAAGAATATTCCAAAAAGTTCAAGATTTATTTTTAGTGCTCTTCTCTCATGTCACCTTCTCTACGTACTGCCTCACAGTGACCTTCCCCTAGTCTGATTTACTACAGCACTAAACGATATCATATAACAGATTGTTTTTACTTACTTCATTCGTTGTTTTTTCATAACCAGTCTGCTTCTGCTACCAAGGACCTTGTACCTTACTTGTGTATGCAGACTTTTTCTTACTGCTCTAATAGTTGGCAGAGCTGACTCAATGTCCTTCCTGAGATGGAAGGATGGATGTACAAAAGACTGTCTAGAGCCTTTTGGTCTAGCTGTCTTTCTTCCACCAAACACTGGCTGTTCAACAGAGAGGAGAGACCTCAAATACCTTGGTGGCATAGACTTCATATTGCTCTCTGGCTCTTCAAATACATTAGGACTTGCATCAGGAGTCACTGATATGTATGGGGCAGGTACAGATGTTGAACGTAGATATCTCATTTCATCCTGAAATAGGTTGTCATCTTGATAGCCCACAAAATTTTCATGATGATGCCTGCATTAAATAAAACCCACAAACTTCAAGTATGAAGGCAATGCAGATACTTTCCATTTTTAATCTCTTTTGTAGAAAAACAGCATCTGTAAATCTATACGGACAAAGTATTAAAATAACTACAGATACAAGTAGGATCTTTAAAAGTTTGACAATTTTATACATATATATTCTAGGTACCACAAACATTTCAAATTCAAAATTGAATTAATTTTCTTTCCTTTTAAGAACTTTCCTCTCTTCTGGTGTTTTGTGAATGATCCCACCAATTATCCAGGGGGTCTAGGTTAAAATATTTCAGTAATGTAATAAGCTTAGCCCTAAACCATGACCTATGAGCACTAGGTTTTCTCTCACAGCCATTCTCTCTTCTCATTCCCTATCATCATTGCCTTGGTTTAGGCTCATGTGTCTTGCATAGAATAGTGAAATAAAGGCAGTCACCTTTTTTTGTAGAAACATGTAAGAGTCATCTTTTAGAAAGATTAGATCTATAAAATGTTCCAGGGTTGGGGGAATTTTGTATTTAACTCAGAGAGTTAAATACAAAATCCATAATTATGGTATGCTAGCACTTCTACATGTTTACAATTTCATTCTTTCCTTTTCAAACTGGAACAAAGAGTTGTTAACCTAAGTCTACTAAGTGATCGAACTGAAACCAAAGATTTGTTGCATTTGGGATACCTGATGATTTCCATCTAGGTCTCAAATGTATTTAGTCTTGCATTCTCATTTGTGTTTCTCATTCATTTTATTGAATAGTAAATACCTTAAAGTCTGTACTCTATAAAGATTCTATGTTGGTTAAGACAACTTAGAAATGAATTCTTGGAAGTCTTTTTATACACAATATGTAATACTGTCGGTATTCAGAGCATAATATTAATCAACAATAGCTGTTAATTCCAAGCTATTAAATAAAACAACCAAGTTGTATTACCTAGCTAATGTCTGTAGGTAGAGACAAGGCATTTTAACAGGAAGATCCTCAGAAATGCCCTCTTTCACGCTGGGAAGCTGAGACTGGAATGGCTTTGCAGGATGGTAACACAGAATGCTTGGCTCTGCTGCACTGCTCAGAGACAGCAGGAAGAGTGCATTTGCTTTAATCACCTGGTGAGCTTCCATAGTGGGCAAGGCACGGGGTGTCTTCACTTGCATTGGTTTCCTCCTAGATTGTTTGACCTGGCAAAGGAAACTTTGTAGTGATCTTTTTCTATTTATAGACAAATCTTAATTTCTTAACCTAAGTATTTTGAGTATTTAATAAAAATTACACTTTTACAATCATTTTAAAGTAACAGTGATTACCAAAAATGACATTCACTTCATGCTTTTCCTGCTGATTGAAACTATATATATTCAGCAAAAATTTTAAACAGGTGTAGCACTATAATGAATGACTTTGAGTTTTCATGAGTTCTACAACATAATTAGGTATTAAGAAAAAGAGAGAGAGTGAATACAAAAAGAAAAGGAAAAAGAGGGAAAGTTGAGAGGAGGGAGAAGGTTAAGAGGAAAGCTATGTATATGTATAGAATAACAGTCAATTAATAATGAAGAATCACACAATAAACGCTTCTCAATAAGGCATATGGGCCACAGATTAGTTGTCTTGTGTTATCACAAGATATAGTTTATTATTTTAATAAAAACAGCTATCCTAGTACAGATATAAAATCTGTTTATTAATCTTATAAAGCTGATCTTTAATATCAATTATGTGGAGTTATCTGACAAAATATGATCACAACTTTTTTTTATAAGGCTTATCATTAACAGTATAACCAGAATAGAATAAAAATACCTTTTCCCTTGCAGCAGCCTGTTTCTCACGGAGGTATTTTTCTCTACAGCGATCACACACCAGATACCAAGTGCTTCCTCCTATGCCACCATCACCACAGTTGCCAGCCCAGCCTCCACAAAAATGGCCAATGCTATTATAACCCTGTCCACCAGCATAACGGCCACAACCTTGCAACAAAAACAAAGTAAGTGTCCCTAGTGGTCTGATCCTTGCCACTTATAACTTAATGACAGATTTTCTTTAAGTAAAGCAAAACACTGGAGTATGTCTCCCTTCCTTTTTTTTAGGTATTAACTATAGGTATATCAGAAAAATAACATACTTGACCAACAAGTAATCAATTAAATGATACCTAAAATACTCCATAGAGAGATGAAAAGAAATACACAGTGTGAGTACATTTAGATTTACTTAAGTATGCTAATAAAATTAAATAAAATATGTACAATATTCTGCAAGATTGATGTATTTTAAGGAATTACATACTTTACAAAAGAAAGTGTAATATGTAGAAAGAGAAAAAAATTTAACCAAACTTGTAATGGGTGAGTTTTGGAATACTAATTAGTGGTTACAGAAATCCTTACTTTTAAGTAAAATATAGTTTTCTGATGAAAGAGATAATTTCATTATCACGAAAATGTCCCCACCTCAATCAGTATAATCTAATTTAATTTGTAATTTTGAACAGGAAAACACTAATATCAAAGGAAACCTAATATTGGGGCCTTTTCTCCGTATATGGACATGTCATTATTTCTACTATGTGAGATACCTTAACAGCATCTTTGTTTAAAAGAAAACATTTAAAAAAAATAAACAGCATTCCATAATGCAACACATTAACATGAAATAGTACTAAACTGCCTTACCTTTTTCACAAAAAAACCTATACTGATAATGCACTTTAAAATTATAAGATACAATAAATTCTGAGCAACAGTTTCCCTATATTTTCACAGAATTTATAGAACATCTGAAGTTAGAAGTACCTAGTTCATTTTTTTCAGAAAAAGTACTCACACATATTTAATAATATCGTTTACCTGGGTGAGCCTGTCTCATGTGATATGTCACTGGGTATGGATGTGACTCTCCGCACAGCTCACAGATGGTATCTTTCTCTGGCCCTCCTACTGCCAGCTGGGCCATCTCACCAAATAAATTACCCCTAGGCCGAACTTCTGCCTTTTCTTTTTTCTTTTTTTCTTTTTTGGCTTTCTTATTCTCTTTTTCACACTCTTTCTTTTTAAGGACTGCACAAGAACCAGGACTTGGAAAAATCATATTCTGGGAAGCTGCTTTGATAGTAGCCAAAGAGATGTCTTCCCAGAATGCCACTAAATGTTGTAAAGTTAAGGGAAGAGGAGATTTAGACTTCATTGGGTGGTGCACGGACATTTCAAAAGTGGCTTCAGTTCTCCCATCCTCACATTTTTCATGCAGAGGTGGTTCCTTAAGCATAGACAACACCTTATTTTTGTTGATACTACCCATTTTGGATATATCTGGTCCATGAGGTGCAATATTAAACATATTCAGTGCAGATGATATTTCCAATGAGTGTCTATTTTTCAATTTGGTTTCTTTTTCTTCTGAAGGCTGTTGGCTGTTTAAACTACTTCTTATAGGAGCATGTTCTTTGGAAAGTTCAGGATTAAATTTTAAGAATGAAGAACAAGCCATTGCATCGTGCACTATGCCTTCATGCCACAGGAAAGAGGCAAAGACTGCTCTGGCACACTCAGCCACGGAAGGAGACATGGCTTGTTTGGCTGGCTCTAAAGGTTTGGCTCCATCTCCTTTGAAGAGAAAGCTGGATTTTTCCTTTTTGGGCCTGGTGTGTCTATTAGCACATTTTCGACTTATTTTTGGGGATGCTCTCATGTCCTGTTCCTCTTTCAGTGGGGCTTTTCCTATGCTGAAATGAACTTTATTTGAACCTTCATCCACACTCTTAAATTCACTGCTTTCATCACAGGCGCTATCTGTCAGACTGTTTGTTTTCAAAGTACTTGAAGTGCAGACTTCAACTACCTCACTGTGAAGGTTTTCTTGTACTACATGAGGAGAAGGAGCTCTATTTTCAGATCCAGGGGAATCTTTTGAATCCTTTGGTACTGTTTTTGGTTTTGGTGATGTTGAGCGTCCCCTCAGTGTTTCTGTGAGGGGGATTTTCTTCTTGCGGAGGGTATCTGGATCAAGTGTGTAGGAGTCTGATTTGGAACGTTCCCGAGGAGGATCAAGTTTTGTCTTAACAGGAGCAGTGTTTTTTTGAGGTAGATTTTTATCATGTGGTGAGGAGGAACGGGGAGAACTAGCACCAGATGGGCTAGACCTATTGGTTGGGAGAGTCTTTGGCTTAGGAGATGATGACCGAGAACCTGGTCCCGGGGATTCAGCTCTGAAACTAGAAGACATCCTCCCATCAGATTTCAGCGTCTGCAAGGTGTTATGGTTGGGGGACAATGACCTACTATGAAAATCTGACCTCAACTTTGCAGCATCAGATTTCAACATGAGGGATTCACTAGCTGATAAACCTTCTGTACCCCTTGGTTTCTTCTGATCAGCAGTAGGCCGGCTCATACGTCCATCAGGTTTAACTGATCTGCTGTGTTTGGAAGATAGTTCTGATTTTCCTGATGTGCAGACTGGTCTAGAAGATGTTGAGATAGTTCCTCTGTCACCTGTGAGGTCCATTTCATAGTAAAATATGTTAATAAAATTATAACTTACTGATAGCCACTAAACACTGATTAAAAAAAACACAGCTAAGAAATTTATATTGCTTTACAAAAATACTTGAAAAATAAAGCATAACAAGGGAATTATTTCTCATAAAATTTCTATTGTATCACTATAGAACCATTTCCATGAAAAACAATTTTTGTGGATGCAAAACAGACTGAACAGTGCCTATGCAACAGTATGAATTATTCATCATATCTGAACCTCAGCCTTACTATAATAATTAGTGAGAATTTAAATTCAGTCAGGGACTAGAAAGAAAAAAAATTAATATATATATATTTTATAATACAATATTAGAAAAAAATTGTGTTTTGGAAATATGAGTAGTTGAGCTAAATTTCCACTACAGTGCTATCTCACATCTTTACTAGGGATTAATGGTGCAGGTCTTGTTGAACTAGAAAACTGACTTTATAAATACATTTATCACTTTCAACTCCACAGATACAATTAGACTAATAAAGAGCTGCTTAGGAGACACTCTATTTAATGATTGGATTAGAATAATTTATAAGCAACATTATGAATGCCTAAAGGTATTATTAAATCCATGTAATTGAGGAAGTCTATTGTTTATAAACAGACTGTACTCTAGAAGCTTATACAGTTCATTAAGCTTGGCTGGTTAGAACTTGGAGCTTGTGTCCCCTTGGAATAAAAGAGGATCCTCAGAATTAGTAGTCCACGTCTGAATTGCAGGGGACCTTGAAATAAGGAGCCAGGAAAATAACAGATAAAAAAGATAAGAGAAAAATAATCTACCTTTCTTCTATTAAAAATACTAGATATTTCTTCATGGACACTATTGTTTCTGGTTCACTCAGTATATCTCCTTCCTACTCTTTCCTGATTTCCTTTGAGGCATTAGAGCCAGGTGCTCTTTGTTGCATGTGGTACAACCTACAACATAACTTCCTCCCTAACGTAAAAACTCTCACAGTCTTAGTGCAGGTGATATTAGTTGTTAGGAGGAAAGTAATCTGATTAAAGTGATGCATATCACTGAAATTCCAGATATAAATTCTAGAATTATTTATATATATTTTAAAAATATACTTAGTGCCTGACCAGGCAGTGGCGCAGTGGATAGAGTGTCGGACTGGGATGCTTGAGGACCCAGGTTTGAGACCCGAGGTCGCCAGCTTGAGCGCGGGATCATCTGGTTTGAGCAAAAGCTCACCAGCTTGGACCCAAGGTCGCTGGCTCAGGCAAGGGGTTACTTGGTCTGCTGAAGGCCCGTGGTCAAGGCACATATGAGAAAGCAATCAATGAACAACTAAGGTGTTGCAATGCACAATGAAAAACTAATGACTGATGCTTCTCATCTCTCCGTTCCTGTCTGTCTGTCCCTGTCTATCCCTCTCTCTCTGACTCTCTGTCTCTGTAAAAATAAAAAAATAATTATACACACACACACACACACACTTAGTATATTCAGATAAGCCTGTTAACTGGTTACAATGCAGGTATTATTTTAAGGGAGGAAAAGAATGTGAACAAGTTGAATAACATAGGGAAATATTTTCTGGCTTACTTGTATGTGTGCCTGTGCATTCAAGTGCACATATGTGTTTGCAATCATACTCTAGTTATCTATAGGTCAAGATAATATTGCCATACAATCTGCCCTTCTGATGGAAGATCTGCAAAAACTGGCATTTTTGTCTATTCCTCTTCACTGATAACATGTCAAGAATGGGTCCGGAGATATAGTTATATGTGTTGAATGAGTAAATGAATTCCTATTTTCTTAATGTTTCTTCTGCTAGTCCCAAATCTTCTCATTCTCCAAAAATCTACTTTTTATAATTATGGCTCCCAAAGCCACAGGGCAGAGGTGACAGTAACCATTATTATATAAGGGTTGGATGTTTGAAAGTTAAGTAATTCTGCAATAATAAAGTATGGCAAATAGCCTATTTAGAGCACACTTCAATTGCAACATGCCAGTGGAGTACTAATTTTTCATTATTAATCTCATAGCCAGCAATGCTTTCATCATCACATTTATTTTGGAAGCTGAACAATATATAATGCTGAATTTAGACAAATAAGTAGTTAATCTTTTATATCTGGCACGCCTCCCTCTAAAAGATCAATTTGTGGCCTGACTTGTAGTGGTGCAGTGGATAAAGCATCAACTTGGAACACTGAGGTCACCGGTTCAAAACCCTGGGCTTGCCTGGTCAAGGCACATATGGGAGTTGATGCTTCCTGCTCCTCCCCCCTTTCTCTCTTTCTCCCCCTTCCTCCTCTAAAATGAATAAATAAAATCTTTTAAAAAATAAAACAAAAGATCAATTTGTGAATTGGAAAGTTTACTTTCTAAAGTAATGATGCTCAATTCCTTTTAAAGTCTTTCCTCTGTGATTGAACAATTTTTAAATATCAGAAATACCATTTGTTATGTTCTAGCAAAAATGTTATACAGAGCGGGTTAGAGAGCACAGGCATCTATCTGTACACCTTAGTTTCATATCTCTAGTAGTGGTATTTCCTTAAGCTCTGTAAGTGGTGACAGCGGGAGTTTGTGTGTGTGATAGTGGTGACCTATTGGGAGTCCAGGTAAAATCATTTCTTCCTCAGATTTACTTGTCAAATTATAATTAAATTTTTGAAAAATTTACTTTTCTAAAACATATTTCATATATATTCAAAACAAATATGTCAAGTTTGTTATGTGTGGTAAACTTATATGCTAACTGATGTTTAACTTCATTGGGTTTCAAAAGTGTTAAGGTGTGTAGTAAATATTACTAAAAATTGTCATGTTATGGCTGCTTCAAGTATCAATAAATAAATATCTGGTTTAAAATCTTTAGTTCACATATACTTTCACATTCATCACTTAACTAAACTAATTTAATTATTACATTTATCATATGCTTATAGGCAAAATATTTTCTAACCTCAAAATAATTCTGAAAAACATAATACAGGACAGGATAGAAATTTAGTACAAACAAATCAGTAAACATGTTTAATGTTAAGTACTCATTCAGTAATGACCTACTAATTGTTTTTATGCAAAAATTGGAAATCCTTAATTTTTGACTCCATACTATACCATATATAATACTACACTGTAATATTATATGCCATATGTAATATATATCAGGTTACATAACACTATATATTGAATACTATAGATATCAGGTTATATAAAGATCAGGTTCTATAAAACTATTATTATACTATAATATAGTATAGTAGTACTGTCTACTATATAAAGAAATGTAAAACTGTTTTATCCATTTCTAAGAAAAAAGAAAACTAAAAATTACTTGAAAAACATACAGTATATTAAGACATTCCTGCAACTTTAAAAAAATTTATTAAATATAGGATTTTAAAAGTTTAAATATTACTTTCAGACAAAAATATATAAGTAGGCATCTATAATATTTTCAAACACCAAAAGCATATTTTTTAATTCTCTGAAATCAATTGTCAATATAGTTAAATATTACTAAGTTTAAAAATTTTAAATTAAGGGACTACAAAAATAATATCAGAAATTTAAAATAAAGAAAATGTAACCTAATTATCAAAGTGTTTCTCATAAAACATTAAAATAGAAAAATAATTTGTGCATCATATGTCAGAAAAATGACTTAAAGACTAACCTGTCATATAAGATTTTATATTCTTATAGATCACAAGGTGCTTCATGACTTACACATAGGGTGGGGCAAAATGAAATTTACAGTTGTTGATATGGAAAATAATACAATTAATTAATAAATAATACTAGAGTAAATCAGTGTTTTGCATATTAACAACTATAAACCTACTTTTGCCCCACCATCTTGCCCCTAAAGGACTTATTTTTCAACTCCTCAAATTAGGCACTCCTTTCTATAAACTATATCTAGTGTATTTTTAAGACATCATACAAGTTAGGAATTAAACAAGAGTAATAATTAGCCTAAAGATATAGTCAACATGTGTATCAGGATAATCAATACTGTAATATTGAACAGATATATCACAAATTAACCCCAAATATCAAAATTTAAATGAAATAATAAACTTTAATCTTAAAAAATGGAATGGGATGAAAATGACTGAGGTGAACTATAACTTTTCATTCAAATCACCTATGTTCATTAGGAATGGCCCATCCGTGAATGCACGCATACCCACCCTTCAGTTTGTGAGACAGAGATGAAAGAGCAGAGGCAGGCCCAGCTACACCATAATTTTTGTAAATGCGCTCACGAGAAGCAAGGTTGCGAGATGGAGATTCTATAGTGGAAAACATTGGCAAAGAAGTAGCACAGATTCAATGGAAAAAAAAGTTTAGCAGAGAGCACAAGCAGAAACAAAGCATTTCAAATGGTATGTATGACTTAATATTAAAAGTTCAGAGTCAGCTCGATTTTTCAACAATTTATAGTTCTCTAAAATTAAAACAGAAAAGAAAGGTCAAATTAATTAATTGAGATTAATAATGATAACTTCAACTGTAGTAACTTAAAAGTTAAGTAAGGCTCATAGCTCTAATAAATCAAATCTGAACAGTTCTTTTTAGACTAATACGTCTTAAATTTGGTTTTATTTAATTTGGTCCTCATTTACATATAAATAAAAACTTGTAAGTATAAAATTTTTTTGGTTATATAGTGGGAGATAAATGTTACTTATAGTTTAACCTATTTTCCCCTGGATTTCTGTATGGACACATGACTGATTTTTCAGTGTTTATCTCAGAACAGACTCAAGTTGACATTTATGGTTAACTACTGTATTTTTCTGAGTTAATCTTCAGTGAAAAATGTTAGTATCAATCCCCACATTTCATGTTTGTTTTATAGATCCTATTACTGAGATACCACATTTTGTTTACAAAATGTTTCACAACACAAAGCAAATTCACAAGTCATAGAAAAATGTTAAACACATTCATAATTTACTATGCAGAAAATGAAGTAATTAATTAAATAACATCTTTTAAAAAGAACCTTTAAAGTATAGTCTTTCAAAAGCAGTATCTAAAATACCTCTATCTAAATCTTTAAAAAATCCATTTTATTTAACATTTTAACTCATACCAATTAAAATAAATGTAATGAACTTAGCTGAAATAAATTTAGGTAATGAGATAACTTTCTTAATATTATTGGAATAAAAAATTGGATACAACATATACTTTTATCTAAACAGAAAGGTAATAATTGACTGATTCACTATTATGACCAAAATTAAAGGTGAACTACTCACAAACCAAAAAGTTATTCTATGTAAGGTATAAATATGTACCATGTATCAGACATTGTTCTAGCCATTGAGAGTAAAAAATAAAAAGAAATAAATTTCCAGCTCTATAGAACTTATCTTCAGGTGAAAGAGGAAATGAACAACAAATAAAAACATACTTGATCAAGTGGTGATAAACTTGCAAATCACAAGCATGTAGATGTTGGGTAATATTCTATATCTGGATAAGACTACTTATCGGGGGTCCCCAAACTTTTTGCATAGGGGGCCAGTTCACTGTCCCTCAGACCGTTGGAGGGCTGCCACATACAGTGCTCCTCTCACTGACCACCAATGAAAGAGGTGCCCCTTCTGGAAGTGCGGCGGGAGGCCGGATAAATGGCCTCAGAGGGCCACATGCGGCCCACGGGCCGTAGTTTGGGGATGCCTGATAGAGAGTGAGGTCTAGAAGAAACCAAAGCCCTGGGACATTCCTAGAAATATAGAATATAGGAGGATGTAGAAAAGAGACCAGAAAAGAATAGCTGATGAGGTAGGAAATATTCAGCAGGCAAAGGAGTTTCAAGGAAGAAAAGTCAACTCAGTCACACACTACTGAGAAGTCAAGTAAAATGAAATCTTAGAATTGACAATAAAATTTAGTTTAAAAAAGGATAAAGACTGACTACAACAATTTCTGCAGATAAAGATAGAATGGCAGGAGCAGACAGATATGCTACATGACATCAAGTCATCTTCAACTAAGTTTAAAAAATGTTCAAGTTTTAATACTATTGAACATCCTTTTTTTTTTTTTTTTTTTTTTTTACAGAGACAGAGAGAGAGTCAGAGAGAGGGATAGATAGGGACAGACAGACAGGAACGGTGAGAGATGAGAAGCATCAATAATCAGTTTTTCGTTGCCACCCCTTAGTTGTTCATTGATTGCTTTCTCATATGTGCCTTGACCGTGGGCCTTCAGCAGACCGAGTAACCCCTTGCTCAAGCCAGCAACCTTAGGTCCAAGCTGGTGAGCTTTGCTCAAACCAGATGAGCCCACACTCAAGCTGGCGACCTTGGGGTCTCGAACCTGGGTCCTCTGTATCCCAGTCCGACGCTCTGTCCACTGTGCCACTGCCTGGTCAGGCTGAACATCCTTCTTTTTGAAGTTGGTAAAACTCAAAAGGTACCAGGCACTACAAAATAAATTCTTATGCTATTTAAATCTCATATAACACATAGTCTGCAACTCTCATTCAAAATATCAGTTAGGATGGTGCCAGCTTTTGATGGAAGAGTTAATTCAAGGGAATTCCAAATGCCAATGTATAGTCTTTTGGCTTGGTTGCTAAAATCTGTGAAGACTGGGTTTAGCAAAAGAACACAGGGTCAAGAAAATCTAAAAAGGTTATTGTTAAATGTCTAAGAAATTAAAGTGTGACTGCAGGTAACACTTGTGCTATGCATTTAATTTTTACAAAATTTGCTCATTTAAATATATTTTGATACAGATAACATAAAAAAATTGTATTTTTCAATTTTAAAAAAGAAAGCAAACCTTAAGAGATATATTGATAACATGCAAAACTATAATATATCTCTCTCTCTCTCTCTCTCTCTCTCTCTCTCCATCCATCCAGAATCCTAGTCAGTGTATCAGGAGAAAAGTGAAATTATGTGAATGCTATAGGAGCTTAAGACATGAAATAGAATCTAAAAATTATTTACTTAAATGTTAGCATGCTAAATGAATAATAAAAGAATGAAAGCTAGAAAAAAAATTCTAATTTAGGAATAAAATAGAAATGAGCTTTTCACTAGAATATACCATTAATCCACATGATATGAATGTAGAAAGGAAGAGGAATAAAAATATGTAACATGGATAACCCCCCAAACATGATATGTCTCTAAATGACTTCTAGGTCTAATTGTACTTGGATAAAACATATATAATATGTTACTGAATATATAGTAAATCCCTAGTAAATATGGTTAAGGGGTATAACAGTAAGAAAAAGTATATTATTTCAGAATCTGTGACAGATGAGATAGGAAAATACAGAGCAATATTTTGTCATATATATCTCCTAGGCCTTAAAAATTTCAAGAAATTCCAAGAAAAGATTAAGGATTGCTCCTTGAGCAATAACTTAAGACACAAGAGGACTAGACATGCTCTCAGAAACAAAACCTGGTAGCAAGGGGGAAAAAAACCCTGTACATCAGACAAATCAGACACTTTTGATTAGGTGATTAACATTAACCATAATCATATCCTGCCTTCGGAAGGATACAATACCTATGTAGAAAAAAAGACAGCTAAAACTGAAACCAAAACTAAAAGGCTTTTAGAATAAAATACTTATGTTTGGAGAAAGAAATAAAAAGCAGGCACCAGTCACCATAACCACAGATAAATTAGAGGCATTGTTCCATTCTTTTATTGATATCGGGGCTGAGGGCAAGATTTTTGTTTCCATATTCTCTAACAAATGAGAACAGACAACCAGAACAGCCTTGAGATAATGTGAATTTCTTACCTGGCAAAGTTTATCTGGGATGTCGCCAAGGGATTAAAAGTATTAAATAAGAAGGTTAGAGTAAATGACCACTTGGCTTTTCCAATTTTTACAGTTTATGTAAGGTATCTGAGATGTAATAGGAAAAACAAAATTACTGGAGATAAGAGTCTCTCTTATTCAAGTCCTAGTTTTCCAGTTAACTGTAACTTTGGGCAAGTCACTGATTATTCCCTTATCTCTAAAATGAGAGCTAGGCGACTTCTTAGGCCCCTTTAACACTCAAAATGAACTATACCATTGTATGATATATCTAATAAACTGAGGGGCGTGGGGAAAGAGTCAATCCTTGATAATACATGAAAATACTAATTTAAAAGATAAATGTTTATTTGATTTTGGTGATGATATCATGGTATATAAATATGTCCAAAATCATCAAATTGTATAAAATTAAACCTCAATAAAGCTGTAACATTATGTTGTTTTAGTTTTGCTAAGTCTAAGTAATGAGATATACTATAGTATATTTGTTTTAGAGAAGAATTGGGAGATAAGGAAGACAATAAAAAAATGGATGTTAAATACTTTAAAAAATGCTTTCTAAATTCAATTAATTGTAAAATCATGGAAATGCTTTAATGATTCATTTTTACTCAGAATGTATATATGAATAATTTGATGATATATTTACAACTTATAACAATGCCATTAATTATGTAAATTCTATACATGTTTTTTTATATTCAAATTATATTATAATTTACCCAACTGAACTCATTTTTCCTTTAAACTTGCTTTCAATTCCATGAATTGGTATTAGGTAAGCATTTTATTTTTCAACACAAAGCCAGAAAACTGACATCCTTTTAGACTGGCTCCCACAACTGTGATTAGCATGTCCTGTTCACTTGACGGTGTGAATATTTCTAAACTTGTTCCTTCTCCTATATTTCCACTGTAATTTACCTTCGTTTAAGCCCTACTCATCTTTTCTTTGGCCATCCTGCCTCAAACATTTGGCCTTTCTGTAGGACCCTTTTCATAATATTTACAGTTCTTTCACCAATGTAAAACTGATCCTATCACATTCTTTATTTATAATTCTGTGGAACAACACACTTCTGTCATCTGTTCCTCCACTTTATTTCCTATACTTACAGGATAAGTTCTAATTTACTAAGTATGGCTTATAAGACTCTTCATGATGGCCCCATTCGCTCTAGTGGAAGATGCTGCCACTAGGGCAGTAACACTCAAAGCTTCTAATGCATTAAGCTTCTCAACTGAAGCATGGTCTTTAGCATGATCAAATGGGTAGATTCATATGAAGTGGTTAAAATGATGTAGGTTATATTGTAAATGTTTGATACGTATTAGCTATTACTATTTTATACCTTCTCTTTTTTCCTCAAACTACCAACACACTCTCCACATGTCTGGGCTGGTGACTGCTTTCTGTCTCACTGTGGAAAAAAAGCCCCCACAAAAGGAGAACATTATCAAGCTCCTAACACTAGACCCTTCTTCCTTCTCTCCTGTTACGGCAGGTAACAACTATTTGTGCTCTTACTTAGCCAATCTTTCCACTTTGGTTAGAGTTCATCCTCTCTCCAATGCAAGAATATTGTTCTGGCCATTCTCCTTTGACTACTGCATCATCAATTTTATTGTCTTTGTTGAATCATTCTCTTAGAAAACAACCTCAATGTTATTTTTTTTCCATTAAAAAAGAAATAAAACAAAAACCTCTCCAGATCTCACATCTTCTCTCCTGGTTTCACTTTATGTTGTTCCTATCCCTTACAGTAATTCTCAAGAGAGCAGGCACAGATATCAATCTCCCCCTTGGTCCACTAGAATATTGCCAAATAGCTTACTAAGTCTAAAACCTATATAAAAAATTATGAAATAAAAAAGTAAATTATAGAACATACTCTTTTTTCTCATGCCTCTGCACATATATATGGTAAGACAAGAAAAATTTGTAACTTTCATTTCTGTAACTATCCTATTTCACTAGTTTAACTGGTGAGATAATTTGTATATATTATTTCATAATTTGTATATAGGTATTTGTACATTTATAATAAAGTAATTTTGTTAATTAAAACATCACCAAATTAATTTACTGTGCCATATTATTTCAAATTCCACAAATTAGTGAAAAATATTACACTTCAGCAAAAAAAAGCCCTGAAAAATTATTAATAATAATGCTCACAGAAATTTCAGATCAAGTTGACATGAGAGGCAGTTTATATGTATCTCTGTAGAGCTCGTGTACTTTTCTGGGAACTTGAGTTATTACATTTACAAAATATTTTCCTTTCAAACCAAGCTACAGTCTTAAAATTAAATGATAAAGGGAAAAATAATCCAAGTAAAGCTACTAATCTATATCTATCTATCTATAAAAGAACAGATTTTGCACTAATCAGTAGGCAAATTGAATATTTAAAAACATGGCCTTTGTAGTTATAGCAGAACCGGCCTCATGTTCTAGATTACCATCTTAAAGTCCAAAAGGTCAGAAGGATCATGAGGACGCTTGGCCGCAACAAGCCAGTTATCCCTGTGGTAACTTTTCTGACAACTCCTGCTTAAAAACCAAAAGGTCAGAAGAATTGCTACCATCTTACTATGAATGTTTCTATAGTAAACCATTTTATCTCCTTCCTCTAAGCCTGTTTCCTTACCTGTAAAATGGAGATATTATCTCAAATGAGGATGTATTAGAGTGCTTAAGTGCCTAGTAGTGATAATCAGTATAAGCAAAAATAACAATATGATCTTCTATACAGTGTTTTATTTTAGTATCACAAAAGTATAAAAGAAGACTCATTTTACTAATTAGTAAAGAAAATATGCACAATCCATCTTAAAGCAAGATGAAATGCCAGTGGAATGGACGGCAGTATAGTTTAGGAAAGTATAACTAACTCAGGTAGTCTTAACAATAAGCACTCTGCCACACTTAATTTTCCTAATAAGATATGATTAATACAGTTCTAAATTATCTCCAAAATATTAAAACTACTTTTAGACTACATAGCTATTTTAGTTACGCTAAAGATAAGACTTTTGGTTTCAGGAATTTGAAAGTCAAACTTCAATGATATTCTACTGAGAATAAGTGCTTTGCAAAAAGTAATTCCCATTTTGCAGTACAGTCAAGTAAGGATCAGAAAATTGACTAATTAAGGCATTTCTCAGCCATGATTTCAAACTTGCCCCAAGATGGTGATAAACGAAGTGGTGGTACTGATAACACTTAGACACAATACATATAAATTTAGATTGACATGTCAGCTGAAAACCTATTATCTTTTTAAAGAGACAAGTATGATTTATTATAGTCTTTATGTATATATATATATATATATTTTTTTTTTTTTTTTAATTAGCAAGAGAGAGAAAGAGATAGACAGGAAGGGAGAGAGATGAGAAGCATCAACTCATAGTTGCAGTACCTTAGTTATTCACTGATTGCTTTCTCATATGTTCCTTGACCGGGGGCTATAGCAGAGCAAGTAACCCTTTGCTCAAGCCAACATCCTTGGGCTCAGCCAGCAACCTTGGGCTTTAAGGCAGAGCTCTGGGCTCAAGCCAGCAACCATGGGGTTATGTCTATGATCCCACACTCAAGCCGGTGAACTCAGGATTTCGAACCTAGGTCCTCAGAGTCCCAGGCCAATGCTCCATCCACTGTGTCACTGCTTGGTCAAGCTTAATTTAAAATATTTCATTAAATAATTTGGTAAAATAAAAATAGTAATTACACTCATTTCTGAGAAGATGTGTAATGACTCTTTAGATAGAACAAAAAGGTCTTTATTCCTTAGTTCTTTGTCTACTGCCACTATGACATTATCAGAGTAATTTTTGTTTAAAAATTTTATATATAATATGAATTTTCTGCCTGATTATAATTTATTTTCATGTTTTTCCCTTGTCCTTATGTTTAAAACTTCCTGCAACCTGAATACTTCTAAATGTAAAAAGTCTATTATTGTATAAAATGAATAAATTAAGTCTTTACTTCTCTTTTCATTCTCTGATAATGTTTACTAAGGAAGGAAAAATAGTATTTCACACACATGTCACTTATTATACTTCCTCAAAATACTTCTTTTAAGAGAGCCAAGTGAACATAATATGTTGAGACTATTAGCTAAATTGACACTTATATTTCTAAACTAATTAACTTCATTAATTGAACTTGCCTAATGCATAGTACAACTCTAGAAAAGTTTGTGTGTGTCTGTGTGACAGAGACAGAGAGGTAGAGAGAGGGATAGACAGGGACCGACAGGAAGGGAGAGATGAGAGGCTTCAATTTTTTGTTGCGGCACCTTAGTTGTTCATTGATTGCTTTCTCATATGTGCCTTGACCAGGGGGCTACAGCAGAGAGAGTGACCTCTTGCTTAAGCCAGCACCCTGGGCTCAAGCCCGTGACCTTGAGCTTTAAGCCAGCAACCTTTGGGCTCAAGCCAGCGACCATGGGTTCATGTCTATTACCCCATGCTCAAGCCAAGTGACCCCAAGCTCAAACTGGTGAGCCCGCACTCAAGCTGGTGACCTCGCACTCAAGCCAGTGACCTTGGAGTTTCAAACCTGGGTTCTCTGCGTCCCAGTTCGACGCTCTATTCACTGCACCACTGCCTGGTCAGGCAAGAAGTTTATATTTTTGTATACTCTTTACCCTTAAGGTAGATAATTATAGCATAATGCATAACATTATTGCTAACTATATATTACCCTGGTTCCTATTAAAAACAAAACAAACTGGCATTATCTTAAGTTATTCTTAATAATAGTTATCAAGGTAATTTTGTAGAAAAATAAGTTAAATCTCAGTGTGAATGTACTTCACACTGGTCATGCAATTAAATTCAAACAATGGGTGTGTAAGCAGACTTTCATAAACCGTCTCACTCAGTGAGTGTACTTATATATCGTATAGCCAACATGTGAACTGAAGGCCAAGAACATATTGTCATATGCAAGAAACTTAAAATTATTTGGGAGTGTCAGGAGAAAGTGTCAGAAAAAGAACACTCAGTTAAGTATAATTTCTTTAGGTTTATTTTCCATATTGGTATAAGTTACTATCATGGATGAAAGGCTAGAGCAATCCTAGGAGGCAGAACTGGAATCAAATGATCAGTTTAACATATTAAGAATGAGAACAACAGCAAAAACATAAAAAGTAAGAGAAGAAACCATCTGGGAAATTTGGAAACCTTAAAGTTGCTATATATTTTACAAATACCAAATTCACTTAAAAGAAACAAACCTGCCCAGTATAGTCTCTCTCTCCTCCACCTACTACTAGTATAGTGAAATAGGTTTATTCTGTTGGGGCATCTCTAAATAATGAAGTAATTTTTTATGTCATCTCAACATAAAAAATGAAAGTTATCCCTATAACTGGTGCTTAGCATAGTCATGCATATTATAAAAGAAAATTTTAAACTAAATGTTTTCCTAACATGTTTTATAGTATATATTTGCAAATACAGAAATTAGAATATAAACCAAAATAGTCATATTTAATAACTACATTTTAAAAAAGTGTAACTAAGAACATATTGATATGTCTTAGCTGCAGAATGTCTTAGCTCAGAATAGCTTAAATGCTTCAAAAATGTGGGAAGGGATAACATCCTCATTATATAAAACCAGTCTGGTGAGTTGATCAATAATTAATGACTGATAAACAACTCAGAACAAGCTTCAGAAGTGCTTGATGAGGCAGGGAAGACTGACAGACTTACTCTGAAGCTGAGGCTGCTGGAAGGACAGGGGCTGTCCGAACACAAATGGGCTGTGGACTAGGGAAGAGGGAGGCTTTGCAGCTTGATCAAAGATGGAAGGAGCTGGGAGATTGGGCCGTGACTGAATTGAATTCAATATGGCACTCAGTTGGTCACCTGCAGTGGGCAAAACAGTCAACACTACAACTTGTTATTAATCAACATCCAAAATGGCAAAGTAAATGGTGTTTTATGACATTCAGATAAAATTAAACACTAAATAACACTATGCCAATTCAGAAATGTGTGGAAGTTGATGATCATTATTCTCAAATTAGGGACTAAAAGTTCAATGTTGGAAGCACCCCACAAAATCTATTATAAAAGCCCAAATCCATTTAAATTCATATATAACATCTAGCAGCAGCATGGAGAATACAGAATCTATGAAAAATCTATGATACATTGATTATCATGTAAGTACAAATGAAAATCTCAGTAAATGTCTTCTATACAGCACCTGACAATTATTATTACCCTGCCTCTTATACAGTATATTTCATGCAGAAACAAGCAAATGCAAGATGAATTATTTTTTTTAAACATAGGATTCAAGGAAGGCAAAGTATATGTTACTAACTTTGTAATATATTTATGTTATAAATATTCTTTTCAAAATTGTTACTGACAAAGAAATTATACATTTTTAAAAGTATGAACTCTTTTGCTTTGATAATATAAAAACCTATAAGACAATAATATAAAAAGGAATATGAGCTACCTAATTTGAATAGTATCTCAAATATGATTTCTGACATTTTCCTTTAAAATAAAAAACAAAAGACATTAAAAGGAAAACATTTTTTAAAATATAAAATGTAACTGGATAGATGATAGCTCCTCATTTATGAGAATATATATTAGTTTCTATGATGCTGAAGAGGAAAAAAAGCATATCCAGACACATGTATAAACTGGAAAACAGTACCAGCCATATTCCTTAAATATAACAAAGCTTCATGAATAAAAATTTCAAATCAGGTACCAATAGGAATAGATTTATATGGAAAGAACTGTGCACACAGCTATATATCTTTACTTTTAAAAAATTATTGCTGTAGGTTACAATAAAGATTTTAGAGATTATGATGGATTTTTTAAAAAATTGTGTTAAAGAGAATTTTTGAAAAAAATAATTTCATAATCTTGAATACTATAAATATTTAAATAAAATAAGACCTATTATTGTTAAAGGTAAGATAAATAAGTGTTAGATATATTTAATAAGATTAAAGTTTCTTAATTTTTTTGCTTCATCTAAATCAGGGGTCTCAAAGCCGCATGCGGCCCACCGAACAATTTTGTGCGGCCCGCAGACTAATCCACGAAGTTCAAAATATTTTGGATAAAATTAAGTAAGCCTAGGGGCCTACTTGTATTTTTCATTTCTCTAGCATCCTAGCTAGATATTAGCTTAGTTAACAGCAGTTGTGATGCGAACTACAGTTTCTGGTCGTTTTGTGACACTGAGTAAACTGCATGTACGATTGTGCTTGTTGTACTGATTTTTTTTTGTTTTCAACTGCAGTGAGAAAAGTGTTGCGTAACAGTTGCCTTTTGTAGACCTAGTGCGGCCCGCCGAACAGCTGTGATCTTGCTCTGCGGCCCACATGCTGAGTTGAGTTTGAGACCCCTGATCTAAATAGTTAAAATGCCTATTAATAAGTGCACACTATTTTTGATCAATATTAGCAAAAAACACTTTTGAAAAGTAATGTCATTATTTCTATTTAATAACACGTTGTCAGCAACGTTTACATCTCTTGAAAGTGATTTTTATGTTTTAATAAATTATATTGTAAATACTGATTTAAACTGATGCTATCAGTGCAATTTAGACATTTTAGAGACTGAAAGCCTATACTTTGAATTAAACACAGATTTTAAAAAGATTACTATAGAAGAATAGTAGTGGTAAGTAAGCCCTGTAATTTTAAATTAAGGATTGATGATGGTAGAAAGGGACATGAAGAAAACCCCACACAGAGTTGAATTTACCTGATTTAAGTATGAAGGTCTAGCTAAAGTTAGCTGAGATATGAGCTATCAGAAATGAGTGAGCATATAGTACACAAACCTATAGGAGAGACCAACACAACAGAGTAGGGAAAGCCGAAAGGAAACATTATGATTAGGCTTCCTTCATAAAAATATTCTGTGGAAAATAATATCCAATGAAGTGGTTTTATTTTAAAGTGAATATTTACTCTATATTGAGGTAATTTGTTTTTTGCCGACTATTTCATTATTTTACTTGCTCTGCAAGTCAGGTATAATGACACTGTATTTATTTTTTTAAATCAAATCCTGTAAATTAGTTTAAATAACACTTTAAATTAAAAGTATTTCCATAAAGGTTATTTTCTCCTTTTTGCCCATAATTCAATTGTAAGCCACCTGCTGACAATATGGCTGATTCTGAAGCAGTCAGGATCAGATTCAAGGAAAAGAACATAAATATGTTCAAATTTATAGACAAATAAAATTTTGGATTAAATTCAGGTATAAATTATTTCAAAATAACTATTGTTTCAACTGTCTATGATGTTGGTCTCTTCCATTAAATAGTCAAAAAGGTTGCGTATATTTCCTACCCATATGGTTTAGGGTTTTTGATTCTCTTTTTACAACTTTCATCTTCATAATACATACCAAACCCAAAGATACCAAGTCATGTAATTCTAAACTAACTAAGATAATTTGGTTAGACATTCAAAACCATAAAAATTTAATAAAGCTGATGTGCAATATTATTTAAATAATTACTTAAAATATTTTGATTTTAAATGGATCACTTTGGAAAGTTATTTTTTCTTAAAACATTACTCCTAATAATGGCTAGATGATAGAAAGCAGTTCCTTTTCTAGATGTAGTGACACAGAATCTTTATAATATGAATTCAAACTGAGTGTCTTTTAAAAAGTACAGTAATTAGTAAATTTAAGCTAAAACTAACAAAAGCAATACATTAAAAAAACCACTGTTGTAAACATTTTAATTGTTAGTCTTCTTCTACTAGTAACAAACTTTAATGAAATTTTGTGGGTAAATTGTAATTAAAATGGGTAGAAGGTAAAAAAAAAATTAAAATTAGGTATGCATAAAACTACTTTTAAATACCTACCTTTATTATTTCCAAGTCCATAATCAAATCCTTGGGCACTACAACTTGCCCCTTTATTAAAAGCTTGTACTGAGAAAGGGCTTGGAGGAGGAGTTTGAGAATTTTGATCCAGGAAAACTTGTTCTACAATAAAAGGCACAGCTATAAAATTAGTTTCTTATGTGTCATATCATATTTAAAGAATAAAAAGAAAATTACAAGAAAGATTTTATGGTCAGATTTAAAAAAAAACCTCATATTTGGATTTGATAAGTTTACCAATTAGGTCATTGACACTAACAAGGTATGACAAATCTTTGTTTTCATTTATCAGATATACAATGAAATTTAGAAATGGGATATTCTCTTATGGAGTCAGTTTACTTTTACTTTGGTAGAAATACATCACTGAATGTATACTAATATTTCTGGACTAGACATTTATATTTGTAACAAGTTTATACAAGGGCATTTTACAAAATAAGAATGGATACATTATAAACCAGAAATCAAAATATTCTGTATATTATTATTCAAATAGGAAAAGAAGTATTCAAAATGTTAAGTATATGGTACCAAAAGAAATTTTCACTTGTAAAATATTTTAAGTTTTGAATGAGAAAATTTAACTTTTAACTTATTTTTATTTACTTTATGAGGATATTTTCCCTAAGAAAAAAGATGATATGCCAGGTCATGTAGTCAGAGCTATTAACACATCCTGAAGTCAACAAATGAATCAGAGTTTTATCTAGTTTACATGTGGTAACAATGCAACAAAAAATTGGTAAATAGAGTAAATCCCCTATTAACAATCAAGTAGCTATAAAGTTCTATCCAATATAATACTAAAAACACTAATGCCATAATTAGTCATGTAATGTCAGCAAAAGGCAAAATCTGCTAAATAAATAGTAAAAAAGAGAATAGTATTTCTTTAAAAAGAACATTATGAATTTGAAAATAAGGTGTTTCTTTTTTAAGTCAATATCCCCTTACACAGAACATGAAACTAGAAGAATGTGGTGGAGTGTTTTCTTCCCCCTTTAAATGAGAATTCCGCAGTACCTGTGGTACTGTATAATCTATCTCTGTATCAGCATTCCTAGACTTTTTTAATAAACTAATTATTGCACTTCCCTTAGGCAATGCTGTTCAGTATAAGATATCTCAGCAGCGAAATATTTCTTCTAGAAATACTCAGGAACAGTCATCCGATGGAAAAGACAACATTGCTCTTACCCTCTAGACCAGGGGTCGGGAACCATTTTGGCTGAGAGAGCCATGAACACCACATATTTTAAAATGTAATTCTGTGAGAGCCATACAACGACCCATGTACATTAGGCATTGTCCAATAAAAATTTGGTGTTGTCCTGGAGGACAGCTGTGATTGGCTCCAGCCACCTGCAACCATGAACATGAGCAGTAGGAAATGAATGGAGTGTAATACATGAGAATGTTTTATATTTTTCATGTTATTATTTTTTTTTATTAAAGATTTGTCTGTGAGCCAGATGCAGACATCAAAAGAGCCACAGGTTCCCGACCCCCTGCTCTAGACTGAGAGTGGTCCAGCACTAAGTGGGAAGTCTGTTTTAACCAGAGCAGTAGCTTTGCTTACTATATAGTTTTATCTATAGATACCAAAGACCAATAAAGACTTTTTACAAAGAGGAAAGCTTTTGTTTTACTCATATTACTTTATAAAATTAATTTACTATAGTATGAAGTCCTATTATTTCCATATTAAATGGTTACATCCTAATACAAATGAGCAGACTATTTAGATACTGTATAACTACTCTTGGAGGTTTTAAAGCACTAACTTCTGCCCTGGCTGATTGGGTCAGTGGATAAAGCATTGGCCTGGCATGTGGACATCCTGGCTTTGATCCCTGGTCAGAGCACACATGAGAAGTAACCATCTGCTTCTCTGTCCCTCTCTCTTCCCCTTCTCTCTCTCTTTTCCCCTCTTGCAGCCAGTGGCTTGACTGGTTTGAGCGTTGGCCACCGATGGAGTTGTCAGATGGATCCTGGTGAGGGCACATGTGGGAATCTACCTCTCCCCTCCTTTCACTTAAAAATAAAGCACTGGTCCTAGCTGGTTTGCTCAGTGGTAGAGCGTCAGTCCGGTGTGTGGATGTCCCGGGTTTGATTCCAGGTCAGGGCACACAAGAGAAACAACCATCTGCTTCTCCATCCCTCCCTTTCTCACTTTTCTCTTTCTCCTGCAGCCAAAGCTCAATTAGCTCAATTAGAGCAAGTTGGCCCCAGGTGTTGAGGATGGCTCCATGGCCTCTGCCTCAGGTGCTAAAAAAATGGCTCTGGTTGCAATGGAGCAAGGGCCTCAGATGGGCAGAGCCCTGATAGGCTTGCCAGGTAGTGGGGGTGCATGCAGGAGTTTGTCTCTGCCTCCCGCCTCTCACAAAAAGTAAAAATAATAATAATAATAAAGCACTAACTTATCATTTTCCTATCACCCCATGCTATTTAAAAGATTAAGACTCACATTATGACTATATAACTATCAAAAGAGCAAGGATCATTAAATGATTATTAATTGTTCATTTGTCTTTCATATAGAACTTATAAAGTATCCTCATTTTATAATTTAGAAAAGTGAAACACAACAATATTAGGGAAATTAACCAAGGTCACATAACTCAAAAGTTGTTAGAGGTGGCATTTATACCCTGGCAGTCCACTCTCACATATTTCACTATACTGTCAGTAAAATGTCTATTAAAGCCATAAAAAACCTTTTGATAATCACCTAAACCACTCTCATATCATTTAACTATGTCTTACATAAAGCTGATCTCACTTTAGGTATTTTCATTTATATATGAAAATTTCTAACCAGTATAAATATGTAGTAAATATAATATGTAGTATGTTGTAAATGGACATGTTATTTTGAAAAATGTCTGATTTACATCAAATGAAGGCTATTTCCAAAACATAATAAAGAACTGTTCTATCATCTCAACATTATTTTATGACATCTTTGATTAAGAAAAATTTATCTGTAAAGATAAGGAAGGGAGCAGGTTCTCAACTTGTGTTAAGTAAAGTATCAATGCAGTGCGTATGTGTAACGAGCACAGGTTTAAATTATAAATGAAGATTCTGGTTCAAGTCATATAGCTGCCATGTATCCAGCTGCAAAACCATAAATAAGTCATTTAAAATTCTATGAGCTTTATTTTCCTTACCAGTAAAATAAAGATTATGTAACTTATCTCAAAGGCTTATTGTGGGGAAAAAAGGTATAATTTATGTATAATGTTAATACATCTAAATATACTCTGTCATTCAAGCAGGTTTCAAAACTTTTTGAATCTATTTTGCTTTTATGGCTATACCTGTTGGATAATAAATATTATGCTTATTTTTATAGCATTATTTTGATATCCTTACTAATATTTTTGGGACTCAACTTGAAGTTATATAACTTAGTGAGCAACTAGTATGTGCCAAAATTGTTTCAGAACTAGGAATACAGAGTTAAAAACTCTGTGCCTACCTGTAAGGGACTTACAATCTGGGTATGAAGAAAAAAAAATTAACTTCAATATATTATCAGTTTAAGTCTAGAGGTGAATACAGTTCTTTAGGAATACTGAGGGAATTCTTAACTTTGTCAAGATTAGTTTAAAAAAAGCTTTACCCAAGTGATGATGTGGCCTGAACTTTGAAGAACTAGTTTTTGCCACTATGAGAAGAAGAGAGGGGGACAAAATGGAAAATCTTTTATTAAGTAAGATCGATGTTGAAAAAGGTAAAATGATTTTTCAAGTTGAAATCCTAACAACAAAACAGAAAATCCCAAAAGATGCTTTGCATTTATTCAATGCTTCTTTTCTGAGACAAAATTCAATCGAATAAAATTGCTTGGGGAGAAGTGTTATGATTGGTGGTTTGAAAATCAGACTTCCATTTAATGGAAAAAAAGGTAAAACATTTACTCTTGGACTGGCACAGAAGAATAATCACACAAATTCATATTAATAAAAAGCATGTATTACAAAGATATATAAGCTCCACATTTTCTTTCAATTTTTTTCTCTGATGTGCATACATTTAGTAGCCACAAATTTTTCAAACAAATGTTAACTGCAAGATTTCTTACATTTGCTTTTACTTAGAAAAATACACAAAAAGCTCTTTACAATGAAACAAATATAGGTACAATACACTTTAAACTTCTGCATTTCAAAGGTTAATTGGAATAAATCACAAATTTAAGCCAACTTGCCATCTTCATGTCGGAGGTACTGGTTTCCGCCTCTGTCTCTAGCTAAGGACCAGGCCTCTCCTTCATCACTCTCACAGAACTCTACCATGCTGTTCTTATCCAGCTGCACCCATGTACCTTCAGTATTGGTTACCTAGCACATAACAAAAAGCATGATTGATTGGCTTGATTCTTTCACGGCACTCAGGCTGAAAACCAGCAAAAAGTTTAAGAGTTTTGAATAGTGTAATCATTCCAATAAATATCTACCATGAAATTAGTTTCTGAAATTAAGACCACATCCTGAGGTAAGACAGAAATCAGTATCAAGTTGTGTAAAATATGCTTATTTATGACTTCAGTTAAAATAATTTTTAAGGCATAAGAATAATCTCTAAATAACTTTAAATGTTACCCCAAAACACATGGCTCTTTTCTTAGACATCTAAAGTGTCATAAACAACATACTCTATTATTTCAGTTGGTAGTACTTATAATGCAACTTGAAAATGACCCTGACACTGAGAAATAGCATGACACACTACATCTTCTAGCTCATCAGCTGAGGCAAATGCCATAGTTGATGAAACAGGAATTTTATTTTCTCAGGACTTCAGTGAGACACATGAATAGGAACAAAGAAATAAAACCCCATTTATATGTCACATCTCCATACTGATCCATAGCAAATATTTTAAAGTTCTGTTAACCCATGACGCATTTATAATAAAAAGATATATGTGCAAATACCAAACATCTATATATACATACACATCATTTTAATATATTGTTTTCACAAGGATAATTATGAGAATAAAATTATTAGAAAAGAAGCACAGAAAAATTACATTAGTATTTTCAATACAAATAAAGAACATTAAAAACAATTAAAAACCTGGGATGGAAATGGCAACCTCTGGAAGAAAGAGATGCTGCTTTGGTTGTATTATATTAAAAATGAGGATCTTAGAATTCATGAAGCTACAAGAATCCATACCTCTCCCACTGCTTTGACTTTGTTTCCCAGAACTAACATTCCAATTGGGATACCTCTAAGGTTAGGGCAGCTTCTGATGTTGTGGCCGGAAGGTCCTGTCTTCACTACCTTGTAAATGCCCGGACCTCCTCGCAAGAACGGCATATCTTGTTCTTGCATTGTTGCTTCCTGTGGGCAGCAGGAGTTTATGTCTTTGAAAAAGTCATCAGTATTAGTTTTAGGTTCCTGAAAATTTAAATAGGAAAGAAAATAAAATACAATCTATTATCACTTTCAACATCTTCCTATTAATAGCTTTTACAACTCTATAATTCTGTAATATTAAGAAATAGAACATACATGCAAATATAACTGAAGTGTCAGTAAACACGACCACTAAAGAGTTGTTCAGTTTTTCAATGCTGAATAATAATTAAAATAAAGTTGAAGAGAATATAGCAGGGTAGCAACTGAACCCCAGATTTTTGCCCACCAAAATTTGAGAAATACAGGTACTTAATTTTACTTTGATTTTTAATGAATATTTAACAGGGGGAGAAACAAAAGTAATTTACTATGTGAACCACAACTGAATAATTTAATACTGAATTACTGTATGTTATTATGGGTTAAAAAGCCTAAATCTTCATTTCCTCCCACTTTTGTCTGTAATAATTATTTACAAATAGAGAAAATAGGTGTGAAAACTCTGGAGACTTATCTATAAACAGAGATAACAATGATAAAGAAATGTGCATAAAATATGGCTACAACTTAATATTTACCAGTTATGAATGAAGTAAGAATGTTTATAAGATTTTAACAACTCCTATTTTCTTAATACAGAACAAATAAAAGTCTTGGTGAATTTGCTAAGCCATTATTAAACAATACTATGTTAAAGCTATTAACAGAAAAAGATGATTATACTTTTAGTAGAGAAAAGATAGTAATAAAGAGGCATTTTTATGCAAATATAATGCATCTGCATTTAAGAGTCATTTCTGCAATGAAAGAAAAGCTCACACCCTAAATTTCTCTTGAATGTGAATGCTGTGATGAAATTGTTTTCTAAGTAAATGCAACAAAGAGGAATAACAACCTTCCTATATTTGTTCTTCCTCCCAACTAAATATAAATCAAAGTTCCACAGTAAGGGTTCTTCCATTTTCATTATTACTCCTTTAAAACAGATAAAAAATGCACCCTTACATACAGTAACATACACTCTACAAACTGCTCTATTATTGAAATTCAGTAAAAGATGATCATACGGGAGCACTTACTAAAACATTAGGTTAAAATTAATATTTAGTAATGTTAAAATAAAAAGACACACATTATGCAAGATAAAATATTACTGAATAGATCTATCCATATTAATACTCATGCTAAGAATTCTGTAAACATGTCCACATGTAGAAAATAAAATCCTGATGTTAAGAAAATGTGTATCCAAGCATTGTTTACCTGAAACTTTAATTCTATATATGCTTAGTAAAAGGAAATTTTAGAGCCATTAGTACCCTTCATATAATATTGTATAAATTGTATTATGATCAATAACCATCCATTTTTAGTTATACATATATACACTATCGACAATAGTTATTTACATAATCATCATACTGCTCTTATTTTAAATTCTTTAGCTATATATTGGAATTTTAATGAAAATGAGACTTTTAAATACTACAAAAATTTAGACTAAATTTTACATCTACAATCTAAAATATTTGCAATCTAAAATAATCTTAAAATCCCCATTTTATATACCCATGCATGTATACTTGTGAAACTTATACATGTGCACAACAATATGAATATAAAAAAGTTACAAATGGAAAGTAGGGTCTGAAATCTAAATTGTGCTGCTACATTCACAAGGTTTTCAATGAACGTTTAAAAATGTCTAGCTGTATATATCAATTTTAGTAAATATATGCTATTTCAAAGTTGGAAGCAGAAAGTCCTTATTACTATTGAACTTGAAAAAAATTCATGGTTATGAAATAAAAAATCACAAGCAAATATTAACAGATTTAGAGAAAAAATAGTCTCACTGCTTTGTAATGCTGCAACTAGAGCATTTAATTAAGTATAATAGTATTTTCAACTTTTGATCATTCAGGGTAATAGATAAGTGTTGGCAAACTAATATAACTGCAATTTATTCACTGGAAGAATATATTTATTTATATGATAACTTTTATTAAAATATTACATAGTTCATTAAACTATATAAATTAATAAATGTAAAAAAGTCTATCCAATTTTAAATAATAAACAGTACAAAAAGAACTGATAGATGTAAAGTAAGAACTGTACCTTTTACTCTCAGGCAATCTTAAAATACATATTTTACTCAATATAGGAATGTAAGACCTGGCACCAGCCTATGAATTGCACTTCCATCCTGTTCTCAGATGAACATCAAGAAAGCATTGTGAAAAAAATAGGAAAAAAACAGAGGAGCCACAGGGTTGAGAGACTTTACCACCTAAATCAGCTGGCGCTGACTTGGATGTAGTTGTGGGAGAAGCTAGTTATAAAATTAAACACAGAAAATTTGAAGTCGTGTAAAAGTTTAACTTAAACTAGTAATACATTCTTTGGGAGAAGCAGTGGGAAAAGGATTACAGGGAAAACTCAACTGCAGTATAGATCTTTTCTGGTAAAAAAAACCCTGTTATTTTAAACAAAGACTTCAAAGAATAAAATGTAAATTTGTTATACATGCTGAAATACCTGAATAATGTATAATTGTTCCTTACAGTTAACTCACCTGGGGAAAAAAAGCTTTGGAAGTCCATGAAAATACGTCCAAATCCCTGACTCCTTGGCTAGCATTAAAGATATTCTGAGCGACAAAGTTTAAGAAAGAAAAATATCAACAAAGAAAGGGAACAGGATATCAGCTGCAGAAGATGTGTTCACAGTAGCAACATTGTTCTGTTCTCTAGCACCAGCACTTCAATTTTAGTCTATAAAGGGAAACTGAAGCCATCAGAGTAAACCATATCAAGGAGATTCTGATAAATAATTTTTGTCAAAAGCTTTCCATGAATATAGTGTGTCATGCCATTTACTAAAATTAAGAGCCAGACATTGATTTAAAGCTTAACACACAGTCAGTGCAAGAGGGAAACTTTAAAAACCCTAATCAGACAACATATCCATTCCAATATAACCCAGATTTGTTTCATGACAGAAAACAGTCTGCGATTTTATAAAGAAAATGTGACTATAGATTGTATACTGCAACTATTACTATAATAATAATGGCATGTAGTATATGTGAACTAGTTATCACTTTTTAAAATACCAAAAAAATTAGGATTAAACAACAACAAAAACACCTAAGTCATTTTTCAATATTCTTCTCTTCTATAAATGGAAAAAAATCATTTGTAAATGTTACTGAAAGCTGATAGCAAATTGGTTAAGAAAGCATACAGAAAAACACACATCTGAACATCTGATCAAAAGCCAGGCCTAGTTTTCTCCATTTCAAAGTTTAGGAAATGCAGATATGTAGTCATTATGTAAAGTCTAAAAATATTTTGTTAAAGAGCAACCAATTCAAACTAGCATGATTCCAGAAAAAATGTTTTTACAAACTGTCATAATGAGAATTTAAATTATACATATTTTACACAGATATATCATTCTATTGAATGTATCTGAAATTAAAATCTTTCCAGTGAGTAGGAATTATACAATTTTATTGCTTATGTACATACTGTGATAAGTGATTATTTTGGACAAAATAAGGACATTCAAAATATTAATAAAAGCTGTCATTATTCAAGACTTCAAAACAAAACAAAACAAAAACATAATCCTCAACCAATTTTAAGCCATTTTAGATAAGAATTTATTTAAATGCTGTAATTCTATATTTTCCTGATGTATATATGTGAATAGACAGATGTAGACACACACCCAAATACATACATATATGCTAACTCATAAATATGACATATCTAATAATATGCCTACAAATAAAGGTAAAAAAAAACAACCCCTCAAAACCAAATCCCTGACTACATTCAAAAAAGGACAGAGCCTGACCAGACAGTGGCACAGTGGAGGTTACCAGCTTGAACGCGGGCTCATCTGGTTTGAGCAAAGCTCACCAGCTTGAACCCAAGGTTGCTGGCTTGAGCAAAGGGTTACTTGGTCTGCTGAAGTCCCCCAGTCAAGGCACATATGAGAAAGCAATCAATGAACAACTAAGGTGCCGCAACGAAGAATTGATGCTTCTCATCTCTCTCCCTTCCTGTCTGTCCCTCTCTGTTCCTCTCTCTGTCTTTCTTTGTCAACCCCCCTCCCCTCAAAAAACCCCCACCAAAAAATGGATAGAAGACAGGGTCTTTAGGTAAAGTGGCAACATGTTGCAAAGCATTTTGGTTCATCCACGTGTATAAGAATTTGTGAAATTATTTGCTCAACGGTTTTTCTCTTTCACAGGAAATGGTGGTACAGGACTTTGACATAAAGCAGTAACAAGATGTTTTAGAAACATTATTTTTTGGCTTAATTATTTTTAGTATTAAAAGCAATGTGAAAAGCAATGCAGACAGAGTTAGTAAGAAAGAAGTGATGCTGGTGACTGACAATATTTAAAGCTTGTACCTTTCTTGAATTTCTATGTACAAACAAGTGTTTTCTGAGTACAAGTTAACATATACAAGAATAAGACAGTGATGTAACTACTAGCCATATACTGTCAATAAAATCCATTTTATACATGTTAATTTTATGTGGATTCAAATTTGACACATTTTGCTTTTGTTCTGTATTTATTAAAAATTCTTAATCTGCACTGGTTTATTATAAGATTATTTTCAAAATAAACTACATTTATTAGGAATCAAAAATGTACCAAATAAAAACTTGGAGTTTAAAAATAAAATATACTTGTCAAGTTTTCTTTTGAATATTTAGGAAAGTTTAAAGATACGAACATGCATAAAAATATTAACTTCTCCAATGTCTTAATTTCTCACTATTAAAAAATATAAATTAGCTTTCATATTATATATAATTTAATAGATTTTTATGAGCACATATACATATGTATACATATGTATATATTATATACATACATACACATACATATTAAAAAATCTAATTTTATTCTCAAAGACTTTTAAAGGCAAAAAATATTGTTAAAAAAATTAAAAAATTAAAGCATACTAAAACCTAACTAAATTTTTGAGCACCACATCGCAACTCTAAACTGGTAATCTTTCAAGGCATAAAAGAAATCAAATAAGTGGATAATTTTTATGGTGAAACACATTACCAAACATGTCAAATGCTCATGTAAAAAAAAAGAAGATGATAGTTTTTTCATTGTGCTAGATAAGCACAGAGTTTAGAATTAACATTGTTAAAGTGAAAAAGATAAAATATCTCAGAAAAATTAAACATAGCATGTATACAAACAATTCCAACATTATTTTAATGCCTAAATCTCATTCTGTTTAGGAAACGTAAATACCAAGCTAAAGTATGAAATGAAGCTTTCAATTATCATGTATGACAGCACATTTACTAATGGTATATTTAATAAATATTTACCAAGATAAAAAAATAGGTTATGCATACACGGTGCACATGCATGTGCACATACACACACATATCTATTAACAAAACTATGAAATCTGGAGTACGTTAAAGCTGTGACTGCCAGACATCAGTAGGTATCCCAAAAGAATAAAACTGGATATAAAATGCAAGAAACATTTGCTAATTTTACCAATTACCCTGGGTAATCCTCTAAGAGAGACTACTAAATGATATGTCCCTTTCATTTCTCCTTCAAATCTTCCATGCATCCAATTTTGGAAAAATCAACCGACTTTGTATATGTGAATACCAAAATACATAAGTAGGTAAGAAGTGTTTGTATAAAGGCACAGAGATATTCAGAGATCAAAGTTGCTTTTGCAAGAATTCAGATAACATGAGCATTATAAAGGTATCTGAGCATACTTCTAATGAGATAGCATTTGCTTTCCTTGATATAAATTTTCTCTACCCTTCAACTTGCTTCAGAATGTTAGAAGACTTCATTTTTGACAAAGTAGGCACAGAATTGTGCTTCTAAGTTTCAAATAACTAAATATCTCTTTTCCTGGAAGTAAAACTGCTTTCCCCAAAATTTAAGTGCTATTCGTAGTCAGTCAAATGTCTCTCGTGTCATGTGCATAACTAATTCTTTACTACATTGTCCCTAATGAGTGAAACATTATACTACTTATGTTTTGTAGTTTCCAAATCTTTATAATTTAAAACCAATATTCCTCTGGTATGCCTTCTCAGACTAACCCACGTCATCACCTTCAACAAATATGGTATTCATCCTCATTCAACCATTAAAGTCATGAATATTCATATTTATTTAATTTGTGAGTTCTAGCCAAAGTAATCTGATTTTTATAGGTATTTTACTTAATCAGTTTATAACTATATTTATCCTCATCTCCCTTCTAGATTAAGGTAGACTAAACATAAAATCATGGGCTTTAATTATATCAACTGGGTTCTGGAGCCAGCTCCACTACTTTCTATATGTAATCTTGGGAGAGAAACCCTGTCATTGAGAAAATGAGAATACTGACATACTTAACATCACAGGATCACACTGAGAATTAAGTGAGAGAATTAAGATGAGGAGCATATATGTGTTAGAAATTCTTTTAAGCAGTGTACATACCAGATAACCAAGAATTAAACCAGTATTTGACAAATGTTGAAAGCCAACAATGAGCAAAATGTAATACTTAAAACTTTGGAAGAAACAAATATGAGTTTAGTAGGAACCCTTATGAGTTTTGACCCTTAAGGAGTTTAACAGTAATATGAGATATATAAATACAAATTGGCTGAAGGCAAGGAAAACAAAACAAAACAACTAAGCATTATGGGTAGTTGCAGAAAGAAGCCTTTTCTACTTTCACAAAGTGCTACCAGAGAAGGGAGAGGGAAACCTAATTTCCCCAGCACTTACACATTTTCTATCCTCAATTCTTTGCTTCACTCATATAAACTATTTATTATTTCCCAAACATAACATGCCTCCATGACTTTGGACATTTGTTTTTGTCTAGAAATTCCTTCACTTTTTCTTTAAGACCTCCTTAATGTCACTTCCTAAGTGAAGCCATTCTAAAAGTTATCACAATGCAATTTTATTATTTAAATATAGTATGCCTGTCACACTGTTCAGTGAGTACCTCAAGAGCAAGGACTACACTGTATCTTATTTATTTTGTATCCTTCCCCTCTGCCTATCCACCCAAAACCTACATCCCAGCTCTGTGTTTGGTACATAATAAGGACTCAATAAATATTTGTTGAATGAACAATTAACAAATTAGTAGGTAAGGCATTATTGGGAAGTACAGAGAAGAAAACTGTCAAGAGAAATTTTTAGCATGGTCAACTAGGAAAATATTAGAAAAGTTAGGGAAAAAATGAAAACAAAAGCATTCTAGATAAATAAAACAACATAAGCAAAGACTGTAAGAAGTAAAACTGAACACAGTGGTCTAAAAAGAGCAGGAAGTTCTGTTAAAGTATGAGCACCTCACAGAAAAGAAATTGCATCCTTCATATTTTAAAAATACCTAGTTATACTGTAATATGAATGTCCAATGCTATTTAATCTGTTAACAGGAGCATTACCAAAATGCTAAAACAGAGTTCAAGTCCCATTTGAACTAAGTTAGGATGACATTATTTCTTAGTAATGTTTAAATAAAACTTGCTAGGTGGCTAAAATTTAGCTAAAGTAAATATGTACAATGAAAACAAGTATGATAATGGTAGTAAACAAACACAGCAGTGCAACAAAAATCACTTTAAACCTCTTTCTAAATATGATTACTTATGGTAGTCTTTTTTGAAAAAGGAGTTCATCAAATATTTAGGCAGTGTTTAAATTTCCAATCCCCAACCCCACTCTTCCTAAAGTTTGTTTGAGTCAGGACCCAAATAAGGTACAAACATCGAATGCAAAATTGTTTCAACCAGAAAAGGTCGAAGAGGTAGATGTCAAGATTGCTGAAGGCAACTTTTGGTACTTTTCCATCTTAAGTTAGTGGCTTGGTCCTTCATTTTTTAAATTATCAGTGTTTTGCAATTATAAGCCAGAATCATAGCTGATTATCCACAAATAGAATTTTAGAAAAGGAAGAATAGTGTAAGGAAGAATAGTGTAAAGTGACTTCCCAGTAGTAAATGTAGTAAGAGACGTGAAGGAAGAAGTAACAAAATGCATTTATTTAGCTGTATTAGTTCCTTTAGGGGATGAGATGGAATTATTATTCCGTCTGTGCAAATACCATTCTCTCTAAACCCTATCACATTGAGCCCTGCAGAGTAAGGTACTCATTAAAAACTTCCTGCTTGTGTAAGGGGCCTGCTCTAACCCCTACAGACAAAAACCCTGGAAAACTAGTCTGTCCTTACCTATGCCAGGTTCTGATTGTGTGGGTCCTTCTCTAACACCTGCATTGTAGCAACTTTATGCTAGATTTGTTTAGAGACGAAGACCAGTAAATTTTGCTGGTATGTGTGTCTGGTATCCCCTCATCTTAAGTCACCACATAAATATAAACCATTATATCATCTACCTGTTCTCTTATTTTTACACCAAAATTGCTCTACGCTTCTTCCTGATCCAAGATCAAACTATTCCCGTTTGCCTCATGACTTTATATTGTACTTAACGGGAAGAAACTCACTTTCCTCTAAAATCTTGTGAGTCACAGTGTTGTCATCATATGTGTCTTCATGTTGATGGGGATGATCATTGAATTGTCTTGCCTTTTAGTTCCTAAACTGGGGCAGTTCCAATGACTTTCACTTCCAATATACTTCAGCTACCTTTTCATGGTCACATTAATGGACCACCTCATTCAATAAAATGCTCTAACTATGAAATCATATTCAAGTATTATTCTTCATAAAACAAACTCCTATATCCTTCCAGCTCTTTAACTACAGTGTACGCACTATGTTGTTCCAGGACTTCATTAAGCCGCCAAAGCTCCCTGGAGTCCATCTGTTCTTTCACATTTCTAACTTAGGCCAGATCCCAGATATCTCAACCGCTCTTCCATTAGCATCTGGAATTCCTTTTCATCCCTGTTTTTCTGTCATACAACTCTGGAAAATTCCAGTTAATGTTGTCATCTACTTTCTTGGCTCCTTTAATTCTGGGAACTTAGGGTTGTGGGGGAAAAGGGGTATCCAGAATGGAGCCATCCAGCGGTCTCACTGGGTCCTTCATGGATCAACAATCCCAAAACAAGTAGTTTTACATCAAATTCTTCTTCTATTTCTATCAAACATTATTCTAAATTTTTATGACATTTTTGAACCCTTTAACTTAACTCATTTGATTCTATCTCAACTACGGCTTTCCACTCTTCTAGTTTATGGAAGTACCATGGATTCCTTCAACCTGTTCCCTTGCTCACTGCATCCCTGAAAACTTGTCTACTGCCATATATATCCTTTCCTCCTTCACAAAAACAACACCCAATATGGCTTTAATTACTTTTTTTCATCTGTTTACAGTCTTCAGATTTCTTATTTTTTAAGATTTTATTGATTTTTAAGAGAGGAAGAGAGGGGAGTGGGGGAGAGAAAAAGGGAAGAGAAACAGGAATCATCAACTCATTGTAGCTGTTTCCTGTATGTGCCTTGACCAGGAAAGCCCAGAGATTTGAACTGGTGACCTCAGCATTCAAATCGATGTTTTATCTGCTGCGCCACCCCAGGTTGAGCAGTCTTAAAATTTCTTTAAATCACTTTTTTTTTTGTATTTTTCCAAAGTGAGAAGTGGGGGGTGGCAGACACAAAGACTCCTGCATGCGCCTGAGGTGGAGGCCATGGAGCCATCCTCAGCGCCCTGGCCAACTTTGCTCCAATAGAGCCTTGGCTGTGGGAGGAGAAAAGAGAGATAGAGAGAAAGGAGAGGGGGAAAGGTAGAGAAGCAGACGGGCACTTCTCCTGTGTGCCCTGACCAGGAGTCGCATCCAGGACTTCCATACACCAGGCTGACGCTCTACTGCTGAGCCCAACAGGCCAAGGCTGATTTCTTTAAATCTTTTATTTACCCCTTTTATACTGATGTCTTTCCTTTAATATATAAAAATCTCATATAGCTACTATCTTTAAAATAAAGGTAACAAAAAAACCTCAGCCTTCTAAGTGATACCAGACACAGTGAATTATTTACACGAAAATAGAACTTACGTCATTCTTAAAGACTAGAAAATACCAGAAGCCACTTACTTCATTTTACTTTCTATCTCCATTATTCTGAATCAATATTTTTTTCAGATAAGTCAATGACAACCTTCTCATTTACATTCAAATGAAAACCCATCAACAATATCTATGTGGCGCTCTCCATTTAGTTTTCTGTCTTACCTTTGTTACTACCCTTCTAAGGCCTCATGAACACACTGTCTACTACAAACGGTCTCTTAGATGGGGTTTAAAAGCATCAAACAACAGAACACTAACGTTCCAAAACAAAACCATGAAATTTAGAACTTCGATACACAGCACTTCTTGCTCTTCCTTTCTATCGTTGATTCTCTCTCTCCCTCTCTCTCTTTTTTGTGACTATGTTCCTCTTTCAAAAGCCTCTTTCTTCAAATGAAAAAGCAAAGGAATTAGGAAAATACTTTTGGAATGAGGGAGGCAGTAAAGATAATATAATGCCTTATTAGCCCTGGCCGGTTGGCTCAGCGGTAGAGCGTCGGCCTAGCGCGGAGGACCCGGGTTCGATTCCCGGCCAGGGCACACAGGAGAAGCGCACATTTGCTTCTCCACCCCTCCGCCGCGCCTTCCTCTCTGTCTCTCTCTTCCCCTCCCGCAGCCAAGGCTCCATTGGAGCAAAGATGGCCCGGGCGCTGGGGATGGCTCTGTGGCCTCTGCCCCAGGCGCTAGAGTGGCTCTGGTCGCAACATGGCGACACCCAGGAGGGTCGCAACATGGCGTCGCCCAGGATGGGCAGAGCATCGCCCCCTGGTGGGCATGCCGGGTGGATCCCGGTCGGGCGCATGCGGGAGTCTGTCTGACTGTCTCTCCCTATTTCCAGCTTCAGAAAAATGCAAAAAAATTAAAAATATATATATATATAATGCCTTATTAAAGACGTAAGTATACAAAAGTCTAAAATTGCTGAAAATTCAAAAAATAAATTGTGAACATAAGAAATAAAATGGCTGTTACAATTATTTCATTTAAAACATAACTTTCACAATCCTGAGGAGTATTTGGTTACATAATGAAAATACAATTTCAAACCATTTAAGGCCAACTTATTAGCCATAGATGATAAAGAATTATTTCTCTTTCAGAGCAGTACCATTTTTCCACAGGGTCAAAATCCTTTTATGTATGTATGTATGTATGTATGTGAGTGAGAGAAGGGGAGACAGAGACACAGACTCCTGCATGCTCCTGGACTGAGACTGACCTGGCAAACCCAGTCTTGGGCTGATGCTCTGCCCGTCTGGGGCCAAGCTTGCAACTAAGCTATCTTTAGCACCTGAGACAAAGGCTCCCCAGAGCCATCCTCAGCACCTGGGACAACACATTCTAATCAATCAAGCCATGGCTGTGGGAGGAGGTGGGGGGAGAGAGAGAGACAGAAGGAGAGAGAGAGAGAGAGAGAGAGAGAGAGAGAAGGGACAAGGGAGGAGAAGCAGATGGTCACTTCTCTTGTATGCCCTGACCGGGAATTGAACCCAGTACTTCCACATACCAGGTCGACACCACTGAGCCAACCGGCCAGGGCCAGGTCAAAATCCTTTACATTTTTATCTACAGATACAAATCTAAGGAAAATTTAAGAATATCTGGTTTATTTAAAATTTAATACTTTAATTATAGATTTGTCATCTTTTAGCTTCTTAGTAAAACAGTAGGCAGACATGCTTCAACCTTATTTTATAATGTATATGTTAGTAAAATGAAAAATTATATAGATAGATATAGATATATCTCTCCCCTCTGTACTACTATAAAACATATACAAAATACAAAAAGAAATGAAAGCAATAAATACAAATAGAAGTTCCTGTATTTTCTTTCCCAAAAAATCATCTTGTATAACTGTCCCTTTGGAGAACATTACTCTAGAGCAGGGGTCCCCAAACTTTTTACACAGGGGGCCAGTTCACTGTCCCTCAAACTGTTGGAGGGCCAGACTATAAAAAAACTATGAACAAATCCCTATGCACACTGCACATATCTTATTTTAAAGTAAAAAAACAAAATGGGAAGAAATACAATATTTAAAATAAAGAACAAGTAAATTTAAATCAACAAACTGACCAGTATTTCAATGGGAACTATGCTCCTCTCACTGACCACCAATAAAAGAGGTGTCCCTTCCGGAAGTGTGGCGGGGGCCAAATAAATGGCCTCAGGGGGCCGCACGTGGCCCGCGGGCCGTAGTTTGGGAACCCCTGCTCTAGAGTCTAGACTATCAAGGAGAAAAAGAAACAATATATTGAATGGTTAGATAGAATAAGCTAACTTCATATACTGGTTTTTAAGAAATTCAACTGTTTAAAATATTAACTTTTTTAAGAAATAAAATTTTAACAGTGCTATTTATTAGCAGGGTCATAAAGAATACATACAGAGTTGATGGTGATGAAAAGAAAGAAATACCACACTTTTATGTTTGAATTATAAAGAGTTGTGGATTGCTATCATATTAGCAATCTTGGAAACACTGGCTCTAAATATTCTACTGTATCTGTTAGAGAGATTCAATAAATTCAGACAGAAATATTTAACTTCAACTAGAACAGTATACTGCCAGTCTAAAAATTCATCTTATTTTAACCCAATAGTAAGATAAGCCGAGAAAGAAAAGATTCAAACTTAAAACACAGAGAATTACAAAATGCCAACAGAAAAAACAAGTATGTTATACAGGTTTTTGAATGTATAATAATACCACATTCATAAATTTAGTTTGGAATTCATTCCAAACTGTAGTGTGAATAAGAAAGGAAAAATAATATGCAACTCTCATTTCCCACCTTTTTGAAAGGAACTCAGTATTCTGCCTGTGATGGATCATGATAAGAATTAAGGTATTTAGCCTTGTCAAACTCCACTTTTCTTACAAGAATCTATCAAGAATTCAAGCACTTATCAAGTAAAAGTTATTTAGTTGTGGTTTACCTCAGAACTGAAAAGCCTTAATTAATGTCCTGTAATGAGGGCAGTGTACCTATAATGCTTTTAAAATGACCTTTTACTTACATCAACAGGGACCAGAAGACTCTTGCCAAGATGCTGATTAAAAGAGAGGCACCAGGCTTCAGTGTAACCATTCATGTTAGGAACATACTTCTTTATTGTCTCATCATTCAGTCTCAGCCATACACCATCATCATTGTGGATCTATGGGAAATAAGCAACAAAAACAAGCCACACCCTCTTGTAGCTCCTCTGAGGCTAGCTAGCAAGGGCCGAAAGATCACAAAGCAGCACAAATAATGGTGGACATGGTGATTAGCATCTAGTTTTTGAAGAAGGTAAATATAAGAGAAACTTTAAAGAAACAAGCAGCAAGGGAACATCAGCAGTATGATAATGCATATGGTGAGTGTAAAAGCAATGCCACTTAGGAGTAAAAGTACAAAGAAATTACACTTTAAAATAGTTTAAACAAAAAATCAGATATTTCCCAAAAGAATGTAAGTCTTCCTTCCCCTTAATTTAGATTTTAACAATCAGAAGTTGATTGTATTATTAAAAAAGTGTACTGTCAAAGTTAAGAGCACTACAATAAACACATTTAAAAACAAACAACATTTTAAAAATTCAAGATGAACTGTACCCACTTTTAGTGAGTATTTGTACAGGTTTTGACTACTATGTTAACTGTGTTCCTTTCATGTTAAAAATATAATTTTAGTTTCTTCTTTATTGATCAAGAAAAATAAATTAAATGTTTGAAATTCAATGAGCACATTTTGCAAATTTTCCAAACACTACCCAAACTATTGTACTTAAAACATATACAGCCCTGGCCGGTTGGCTCAGTGGTAGAGCGTCGGCCTGGTGTACAGGAGTCCCGGGTTCGATTCCCGGCCAAGGCACACAGGAGAAGTGCCCATCTGCTTCTCCACCCCTCCCCCTCTCCTTCCTCTCTGTCTCTCTCTTCCCCTCCCGCAGCGAGGCTCCACTGGAGCAAAGATGGCCCGGGCGCTGGGGATGGCTCCTTGGCCTCTGCCCCAAGCGCTAGAGTGGCTCTGGTCGCAACAGAGCGACGCCCCGGAGGGGCAGAGCATTGCCCCCTGGAGGGCAGAGCGTCGCCCCCTGGTGGGCGTGCCTGGTGGATCCCGGTCGGGTCCATGCGGGAGTCTGTCTGACTGTCTCTCCCCGTTTCCAGCTTCAGAAAAATACAAAAAAACAAACAAAACAAACAAAAAAAACAAACAAAAAAAACAAACAAAAACATATTCTTACAGAAAACTTAGAAACTTTATTATTGTGCAAACAATGCAAGAGCTTTCGGTCCAAAATTTATTACCAAGTGTTTTGTTACAAATTACCTCATCAATAAAAGTGATAGTTCCATTGACTTTCACTATGCCTATCTGCTCACTCTGAAGGGAAGGGTGGCTCCGGATACGGAGCCCTGCACTGTCCTTGGCCACAAATTTTCGAACCTGAGAAAAGCAAAGAAGAAAAATCATGTAATAGAGTTCTTATACTTGTAAGTGATAAAATTCAACAGATTTGAAAGTATTATTAATTCTGAGAAAGTTTCCAAAACATTTTGTAGCTGTTTTCCCTGTATAGCAGTGGTTTTTTATAACAGAACATAAGTATTAAAATGTATATTACTGAAAAACAATTATAAAATTATTAATATCCCCTTAAAATTTTGAGGACATGATAAAAAGGAGAAAAGAGCTATTTATTCCTTTTAGAATGGTATAATATTAATACTTTACCAATGTTTCCTTTTTAATAAATATCGTTTACAAAAATTCCTCTATTTTCTTTTTCTTTCTTTCTCTTTTTTTTTAAAGATTTTATTTATTAATTTTACAGATAAAAGAGAAAGGCAGGGGACAAGAAGTATCAATTCATAGTTGCTTCACTTTAGTTGTTTATTAATTGCCTCTAGTATGTGTCTTGACCCGGCAAGCCCAGGGTTTCGAACTGGAAACTTCAGTGTTCCAGGTCGACATTCTATCCACTGTGCCACCATAGGCAGGCTCTATTTACTTTTCCTGCTAAGAAGTTAATTTTTCTTAGCACAGGATACTTTAACCCTGAAAAGTTTATACACTTATAAACAGAAGACTTTTTGTTAGTTGCAGAATTTCAATTAACAGAAAATTTACTAAACTATTATATAAAGAAGCCACAAAGTATAGGTTATACAATTTATAAATGATTAGAATTACCATGAACTACTTTTCAAAATTATTTAGGGATATTCAGAATTCAAATACTGAAATCAAGTAAAATATTAGATGTTTAATTGCCATCTTGAAGAGTCAATGAAGAAAATTAATAAATCTCTAATTGTTTCAGGTTCTGATTTTATCCTACTCTAACCTTATTTGGTTGAGGTTCAGTCTTTGGTTTCACCAGTTGAGTTCCTGGTGGTATCATCCCTTTTGGTGGGTCTTTAACTTTTACTTCTAGGCCAGCATCTGTAAGAAAAGGGAGGGAACATTTGAGAATACAAGAAAGGGAGGATCCTTAAACCTAACCTTATATATATTTATAGGCTGTTATAAACAGTTAAAACAAATATCTGAATTCTGTTTTGTTTTTTTTTTTTGTATTTTTCTGAAGCTGGAAACGGGGAGAGACAGTCAGACAGACTCCCGCATGCGCCCAACCAGGATCCACCCGGCACGCCCACCAGGGGCGATGCTCTGCCCACCAGGGGGCGATGCTCTGCCCCTCCGGGGCATCGCTCTGCTGCAACCAGAGCCACTCTAGCGCTTGGGGCAGAGGCCAAGGAGCCATCCCCAGTGCCCGGGCCATCTTTGCTCCAATGGAGCCTTGGCTGCGGGAGGGGAAGAGAGAGACAGAGAGGAAGGAGGGGGGCGGGGTGGAGAAGCAAATGGGAGCTTCTCCTATTTGCTTCTCCTATGTGCCCTGGCCGGGAATCGAACCCGGGTCCCCTGCACGCCAGGCCGACGCTCTACCGCTGAGCCAACTGGCCAGGGCCTGAATTCTGTCCTTTTTAAGGTGATTAATATTTATAGTTAAAACTTAAAAGAGAAATATTTGAAAAATGGTTCTGAAATTATAAATGGGTATCTTAGTCTTAGAGGAGCTCATGTTCTTTATCTAAACATATGAAATCATACTAAAAAAAAAACAGTAAAGAAACTCTCATATGATTAAACATTAATTCACAACATTAGATCAGAGTACCACTCATCATCTATCTTCCTAACATGCAATGGTTTGGTAGTTAAAAGCTGGAGTTCTCACAGTAGACTGTTTTGCTTGTTACCCCATCTGCTGCTTTTTGACTCTCTGTGCCTCGAATTTTTCATTTATAAAATGGGAATGAGAATAGTACCTACCACATTGGGCTGTTGTGAGAATGAAAATGATTTAAAAATATGTAAGGTATGCATAAAACAATGTTGGATATATATTAAGTGCCCAACAAATGTTAGCTATTATTACCATAATTATTCTAATGAATTATCATCTGTTCTTGCCTATGGCCAAGCAAGGCCCCAGTCTGTCAGTTTGGTCACCCTGGGAAAAAGTTGAGTTAGAAAGGTAGGGAAAAAAAATGGATGATTCCAAGTAAATAGGAAGTATTTTTTTTTCACTTTAATTTATAAAAACAAATATAAGTATATTTTTCTTATCTAGTGCGTAGGAGTTTCCTTCAACCCACTATTAGAGAAGATAAAGCCATTCTTGACTATCTCCACTTTTGAATTCCCATCATTTGTACCTCTTGCATGTTATAACTTACATTCTAGTTCATATGATTTTGTTTACCTGTTTATCTTGCAATCATCAATACATTACTAATACTTAACAGTAACCTAGAACGATGTTTTGCTCAGAACCGTCAAAAGTTTGCTGACCTAAAAGCTTTATGGATATGTTGAAATAAAGGCTAGTGTAGCAAAGGCTGAGGATAAGGGTCTCTGGAATGACATAAATTTGAGGTATCTGATTTTATACAGTTACATTAATGTATATTCCATACAGTTACATCAATGGAAAGTACCTTTCTATCTTCACTATAAAAACAAACTACTTACATCAGTTTCCCAAAGGCTATTCTGGTGGAATGGTAATCAGGATTACTTTTATCTCTACCCTGTCTCCCTCTTCCCCCCCCATGTAAGGGTTTCATGTAAGGATTAAAAAAGTTAGACAATTTTTTGTGTATGACACAGAAAGAGAAGGACAGACAGACAGGAGATAGATGAGAAGCATCAATTCTTTGTTGTGGCACTTTAATTGTTCACTGATTGCTTTCTCATATGTGCCTTGACGGGGGTGGGGGGGTGGGGGGTGTGCTACAACAGACCGAGTAAACACTTGCTCAAGCCAGCAACCTTGGGCTCAAGCTGGTGAGTCTGCTCAAACCAGATGAGCAGATGAGTTTGTGCTCGAGCCAGTGACCTAGGGGTTTCGAACCTGGTTCTTCTGAGTCCCAGTCTGACCTTCTATCCACTGTGCCACTGCCTGGTCAGGCTAGACAAGATTATTTTATAAAAATTTTATTAAATTTATTGAGGTAACATTGGTTAATAAAATTATACAGGTTTCAAGTGTGCAATTTATAACATTTATATAGTATAGTGATTTTCAACTTTTTTCATCTTATGGCACAAATAAACTACCAAAATTATGTAACACATCAAAAAATATATTCTATTTTTTCCCAATGTCAAAAAATGTATAATTTTATTCATTTACACTGGATGGTTATTGTGTGTTTGCTATTGTCATTTTTTTGACAATCTAATAGTCAGGTATTACATGTTCTAAAAATTGTTGTGGCATACTGGTTGAGAATTGCTGGTAGAGTATATTGTGTTTACCATCCAAAGTCAAGTTTCCTTCCATCACCATATATTCTGGCCCTCTTCTAATTCACCCCGCCTCTTTTCTCTCTGAAATCATATGGTTCTTGACTTTTTCCATCTGAGACAAGATTCTCTATGTTAGAATTTCTTGGAATCCCTAATATGTTAATGTAAATTGTATAAATGTATAAGATGAGACTATAATGTATAAGGTTTTCTCAATATACCTGATCACAGAAACCCTTTTACTTGAATAGCATTAGGAAAGATAGTGTCACAAAGAATTCATATTTATTAAGATTTTTATTTTCTTTTTTTTTAATAATTTTATTTTTTTAATGGGGCAACATCAATAAATCAGGATACATATATTCAAAGATAACATGTCCAGGTTATCTTGTCATTCAATTGTTGCATACCCATCACCCAAAGTCAGATTGTCCTCTGTCACCTTCTATTTAGTTTTCTTTGTGCCCCTCCCCCTCCCCCTCTCCCCCCTCCCCCCAAGATTTTTCTTGTTCTATTGTTGTCCTATTATATAGTTTAAAAATAAAGATTAATGGCCAAAGTAAAAGCAATGTACTTTTCCACATTAGTGGTGAATAAAGAAAATTCATTCATTCAACAAGTATTTATTAGGCAGCCATTATGTGCCACTGAGCTAGATTAAGAGATCCAAAGATGAATAAGATGGCCTCTGTTCACAGTCAGGAAAGTACAACTGATGTGCCATGAGGAGAAGTCAAGGTACACCCACAGGTATATAACAGCATGCAGGAGATCATACCTAACCAACCAGTCACATTAGGGCAGGGAGAGGAAAGGAGGGAAGGAGTCATGAGGGTTATTTATAATGACCATAAATTAATACAAAATTTTAAGACTTTATAAATGTACTAATTCAGTAGTTACTATAATGGAGAAAATGAAGCCCCAAATAAGTTATAAAACCATCCATGTTTATGATACAAGGTAAAGCAAACTAGAATGGAAAGATGATTTTGATTCTACTTCTTTATATTAAGTAACTCATAACTTTAAAAATACCTATTTCAATGCCATCAATGGTAACATGAATAGTGTAGAGTCCAATAGCCCCTGGAGTCCAATTTGCACAATAAGTGCCATCATTATTGACACGGATCAGCATATTCTCACTGGGTCTGAAAAGAAATAAAATTAATATTGAAAAATTTACTTTTGGTTAAACAGCTGACAAAATCATTAACATATAACAGCAAACATTTACAGCAATTTCTGATTGAATTATTCAATGAAAGATAATCCCACTGTCCTGCCATAGTATGTTTTCCTACTCTCCAAATAAATGATTTTCATCTTTTCTTCCTCACTTCAAATCTCCATTACTTCTCTCCCCACTCTGTTGATCATATCACTTTCTTCAGTGAGAAAAAAGAGACACAACAGCAAAGTTGCAATCAGATTAAAAAAAACCTATTTTCTACCTTCTCTCCTATTACAATGAAAGAAGTATCCTAGAACTTATTTAAAGTCAGCCCCTCATTTGTGCTGAGAATCTCATTCCTTCAGAATTCCCAGGCTACAGTTACCTTGCTCTCTCTCATTCATTGTCAATGTCTCTCACTTTACTGGATCATTTCTATTTCCATTTCACTTCTATAAAAACAAATCTCAGACTCCTCTCATCTTAATCACCTCCGACGGATATTCCAGCTCTTTCAATTAAAGTCTCACATCTCTTTTCCCATTTGTATCAAAATTTACCTAAAAAATTGTCTATAGTCACCATTTCCATTTCCTCATTTCTAATTCTCTTCCATAACTTACCCTTAGTAGGGTTTTGTTTCCAACACTTTATTGCAATTTCTTATCAAAGTCATCACCACATCACCAAATTTAATGGTTGTTTCTTCAGCTTCAGCAATCTCTCGGTAACACCTGAAAGCTGACAATTCCTATTTTCTTGAAATGCCTTCTATTGCTTCTGCAACAGTCTCCCGACTTTCCTCTCCTCTCACTAGCCACGCCCTCTCAGTGTTTTGTTGGCTCTACTTCTTTGATCACTTTTTAAATAAAGAACAACCCAGGATTTGGTTCTAGGGTTTCTTTTATCTTTGAATAGCATCTCTCTAGTTCCGTGATGGCTAACTTTTTTTTAAAAACAGCCCACTTTTGCCGTGCTGGTCAACCTGGTCCCTCCTGCCCACTAGTGGGCGTTCCAGCTTACATGGTGGGCCAATCGCGGTGAGTTGGGTTGTTCTGCTACCGCCCACCAAGGTAACTGGAAATATCACTACTGACTGAGAGGCACCTTGGCATCTCAGCTACAATATATCCAAAGAACTCTTATTCCCCACTCACTGCACCCACCACCCAGTAAAACAAAACGGGAAAAATAAAGGCTTCTTAATTTCTCAGGCTTTTGATCCTTGTAAAAATCATAATTTATGTCTGGGAGTCAATCTGTAATGATACTTTCTGTCACAATTACTACATTGTAGTGGGAAAGAAGCCATAGACAACATATAAACTCATGAACAAGACTGTGTTCTAATACAACTTTACCTACAAAAACAGGCCCAAAGTGGTGTGCAGGCCAAAGCTGGCCAATCCCTAAACTGTAATATACACTATACTAATGCTGATGCTGAAGAAATCCACAATTATTCTTGATCTTTCCTTCACCTCCTATTTCTATTCTAGCAGCAAAGGTTGTTGACTCTACCTTCTAATTATACCCCAAACTCATCCACTTCTTCATTTCCACTGCCAATTCTATTCTACTTCTAGTTCAAGCTACTTAATGGTCAAACTAATTTCTCTGTTCTCACTCTTGATCCCCTATAACTCATTCTCTAGAGAGTAGCAAAAATGGTATTTCAAAATATAAGTAAGATTATTATCACTCCCCTGCTTAAAACTCTCCAAATAAGTTCGTTTGAAAATACAAACTCCTTAAAAATAGCCTACCAATCTCTTTATACTGTGCCATTATATAGTTCTCTGTTGTCATCTTCGATCCTTTCTGTTCTTGCTCACTATTCTCTAGTCCACTAGCTTTCTGTTCCTCAGACAAATTTAAAGCTCCATCCACACCAGATTTTCTCTGCCTAGAATAAACTTTCTCCAACCACATCACTATCATGTAACCTTATTTATTATTACCATTTTGTTTATTTATTTCTAGTCTGTTTCTCTACAGGAATATAAATGCTATGAGAAGCAGCACCTTGTCTATCTGGTTTATAAACTAGGCCAGAACCTCTATCAGTATGTTCTAGAGAAGATGCTCAATACTACTGAACAAATAAATGTATTTACTTAAATAAAAAACTATCTTAATTAACTTTAAAATACCCATTGTATATGAAAACCTAATTACTGAAAAATGGCCAATTTATTCTTATTTAACATGCTGTACAACTATACAGTTCACATTTATTTTATAAAAATTATATACTTCTACATGTATAGAGAAACAAAATTCTATTTATTTATAGACAAAGATATATTCTTAAAAATTGACTATTGACAAAAACTCTCTAAACTATGCATTAAAACTCTACTTTGCATACATATCCAAAAAGTCATAGTAACCTGTTAATTTCTACTAAGTAATGTGATATATGATACAATAAAATGTAAGTAATTATGTTTTTTCAGATTTACTTTGGAGCTTTTACTAAATTCTATGAAGGTGGTCTTTCTAAACTATAATCCACCTAAATTTTTTTCCTGGCATCTACTTTAAAAATTTCTTCCCGCCCTGGCCGGTTGGCTCAGCGGTAGAGCATCGGCCTAGTGTGTGGAGGACCCGGGTTCGATTCCCGGCCAGGGCACACAGGAGAAGCGCCCATTTGCTTCTCCACCTCTCCGCCGCGCCTTCCTCCCTGTCTCTCTCTTCCCCTCCCGCAGCCAAGGCTCCATTGGAGCAAAGATGGCCCGGGCGCTGGGGATGGCTCTGTGGCCTCTACCTCAGGCGCTAGAGTGGCTCTGGTCGCAACATGGCGACGCCCAGGATGGGCAGAGCATCGCCCCCTGGTGGGCAGAGCGTTGCCCCATGGTGGGCGTGCCGGGTGGATCCCGGTCGGCCGCATGCGGGAGTCTGTCTGACTGTCTCTCCCCGTTTCCAGCTTCAGAAAAATGAAAAAAAAAAAAAAAATTTCTTCCCCAGCAAAAAAATAGTAAGTAAAAAAAGTTGCTTAAATCTTGATTTAACAGAATTACTCAGGGGCTGAAAAATTAAGACCTCATAATCAAAAATATACTGAAATCACTCTGCAGCTCATTAGATGGAGAGAAGGAAGCAAAAACAGAAAAAAAAAACTAGCCCTAAACAAGCCAAATAATATGTTTTAGATATTATTCTTTCTGTATTACCTTAATATTATGTAACACATTGAAAGTACTATAGCTGAATTATATATGCAATTCTATACATTATAAAAACTGTATTATATCTCTGCTGAAAATTAAAAAAAATACTATAAAATATTTATTTAAGGAAAATAAAGTTAAAATGCAGGATAATTTTGACTGTAAGCAGTTGATAACACATTCTTTGGCTACGCACTGAAGAAAGCATCCTTACCTCTTAGGAGTTGGTGATGCAAAACGTAGTTCCTCAAATGAGTAATTTTCATAAACCTTTAAGAAAGAGACCAGTAAAAATCACAAAATCATTAGAAACATTCTTGATTAATTCAAGGACAGACCATTCAATAAATGGTGCTGAGATAAATGTTTATCTGTATTTTATTTTTATTTAAAAAAATTATTTATTTATTTATTTGAGAGAGAGAGAGAGAGACAGGAACATAAATCTATTCCTGTATGTGCACTGACCAGGAATCGAACTGGCAACCTCTGCACTTTAGGACGATGCTCTAACCAACTGAGCCATCCGGCCAGGGCTGTTTATCAGTATTTTAAAATATGCAGCTACATCACACAATTTACAAAAAAAAAATTCTAGGTGTGTTAAAAACCCAAATGTAACTAACAACACCATCTATAAATTCAGAAAAAATCTAAAATTTAAATATTAAATTTTTTCAAAACAAAGGCATTATAAAAAAAAGGGCAAAGATAAGCCTTCACCTGGGAGAAATGAATTTGTAATTCACATAACCGAGATGGAATATACCAGCATATCATTAATAAATCAATACAAGAGAGAAACAATACAATAGAAAAGTGATTAAAGACAAGTCAGTGAAGAAAATCAATGTGATAGGCCAATAAACATTTTAAGAAGTTACTCTATTAGATTGGGAATCAAAGAAATGCAAACTAAAACAGCAAAATAATTATATTACAGTTATCAAATTGTGTTAGTAAGAACCAATTGCTAATGAGAATCTTAAGTACCTAGCACTTTGATACAATACTGGTGGGGAGTGTAAGTTTTGGTTATATTTAATAAGCTGAAGACAGCTATGTCCTACAATCCAGCAATTCTACTTCAAGATATGTATCCTAGAGGAAAAAAAAATGGTTGCTCACATACAAAAGGAAACATAAAGATGTTTAGTTCAGTACAGTTTATAATAGTGGAAAAAACTAGAAACAATTTAAATGCCCAAAACAGGAGACAGGACAATGATGAAACAGTTATACAGTGAAATACTTAATTAATTAATTAATTAATTAATTAATTTTTTTACAGAGACAGAGAGAGAGTCAGAGAGAGGGATAGATAGGAACAGACAGACAGGAACGGAGAGAGATGAGAAGCATCAATCATTTTTTTGTTGCAACACCTTAGTTGTTCATTGATTGCTTTCTCATATGTGCCTTGACTGCAGACCGAGTGGGGCCTTCAGCAGACCGAATGACCCCTTGCTCGAGCCAGCGACCTTGGGTCCAAGCTGGTGAGCTTTGCTCAAACCAGATGAGCCCACGCTCAAGCTGGTGACCTCAGGGGTCTCAAACCTGGGTCCTCCACATCCCAGTCTGATGCTCTATCCACTGTGCCACCGCCTGGTCAGGCTTGAAATACTTAAAGACTTAACTGTACTTAGTAGAGAAAAGCATCCCCACACTGCTCACAAGCCTCATTTTTTCCCCACCCTGTCTATTCTCAAAAGTGGTTTAGAAATAATATAGCTGTCTTTACCTACTACAAAGTTAAATGAGAAAAATGTAACTTAAGGCTAAGTCTAGCAAGATTACAATGGTGTTAACAGTAGAAAAACACAGGCTTACAGATCTTGAGTTTTCTACTTCCACTTTCCTTCAAATACATAGTAATATTTAATAATGGCTATATTATGATTAGAAATTATAATAAATATAGCATTATAATGAAATCACATTTCATTTTTTAATCCTTCACAAAATTTGTCTCACTACTGGATAGCACATAGTACCTGTGAATGGTTAATATAAGAAAACCCTCTCTCCTAGAACATGAATTCGTATCCTAAAAAGACAGGGGAATTGTATTCTATAAATGCTTTAATCCTGGGCTACTCAGAACATTCTTGAAATATTACATTCAGTTCTTTTTTTTTTTTTAAGATTTTATTTATTGATTATAGAGATGGGGGGGGGGAGAGAGAGAGAGAGAGAGAGAGAGAGAGAGAGAACAGGGGGAGGAGCAGAAAGCATCAACTCCCATATGTGCCTTGACCAGGCAAGCCCAGGGTTTTGAACCAGCAACCTTAGCGTTTCCAGGTTGACACTTTATCCACTGCACCACCACAGGTCAGGCTGCATTCAGTTCTTGTAACTAGATTTTCAAAAGAAATTATACAAATGGAAGCATGTTTATAGGAAACTAAAAGAATGATTATGGAGTTAAGGAGATCAGAAATTAAATATCTTAAATAAAAAGTGAAATACAGGCCCTGGCCAGTTGGCTCAGTGGTAGAGCATCGGCCTGGCGTGCAGGAGTCCCGGGTTCGATTCCTGGCCAGGGCACACAGGAGAAGCACCCATCTGCTTCTCCACCCCTCCCCCTCTCCTTTCTCTCTGTCTCTCTCTTCCCCTCCCGCAGCCGAGGCTCCACTGGAGCAAAGATGGCCCGGGCACTGAGGATGGCTCCATGGCCTCTGCCTCAGGCATAGAATGGCTCTGGTCGCAGCAGAGCATCGCCCCCTGGTGAGCGTGCCGGGTGGATCCTAGTCAGGCGCATGCAGGAGTCTGTCTGACTGCCTCCCGTTTCCAACTTCAGAAAAATACAAAAAAAAGTGAAATACATGAGAATGTTTAGCTTTGAATTCTTTAATAGTCAATGAACAATTCATCCTAAATGTCCAGCTTTTCATTTCCTCCATTTTCTCATTGTCAATACTCTTAAATGTAAATTTATTTCAACTACTCATCAAAAGTCACAGACCTGTCATCTTACTCAGAATTATCAAAATGCAATGCCTGCTCAGTTTTCTGCTTTAATAACCTCTACTATATCAAATTTTTTTTTTTTTTTACAGGGACAGAGAGTGAGTCAGATAGAGGGATAGATAGGGAGGGACAGACAGACAGGAATGGAAAGAGATGAGAAGCATCAATCATCAGTTTTTCGTTGCGACACAGTAGTTGTTCATTGATTGCCCTGTCATATGGGCCATGACCGCGGGCCTTCAGCAGACTGAGTAACCCCTTGCTCGAGCCAGCGACCTTCGGTCCATGCTAGTGAGCTTTTTTGCTCAAGCTAGATGAACCCGCGCTCAAGCTGGCAACCCCAGGGTCTCGAACCTGGGTCCTTCTGCATCCCAGTCCGATGCTCCATCCACTGCGCCACCGCCTGGTCAGGCAACTATATCAATTTTTAGATTTCGAGTCCTTCTCACTCACTGCATTTTCTCTCTCAGAATCTTCATCCATCTTCTTTTCCAAATCACCAAATGCTCAATTCCCTTCTTCCACTCTTCATTTGTTAAACTAGATGGCGATATTCTATGCTGAATCAATCCAAATGATTATCTTACCCATATTCATATGACTCATACTGCACTGTGTGATCTTCAATTTCAACTGATTCTTCAAGGACATCTGAAAAATCTTTCTAATCAGTTCTCTTTAATTCTCTATAATGACTGTTTCACTTTTACCCATTTCAAAATCTTCACCGTAAGATTATGTCTCTCTCCAACGTAAAGATACAATTATTATTGTAAGTAATTCTGTCAGCTATAAACCTACAGACTTACTAGCATCTGTAATAATTACTTTCTTTTCCCTTTCTTGGTAGAGGAATAGAGGCCATAATTCCTCCTATTTAAGGGTAATTTCTCTTCCTGAACTCTAGGTATTATTTTTATGTCTCTCAGACTATCTTCATGGTTTTTTTTCCTTTCAATTGTCTCCTTACCAGTATTAAAACACATAAGTCTTTCTATATTCGATCCCCAATGCAAAAATTTTTATTCAATTCCATTTCCTCTTTATAACCAAACATCTTGAAAGACTATACTCATTTTGTCTTTAGCTATTTTTACTTCTTCTTCATCTACCCACTATGCCTCTAACACTGCTATTGCCGAGATCACTGATGAATTCATTGTTGCTAGATCCTTTTCAAAACTTCACTTCTGCAGGATAATATTGTTAACCCTTCTCAAACTGCTTTCCTTGACTTACAAGACATGCCATATGTAGCTGGGGAAAGCAGTTAGGAAAATTAAATCTGGAGTCAGACTCCCAGCTTTAGATAAGTTACCTGACCTCTCCGTACTTCAGTTTCCACATATGTAAAATGGGAATAAACACAGAATATATGTTGTGGTGGTGAGGATTAAATGAGTTTCTATATGTAAAGTGGTGGTAAAAATGCCAACAGTAAACACTGCTCCTAGTTTATGCCTCACCTCTTTGGCTGGTATTCTTATTAGTATTGGTGTATATTTTTTATTTTTTCCTTTTCATCTCCTTTCTTTTTCTTATTCATCTTGTAAATCTGTCTATCTCAAAGTTTAGGTTTTGAACTTGAATCACTCTATATATTTGTTTTATATGTAAATTCTTGAATCGCTCCCTAGATCTATGAATCTAAATCTTTGGGTGACCGAAAGATCTTCTTTTAAAATAAGTGCTTCGGGTAATTCTGATATAAACATGTTTGTTTTCTTACATTAATTAGCTAATTGTTTATGTATTTGATGTAGATAAGAATTTGAGAATTACTGATAATGGTTTTCTCAGGATCCTGTATGGAACTTTTCTTTCACTCATGAAAGTAGATATGTATCTTCATGAGCAATCCAAGTGCTAATTATTCTGAACCTCTTTTCTTGAGGTCAGACTGTGATCATTTCAGGTTTGTAATCACATTTCCATATCTCTCTCTCTCTCTCTCTCTTCATATGGCTAGTTCAGAGACAGCTAAACTCACTATATCCCCAACTGTTATCTTCCTCAACCAAAAGCTACCCCTCTTCCAACATTATCAATCTCACTACTGAAGTTCAAATTTTTTTACTCCCTATCTCTCTCTCTCTCTTTACCTCATCTCATTATCCATCAAGTTCTAGTGAGCCTAAATATCTCTTGAATCTATTTTGACAACTCTGTAGTCCACAGGTCAGCATATCTTATCAGCGACTTTCAACAGGCATGCTGCACCACACTGCTGTGCCGCAAGAATTCTGAAAACATTGACACCTGACATTTACAGTTAGGGGTACTGACTGCTCTTCCCTTAGAAACTGTCAAATAAAAAGACAAATAAAAAAATGACACCAGCCAACACAACAACAGCCATCTGGTGTGAATGAATCAAAATTACACTTATTTTTTTTTGTCCGATCAGCAGAAAAGATAACATTTTTTGGTGTGTGACAGAATTTTAGTAATTAGTTTATGTGTGCCATGTGATAAAAAAGATAAAACATCGCTACTGTAGACATATAATTAATGTCTGATTTTGAGTGACTAAATTGTTTGTTAAATGAATAAATGGTGAAAAATAAAATTTTTCAGATAAGTAAAATAAATTACCTTCATCATTGTTATGGCAATATATCGAGCCTCCTTCACTATCATTGGTTCATACGAAACATCCAGCTTTGGTGATGCCAGTCCACCAAAAGTCATGTCAGTGTTAGAAGATACAGCTGTTATGGAAGGACTGCCAGGAATCCTTTGAGGTTTCTTTACTTGTTCTTGTTGTACAGATGGTTTCTTTTGAGAAACAGGAACAGCTTTCACTTCCACCTATCCATGATTATTAAAGAAACCAAATATTACTATTATATAATTGTGACACATGAAAAGAAGCAATTTACAATTACTGACTTAAAATTCTATAAATATTGTTATGATTGTTTCACCTTGAACATTCCCCTTAAATGCTTAAATAATAGTGCCAGAATAACCTTGATATAGATCAATAATATAGATCCTGAACACAGTATAAAAGACAGGCCTTTGTTTTTTTGAATAATCATAAATATTAAAACATAAAATAAAAATAAATGCTACCACTAATATAGTACAACAAAGGATTAAATAACAGAATGAATCTACACTGAATTCTTGAAGGAACTAAAATTATTCTATCTGGTAATTCAAGTATAAATATTTTCCCACAATCTTCACATACTTTGAAGTGTTAATATCAATTTTAACTGTACTATTCTGCAGAAGACATCTTAATTAAAACAATCAAACAAATCTTATATTTAAAAGCCTAAAGATGTTCATTTATTCTAGTGCAGAAAGAATAATTTTGGATATCTCTGTCACCAACATAAGCTATTTGAAAAGCAATCTAATTAAACTTTAAAACTCAACCTCTTTAGTAAAATGAGGCTATCTTTCATCTACTTCACTGTAAAGATGCAAAGAACAGATATATGGATTCTGGTCAAGAGGGCAATGTAGATAAATGCAGTACTTGCATCCTCCCACAACCGCATGAAAATTACAACTGAACTACAGATCCATCACTCAAAACCGCCTGAAATCTAGCTGAACAGAAGTTCTATAATTAAGGATATAGGAAAGCCACAACAGACTGATAGTGAAGTGTGGAAAAGAAAGGATCTTAACATGAATAATTTTTGGCAAAAATTTACTTTCTCTAAGACAAAGACTTTTAGCAGAAATAATTTTTTCTGAAAATAAGTTACTCCTTGTTCTTGGCCTTGAGTCTGGTTTCCCAGACTGTGGCCTTGGACTAGCTTTGAAATAGCAGGTGTTCTCAGAATGTTTCTCTCTGAATTAACTCTACAGATAAACATTGCAAGAAAGCTTGTTTCACTGCTTTGTCGTACTGCTATGCTTTCTCCACCTCCCTATTCCTCAATCAGTATGTAAGTAATTCTTCCTATAAAACTTAACTCCAAACTGCAGTTGGGGCTGCACTGATTTGAACAACTTGGGTTTCCATGTAGTCCAAGTAGCCGGCTAATTAAAGACTCCTAATTTCTTAATTTGGCTAATTGATTGTGTGGCAAGACGTTTGTTTCTTGCTGTTCTGATGTAACAATAGGAGGGATGGAGACACAGAAAGCTCTCCCACCACACCCCTGTGTGGCAGTTAAAAATCAGGAAGGGCTATCTTTCTTGGCTGTTGAGGTCCCCTCTAAGGAGCAAGGGGTCCTAGTACCAGGAAAAGAAATTCATGTTTTATTAATTCATTGTCTATTTAATAATTTCCAAATATGTAAAATTTTATTTACAAGTATTTTCCCAAAATTCAAGTTTTAAAGTGGAAATCTAACCTCAAACCATATCTATTAATAATGCATTTTGATTAAGTAGTTGCATAAAAGTTTTTTAGGGAGTGATGTCAGAGAAATGGCGTCGTAATAAGCGATACCGATAAATCTCCCCCAAAATTCAACAAGATCTTCAACCAGAGACAGAAAAATCTATCCTTGGAGCCTCCAGAAGTTCCACACTAAATGCAAAGGTATGATCGAGCGAAAAATTGACTAAATATATAATCAACCCCGAAGGAAATAAGACGGAGGAAGAAACACTCTGCCTTTCTCACTAACCTAAATAAGGGCTGTTTTCACTGGGAACTCAGAGTATAGGAACTAAGGGGGGCATAGGGTGTGAATAGTACCAGGCTGCGGCACAAACGTCAGAACCAGGCTGTGGCACGGACATCCAAGCCGAGGAAAAACTGTGCTTGTGGCAACCCAGTCAACACAAGCTAACGCTCGCACCAAACCCAGACAAAGGAAAACAAGTGAGCAGCCATCCGCCCCGATCTCCTGGTCGGTGTGCACAGTGTGTGAAAGACTCCTCCTAGAGCTCTGGGAGTGGGCACCCATGTTACCGGACAGAGGGGCAGAGTCAGAGGCCTTTGTGTGGGTCGAAACCAGAGTTTCAGGGTCGCCCCTGTGCCCTGAAAAGTGGCGCACGAGGAGTGAGTGGGAGTGAAATTCTCTATGCTCGAATTTTCCCGTGCAGGCGGAGCGCCTCACCCAGAGTGAGAGGCAGCCGGCCTGATATTCTGGTCGCCGAGCGCCAGTAGTGGGTGAGAGATTCCCCTGGGAGTGGGTGCCCCTGTTACCGGACAGAAGGACAGAGTGAGAGGCCTTTCTGTGGGCTGAATCTGGAGTCTCGGGGGTTGCCCCTGTGCCCTGAAAAAGCAGCGCACGGGGAAGGAGCCGGGAGCAAAATTCCCAACGCTGGAACTTCTCCTGGTGGGCAGGGCACATTACCCAGGGTGAGAGGCAGCCAACGAGGCAGCCGGCCCTATATCCTGGTCGGCGAGCTCAGATAGTGGGCGAGAGATTCTCCCAGGAGTGGGCGCCCATGTTCCCGGACAGAGGGGCAGAGTCAGAGGCCTTTGCGTGGGCTGTGACCAGAGTCTCAGTGTCACTGACCCTGTGCCCTGAAAAGCAGGTTACAAAAGTGAGATTCCCTACGCTTGAACTTCTCCAGGCGGGAAGGGCGCCTCACCCAGACATATAAGCTAACAGACCCGTGAAGGATTAGCTTAACCCACAGTCTGCTCGCCTCCCAACTGACCTATGCGACCCTAACTGACAAGCTCTCTCTCAGGTCAGCGATCTAAGACAAGAGGGGAGATATTTTTTAGTACCTCTTGTTATGCTATGCACATAGGGGAAGGGGCAACCTCTGATTTGCAGAGCTTGCATACTCAGGGCTATATGTTAAAAAGAGGGATTTGGCAGCTTGTAAGTCCTCCTGCTTTGCAAACAGCGACAAGGGCATCTTCTACCCAGCCAAAACAGGTTACAAAGTGCCAAAAGCCTGGGGAAAGGGGTCCCACAGAGTGCTGAGGCATTCGGGATGTGCCTAGAGGCACATAGAAAGGCACCATGAAAACAATTGGCTCCCAGCCCTGCCAGATTATGCGAGCGGCTCTGACTGACAGAGCCTTACCCAGAGCTCTGCGCTGAGTGGGAATAGAGTGGGGATTTGCCAGCTCTTTGAGCCTCTTACTCCCCAGGCAGAGGCAGCAGCAACCCCATAGCTGAATCATCAGGCTGCTAATTCTGGAAGGAAAGACTAGGAGAGAGGCTCCAGGAACACAAACTCTCTCATTGTCGGAACGTGCAAATGCTAATGAGCCTCGACTGCTAACGAGACTGAAGCCCAATATATGACATCGCCACAGAGACTTATCAACTGCAAACCTCTACCTAAGCGTGCCACAGGGGCAGAACCCGGGGTACAGAGTCACCGACCAGGAAGAGGGAGAGAAAAGAAAAAGCAAGAAGATAACCTCTCAAAATCAAGAATAATCCACAGACTTTATAACCTATCCCATTTTATTATATTTGTTCGTTTGTTTCTCTTATTTCTTCTCTTGATTATTTCCTTCCTTTTCCAATTTGGTCGTTTAACTCTCTGCCGGTCTTACTCTCTCCTCTCCTTGAACGACACTACCCATAAGTGTTACATCTCTCATTATCTTTCCTTTCCTCTTCCTTTCTCTCTGTGAGGGTTGCACTCCAAAACCCTTAATTCTCTCTGTCTCTCTACTTTTGTTCTTTTATCTTCTCTTTGTATTTTCCTCTTTCTTTTTTTCTCCCTCTATATTAGTTTCTTCTTTCTCCTTTACTTTTCCTCTCATTCAATCCTCAATCATGAACAATTTATTTTATTTGGGACTCAATTTTTTCTTAGTGCTGCTTTGGGGGTTTCTTACTTTGCTTTTTTAACTCACTAGCAGTGCTCCCAACTCTGGCTCTCCATTTTATCTAATTTTTGCTCCACTAAATAAAATAGTAATTCTTTCATTTTTTCCCATTTTTCCTGTCTCCCTCTTATTCCTCTCATTATATCTCTTAGTTAACCATCACCTAAAAGCAAATCATTTTATTCTTGACCCAAATTTTTTCCTTTTTTGCATTTTGTGGGACCATAAACCCTTTTTTTTGCCCCTTTATCACTTCTCCCCAACGCAGGCCCTCCATTATAGGTAGTTGTGGTTCTATTTAGCACAATATAATTCACAGTTCACCACAAGATTGTCTCAAGAAGGAGCGGAGAGGGAAGGAGTGAAAAAAAGGGGGGGGGAGAAATAATAATATTTTTATTTTTTTAACTTTTCATTCTTTATTAATTCTCATTAGTACTATCAACAAAACCACCCTCAGATGCCATTAAGGAAAAGGAAATCGAGTATCATGGATACAAAAGACAGAGAGGTAGCACAGATAGATGAGGAAAAATCTATGGAGAAAATATTTAATATATTGGAAACCTTGGAGCTAAATGACAGAGAATTTAAATTAGAAATCCTAAAAATACTCAGAGATATACAAGAAAACACAGAAAGGCAATTTAGGGAGCTCAGAAAACAACTCAATGAACACAAAGAATATATTACCAAGGAAATTGAAACTATAAAAACAAATCAAACAGAGATGAAAAACTCAATTCACAAGGTGAAAAATGAGGTAACAAGCTTAACTAATAGAACAGGACAGATAGAAGGTAGGATTAGTGAAATAGAAGACAAGCAACTTGAGGCACAACAGAGAGAAAAAGAAAGAGACTCAAAAATAAAAAAAATGAGAAAGCCCTACAGGAATTGTCTGACTCCATCAAAAAGAATAACATAAGAATAACAGGTATATCAGAGGGAGAAGAGAGAGAAAATGGAACGGAGAACATACTCAAAGAAATAATAGATGAGAACTTCCCAAGCCTGTAGAAAGAACTAAAGCCTCAAATTCAAGAAGCAAACAGAACTCTGAGTTTTCTTAACCCCAACAAACCTACTCCAAGGCACATCATAATGAAATTGGCACAAACCAACTGCAAAGAAAAAATTCTCAAGGCAGCCAGGGAAAAGAAGAATACAATATATAAAGGAAGGCCCATTAGATTATCATCAGATTTCGAAACAGAAACTCTACAAGCTAGAAGAGAGTGGAACCCAATATTAAAAGTCCTCTCAGGAACTTCCAGCCACGAATACTATACCCATCAAAGCTATCCTTCAAATATGAAGGAGAAATAAAAACATTCACAGATACAGAGAAGATGATGGAATTTATCATCAGAAAACCCCCACTCCAGGAATTACTAAAGGGCATTTTCCAACCAGATACAAAGAACAAAACAAAACAACAGGTAAAAGCTCTACCAAGAAAACAATAAAACCAAATTTAAACTGTGACAACAAAAAAAAAAAAAAGGGGGGGAGAAGATGAAAATTAACAGTAGCAAAGGACAATGGAGTACAGAAGTACTCACAAGATAGTGCATTACAATGAACAGGGTAAGAACCCTTTTCATTACTTAATGGTAACCAACTTTGAAAAAACCACAACAGAAGCACATGATTTAAAAAAGACAGCAACAGAGGAAAGAAGTATGGAATACAACCAAACAAAAACAAAGGACAGAAAAACAAAAGAGAAGAATCAAACAAGACACAAAACTGACAGAAAGCAACGTATAAAATGGCAATAGGGAACCCACACCTATAAATAAGTACACTAAATGTAAACAGATTAAACTCACTAATAAATTAAACTCAAAGAGTAGCAGAATGGATTAAAAAAGAAAATCCAACTGTATGCTGCCAACAAGAAACTCATCTAAGCAACAACAATAAAAACAAATTCAAAGTGAAAGGCTGGAAACAATACCCCAAGCAAATAACATCCAAAAAAAAGCAGGCATAGTAATACTCATATCTGATAATGCTGACTACAAGACAGCAAAAGTACTCAGAGACAAAAAAAAAATGTCATTTCATAATGATTCAGGGGATGCTGAATCAAGAAGACATAACAATTCTTAATATATATGCACCAAACCAAGGAGCACCTAAATATATGACAGCTACTTATTGACCTTAAAAAAAAACTGACAAAAATACAGTCATACTTGGAGACCTCAATACACCGCTGATGGCTCTAGATCGCTTATCCAAACAGAGAATCAATAAAGATATATAGGCCGTAAACAAAACACGAGAGCACCTGGATATGATTGACAGCTACAGCAGTGTTTTTCAACCAGTGTGCCGCAGCATACTAGTGTGCCGTGAGACATGGTCAGGTGTGAGTATAAATACATTTAGAAACTATATTATTACCTATATGTATAATATATACTGTGTTAGAGTGCCATTTTGGTAGGTGGTGTGCCCCAAGATTTTGTAAATGTAAAAAATATGCCGAGGCTCAAAAAAGGTTGAAAATCACTGATCTACAGGACATTTCATCCCTAAGTGACAGAGTATAAATTTTTCTCCAGTGTACAATACATGGATCATTCTCAAGAATTGACCATATGTTGGGCCACAAAAATAACATCAGCAAATTCAGAAAAATCGAAGTTGTACCAAGCATATTTTCTGATCATAAAGCCTTGAAACTAGAATTCAACTGCAAAAAAGAGGATAAAACCCCCACAAAAATGTGGAAACTAAACAACATACTTTTAAAAAATGAATGGGTCAAAGAAGAAATAAGTGCAGAGATCAAAAGATATATACAGACAAAGGAAAATGACAATACAACATATCAGGATCTATGGGATGCAGCAAAAGCAGCGATAAGAGGGAAGTTCAAATCACTTCAGGCATATATGAACAAACAAGAGAGAGCCCAAGTGAACCACTTAACTTCACACCTTAAGGAACTGGAAAAAGAAAAACAAAGACAACCCAAAACCAGCTGAAGAAAGCAGATAATAAAAATCAGAGCAGAAATAAATGAAATAGAGAACAGAAAAATTATAGAAAAAATTAATAAAACGAGGAGCTGGTTCTTTGAAAAGATCAAGAAAATTGACAAACCCTTGGCAAGACTTACCAAGGAAAAAAGAGAAAGAACTCATATAAACAAAATACAAAATGAAAGAGGAGAAATCACCACGGACATCATAGATATACAAAAAATTATTGTAAAATACTATGAAAAACTTTATGCCACTAAATTCAACAACCTAGAAGAAATGGATAAATTCCTAGAACAATACAACCTTCCTAGACTGAGTCAAGAAGCAGAAAGCCTAAACAGACCTATTAGTAGAGAAGAAATAGAAAAATCTATTAAAAACCTCCCCAAAAATAAAAGTCCAGGCCCTGACGGCTATACCAGCGAATTTTATCAAACATTCAAAGAAGACTTGGTTCCTATTCTACTCAACGTCTTCCAAAAAATTGAAGAAGAAGCAATACTTCCAAACACATTTTATGAGGCCAACATAACCCTCATACCAAAACCAGGCAAGGATGGCACAAAAAAAGAAAACTACAGACCAATATCTCTAATGAATACAGATGCTAAAATACTAAACAAAATACTAGCAAATCGAAAACAACAACATATTAAAAAAAATACATCATGATCAACTGGGATTCATCCCAGAATCTCAAGGATGGTTCAACATAAGTAAAACGGTTAATGTAATACACCATATCAACAAAACAAAGAACAAAAACCACATGATCTTATCAATAGACTCAGAAAAGGCTTTTGATAAAATACAACACAATTTTATGTTTAAGACTCTCAACAAAATGGGTATAGAAGGAAAATATCTCAACATGATAAAGGCCATATATGATAAACCATCAGCTAACATCATATTAAATGGCACTAAACTGAAGGCTTTCCCCCTTAAATCAGGAACAAGATAGGGTTGTCCACTTTCTCCACTCTTACTTAATGTGGTACTAGAGGTTCTAGCCAGAGCAATCAGACAACACAACGAAATAAAAGGCATCCATATCGGAAAAGAAGAAGTAAAGGTATCACTTTTTGCAGATGATATGATCCTATACATCGAAAACCCCAGAGAATCCACAAAAAGACTACTAGAAACAATAAGCCAATACAGTAAGGTCGCAGGATACAAAATTAACATACAGAAGTCAATAGCCTTTCTATATGCCAACAATGAAACAACTGAGAACGAACTCAAAAGAAGAATCCCCTTCACGATTGCAACAAAAAAAATAAAATACCTAGGAATAAACGTAATAAAGAATGTAAAGGACTTATATAATGATAACTATAAACCATTGTTAAGGGAAATTGAAAAAGATATAATGAGATGGAAGAATATTCCTTGTTCTTGGTTAGGAAGAAAAAATATAATCAAGATGGCCATATTACCCAAAGCAATATACAAATTTAATGCAATTCCCATCAAAATTACTATGACATTTTTTAAAGAAATGGAGCAAAAAATCATCAGATTTATATGGAACTATAAAAAACCCCGAATAGCCAAAGCAATCCTAAAGAAAAAGAATGAAGCTGGGGGCATTACAATACCTGACTTCAAACTCTATTATAGGGCCACGACAATCAAAACAGCATGGTATTGGCAGAAAAATAGACACTCAGACCAATGGAACAGAATAGAAAGTCCAGAAATAAAACCTCATATATATAGTCAAATAATTTTTGATCAAGGGGCCAACAACACACAATGGAGAAAAGAAAGCCTCTTCAATAAATGGTGCTGGGAAAACTGGAAAGCCACATGCAAAAGAATGAAACTGGACTACAGTTTGTCCCCCTGTACTAAAATTTACTCAAAATGGATCAAATATCTAAACATAAAACCTGAAACAATAAAATACATAGAAGACGACATAGGTAGTAAACTCATGGACCTGGGTTTTAAAGAGCATTTTATGAATTTGACTCCAAAGGCAAGAGAAGTGAAGGCAAAAATAAATGAATGGGACTATATCAGACTAAGAAGTTTTTGCTCAGCAAGAGAAACTGATAACAAAATAAACGGATAGCCAACTAAATGGGAAATGATATTTTCAAACAACAGCTCAGATAAGGGCCTAATATCCAAAATATACAAAGAACTCATAAAACTCAACAGCAAACGAACAATCCAATAAAAAAATGGGAAGAGGACATGAACAGACACTTCTCCCAGGAAGAAATATAAATGACCAACAGATATATGATAAGTTGCTCATCTTCTTTAGTTATTAAAGAAATGCAAGTTAAAACTGCAATGAGATACCACCTCACACTTGTTAGATTAGCTATTATTAACAAGACAGGTAATAGCAAATGTTGGAGAGGCTGTGGAGCAAAAGGAACCCTCATACACTGTTGGTGCGAATGTAAAGTAGTGCAACCATTATGGAAGAAAGTATGGTGGTTCCTCAAAAAACTGAAAATAGAACTACCTTATGACCCAGCAATCCCTCTACTGGGTATATATCCCAAAAACTCAGAAACATTAATACGTAAAGACACATGCAGCCCCATGTTCATTACAGCATTATTCACAGTGGCAAGGACATGGAAACAACCAAAAATCCCATCAATAGATGACTGGATAAAGAAGATGTGGCACATATACACTATGGAATACTACTCAGCCATAAGAAATGATGACATTGGATCATTTACAGCAAAATGGTGGGATCTTGATAACATTATACGAAGTGAAATAAGTAAATCAGAAAAAACCAGGAACTGTATTATTCCATACGTAGGTGGGACATAAAAGTGAGACTAAGAGACATTGATAAGAGTGTGGTGGTTATGGAGGGAGGGGGGAGAGGGAGAGGAAAAGGGGGAGGGGCACAAAGGAAACTAGATAGAAAGTGACAGAGGACAATCTGACTTTGGGTAATGGGTATGCAACATAATTGAATGACAAGATAACCTGGACATGTTATCTTTGAATATATGTATCCTGATTTATTGATATCTCCCCATTACAAAAATAAAATTAAATTAAATTAAAAAAAAAGAGTTTCCTCAGACATTTTGATCCTCTTTTCTTTTTGCTGCTCCGCTTCTATTTATCTTGTTCTCTAGATTGCTGATTCGATCCTCTGCTTCATTCACCCTATTTTAATTCCTTCTAGTGTAGTCTTCATTTCTGACACTGTATTTGTCACTTCTGACTAGTTCTTTCTATGATTTCAATGTCCTTTTTGATGCTTGCTATCTCTTTATTTAGGTGCTCATAATGACCATCCATTGTTGCTCTAAAATCTTTGAGCATCCTACCAATCATTATTCTAAATTCTGCATCTGGTAATTTGGTCATTTCCATTTCATCCAGTTCTTTTACTGGGCATTTCTCTTGTTGATTTATTTGGATTGCATTTCTCTGTTTTCCCATTTTGTCGGTGTATAGATTCCTTTGGGTATGTTGTCTTTGTATCTAGCTGATTCTAGAGTTGGTATTGTCTGCCTCCAATTTCAAGTTGTGTCATTTCTGTATTTTCTTGGGTTGACATCAGCTGTTGTTTATAATCTGCTGTGGGCTACTTTTCTGCTGTCACTGTTCTTTTTGCTATTTGTATTGGTGTTTTCTATGTCTTAGCTGGGTCAGTTGTGAGGAGCCCTTCCTTAAGATACCGCTCTAATCAGGGTTGTTAGGTCCTAAACTGATGCTCACTGTATCTGCCTGCTGGATTTCCCCACCCTGAACCCTCCTGGCTGAAGCCTGGTGCAGATCAGTGTGGGTCACTTCCAATTCAGATCTTGTGTTTGTCTCTGCTGGGCCCAGGTTTCGTATATATCAGCTGCATTACTAGGCTACCTTTTATCTACTCTTGGCCTAGGTGAAGTTTGTTTAAAAGTTCAGGTTCTTGAGATCTGCTTTCTGCCACCTCTTATCGCTGGCTACTTGTTGGGCTCAGTATTGTAATTCAGATATTGGGTACAGTATTGAATGTGGCTTTCCCCTTAGCCTCAGGTGTCATTCTATCTACACTATTTTTCTTTTTTTCTCTTTTATTTTTTTCTTCTTTTTCAGCCCTCAGAAGGGTATGGCCACAAGGGTCCACTGGGTGTGGCCTCTGTGTTCCCTATGTGTGGTCTGTACGTCAGCCTGCCACCACCGCTGCTGCCACCTTGGGCATTCAGGCTTGGGCGCTGCTGGTGCTGGCCTGCCACTGCAGCCATTGTGAGTGGGCCTGTGCACATGCGTGCTCTGGCTGCCGCTGCTTGCAGGCTTGCACATGTACTCTGTCCCTACCCCTAACCCCCGCCGCTGCAAACACCTCAGCCTCCAGGAGTACTCAGCAGTGTGGAAGGGCGGTGTAGCTCAGACCTCAGCACTCACTACCTGTGTCCCTGGTGTGCCCCCTGCTTTTAAGGGTCTCTTTGCTCTGACTGGAGCAGGAGAGCCTCTGGTGGGTGGGGCAATTTCTTCCCTTTGCTGGTGTTGCTGCTCCTAGGAAAACGGTCACTTTAGATTTGGGGAGTGACTGAGCCCAGGGGTTAGGGTGGCTTAACCTCAAAGTGGTTCTCCCTGTGCCTCTGAGATTACACTCTTCTCTGGCAACTACAGTCCTTTCAGCGCTCCCCGCTCCCAGAGATCCGGGTAAGTGGCTGTGAATGAGGTTTTCTGCGTAGTCCCTTTAAGACGGAACCTGGGTCTGAGAGTTCTGACTCTTTCTCACAAACAGTATCCTGGCTCTTTTCTCAGCTAAATACTGTTCATATGCCTCTGCTAGGCTCTGGTGCTCTAGTCTGGGGCTCTGGGCCTGGGGCTGAGGACCCACAAGTCTCTGGGCATCCCACCATGCCACAAGAGTCCCTCTGGGCCGCCACTCACTCCTGGGAGTAGGGCAGCCCTTTCTGCATCTCCACCTTTCCTATCAGTCTCAGTGTGGTTTCTTCAGTGGTCCTTGGTTATAGAATCCTCTTAGTTTAGTCCAAAGTTGGTTTTTCAAGATGATTGTTCTTAAAATTAAGTTGTAATCCACTTTGGTTCTGGGAGGCGGGAGTTGCAATGTCCAGATACTCCATCACCATCTTGCCGCTCTCCCTTTTATCAGATTTTTACCTCATTATCTGCTCACTCTATTATTAGAAACAGACTCAAAAGAGTTTGAATGGTTTGCCTGAGATCACACCTCTGGGATGCATTTGTTGCCTCCTAAACTAAAGCTATATACCAAGCTTGCGGGCACTCTTACCAGGCAGGTGGGAACAGCAGCCTTGAGTTCCAGGTAGTGTATTTTGATAAAAATCCTTTCCTCAGAGTATTTTTGGTCACTATCAGGATTACTTTAATCTCTATTTTTTTTATACTTTGCTTTTTGCATTCCATTAGAGTAATTCATAGTGGACATATGAACACCCAGATGGGGCATGATCTTAAAAAAGTAAAATCTAAGAGAAAATAGCATAATGGAGCATACTGTACTCATATGCATTGTATATATTGTATATAATTTAAATTATGTACTATTTTACCCTCTGTATGTATGTTTGGGTGATGATGCAAATCCTTATAATGTGAGTCATTGTCAAAACTTTGATAGCCACTGGTAAAGCCTGGTTTTTGTTTAGTATCAGGTTCAAATACTTTCACATACAGTTTTATTTACTGGTCTTAACACATCAGGTGAAAGGTTCCAATGGCACTGTGCTTTCTTATGGAATAAATCAAAGAATGTTCCAAGTAGTTGCAATAGTTATACTAACAGTAATATAGAAGCAAAATTTAGTGCTCTGTAATTAGAAGGAATTTTGTGGAATAAAATATTCTAAGCTCCAAACAATCAAATCACTTTGTAATATAATTTTGAGGTGTGGGGGCAGTTGGGGAGTGCCTACACACATTTTCATTCATTATTAATTTTTTCAGAAATATAATAAAAGTTTCAAATAATATCCTTACGTTAATAAATTATATCACAAAGGGCTTAAGTTCATACATTACAATATGTTCTAAATGTCTTTATCAATGTCTCAGAGAAAAGGTATCCAAAGAACTATATTTATCAGTATAGTACATGATAATTTCCATTTTTCACTCTTTTACATTTCAAATTCATTTAGAGTTTATTTAATAAGTATCATCATTATATTTTCTTTTTGGTACAGAATATAATTGAGTTTTTAAAAATATATATACAAATTTTTTTTTTTAGAGGGACAGAGAGAGAGAGAGAGTCAGAGAGAGGGACAGACAGGGACAGATAGACAGGAACGAAGAGAGATGAGAAGTATCAATCATCAGTTTTTCGTTGCGACACCTTAGTTGTTCATTAATTGCTTTCTCATATGTGCCTTGTATGCAGGCCTTCAGCAGACTGAGTAACCCCTTGCTCGAGCCAGTGACCTTGGGTCCAAGCTGGTGAGCTTTGCTCAAACCAGATGAGCCCATGCTCAAGCTAGTGATCTCGGGGTCTCGAACCTGGGTCTATCGCATCCCAGTCCGATGCTCTATCCACTGCGCCACTGCCTGGACAGGCTATACAAAATTTTTCAAGTTATTCTTTTATTGATTTCTTATATCACTATGTATTAATGGACTTCCCTTTATACGCTTAATGTTCTTTACACGGACACTCTATCTTCCTTTTGTGTTATGGTATTACCTAGCAAAATGTAAAAAAAACAAAAAAATATGTAACTTGGAAATTAAATACGAATAATATAAACAAGTAATTTGAACAATTTTCGGCCTCCTCCATTACATACATGTAAAGAAGGTACTGCAAATGAACACTAGACACATGCCATTTCAAAACTTTTACCACTTATGGGGCCCACCCAAGCTGTTTCTAGTGGACTTTCTATATGAATGGCCTGTCTTGGCTCACACTTCACTTTCCGAAAAATGACTCAAGCAGCATCTGGCCTCATCACATCCCATGCATCTCACTATGTGCCCCAGGCCCTGCACTAGAAGTAGCCATTCTTGGTTCAAAGCTTAGTCTTGGCTGGACACTTCTAAGCCCAGCATTAAGTAAATCCTGATGCAGACTGTTTTGCAGCTCATGGTGGGTGGCCCTGAGCAGAAAACAGGAAGTGGCTGACTTTGGCCTGCATACCCTGGGAGGACCCAGAGACAGTGCACTCATTGCACAGCTTCACATCAGGTAGAAATACCACCTAATCATTTCTACAAGTGACACTCTTAAGGGATGAACTTAGTGGACAGCAGAGCCCCGTGAAATAAATCCTGCTCTCTGTGGGATGGGCCCCTGCACAACTGAAACTCCACAGTGGTATGATATCAGTGGTCTGTGTTCACAGCCAGGTCTTCCAGCTAATTGGCTTAGGCGAAAATCTCTCCCACTGATGTGCCAAAAGCAATGAAGGTTCAATTACAAGCTCACACAGGTGGTGTTAGAGGGGCACACATATCAAGTGTCCAGCTTTGGTGATGGAGGAGCCTGTGCCACTGGACCCTACAGCACACCTACTACATTAAGCCACTTCACCCAGCCTAGGAGAGGTCTCTACATAATGCACAGAAACAAACACAGGTAGGAAACCAAAATAAGGAGACATTCAAAACACTGATTATAAGGATGCTGAATGAACTTAGTGAGAACCTCAACAGTAAAGAAAAATATCAGAAAATAAAAATAAAAATAAAATGATGATAGCTCTACCTACTACATAGAAACAAACACAGGTAGGCAACCAAAATGAGGAGACAGATTTCATAACATTGGTTATAAGGATGCTCAATGAACTTAGTGAGAACCTCAGCAGTATAAAAGAATTTCAGAAAAGAACAATGAATAAAAAAAAGAATGATGATAGTATAAAGAGCCTCTGGAACAACACTTAGATCATAGGGGTGCTGGAAGGAGAAAAGAGCAAGAAATTGAAAACCTATTTGAAAAAATAATGACTGAAAACTTCCCTAACTTGATAAAGGAAACAGATACAAGTCCAGGAAGTAGAGAGACTGTCAAACAAGATGAATCCAAAGAAGAACACACCGAGACACATCATAATTAAAATGCAAAAAGTTAAGACAAAGGGATAATCTTAAAAGCAGCAAGAGAAAAGCAGTCAGTTACTTTAATAAGACTGTCAGCTGATTTCTCAACACAAACTTTGCAGGTGAGAAGGGATTGGCAAGAAACATTCAATGTGATAAAAATGACAGACCTCTAACCAAGATTACTTTACCCAGCAAAGCTATCATTTAGAATTGAAGGATAAAGAGTTTCCCAGACTAGAAAACACTGAAGGAGTTCATCACCACCATATTGTATTATATAAAATGTTAAAGGGTTTTTCTTAAGAAGAAGATAAAAAATATAAACAATAAAATGTCAATAAATACATATCTAACAACAACTGAATCTAAATAAATAAACAAGCAGAACAAGCAAGACTCATGGATATAGAGAACATTTTGACAGCTGCCAGATGGAATGGGGGATTGGAGAGATGGGTGAAAAAACTGGAGGGATTAAGTAGAAATGGTTGTTACAGAATGGCCAATGGGGATGTAAAAACAGCATTAAAATATAATCCATAATATTCTAATAACTATATATGTTGTTAGATGGGTGCAAAATTTATCGGGATGATCACTTAGTAAGTTACATAATGTCTAATCACTGGGGTGTATACCTGAAATTAATATAACAATGTATGTCAACTATAACCAAAAAGTAAAAATGATATAAAAAGGAAATAAATATATTATTAGTTACAATAGTAACTAATAGATGTCTACTATTTTAACTTTGATATAATTACCTTCATATTGGGAACATGTACCACATCACCATACTGGTCTTTTGTTTGAACAGTTATGGTGGTAGGCCAACCACAACGAATATCATCTTTATTCAGGATCAAAGATGTCTTCTGAGGATCAGCATAGGAATCTGGCTGAAGCCACCTAGCAATAAACAAAACAAAACAAGGAAACAATAAATTCATGAATATCTTTAATGATTAACATGAGATTAAGCCAAATGAATAAAATGTATCAAAATGCCAACAATAACATCTTCATTTCTGATTCAGTGATAATCATAATAAATTTCTTCCTTGGAAATTGTTAATGAAAAAATTCATTAAAAATATGCCAAAGCACTGATGTCACCGATTCAAAATGCCAGGCTTGACTGGTCAAGGCACGTATGAAAAGCAACCTATAAATTGATGCTTACTACTTCCCCCATCAGCCTTTCTTTTTCTCTCTCTCTCCTCTCTAAAATGAATAAATAAAATCTTAAAAATATATACACCAAAGCACCTAAGATTTCTGAGTTTACAAACAAATTTTAAAATACAAAAATTTGAAATTTCAGCTATGGTTGATTTAAGATAATCAAGGAAATGAATTTAGGTTGAGTATAATTTGAAGTATCAAGTACACTCATTCTTACTGAGGAAGGTTTGCCTTAACTTGCCAGCTTAATAACCAGAGAAAGAGCAACTACTCTGTAAAAGGGACAGAAATGGAATTCTGCTTACGAGAGCAGCTCAGTAAAACATGTATACTGTCCACCTCCTTACACAATTTCTCAACTATCTTCCCTCATTACATCCCCTTCCACATCCATTTTGCCAATTTTCTATACTTTGTGAAAGCTATCCATGAAGTCATTTCACGATCAACAATGAAGCTATCCTGTGATATGAGTAATAAATAATACTGTCATGTGTAAATCTGTCCATAAACACAGTAGTAAGGCTGACTTAAAATATATTCGATTCTTCTCCTATCATCATTTTGGTTTTTAAAAACTAAAAAGTAATCTCTGTATTTTTAAAGTTAAAAGAATAACAATAGGAAAAATGATGATGAAGTAGGTGAATGTCACAACTCCCACCTCCCAGAATCAAAGTGGATTACAACTTAACATAGAAATAATCATCTTGAAAAACCAACTTTGGACCAAACTAAGAGAATCAATAACCAAGGATCACCGAGGAATCACACTGAGCTGGTAGGAAAGGCGGAGACACAGAAAGGGCTGCCTGGCTCCCAGGAGTGAGCGGCAGCCTGCAGAGTCTCTAATGGCTGGGTGGGGGGGGCAGTTTCCTGGAGAGTTGTGGAGCCCCAGCCCTAGAACCAGAGCCCCAGAGACAATTATAGGCATACAGACAGTGGTTAGCTAAAAGAAGAGCTGGGTTACTGTATGCGAGAGGGAGACAGAACTCTCAGACCCAGGCTGTCTTGAAGGGACCATGCAGAAAACCTCATTCACAGCCACTTACCCGGGGCTCAGGGAGTGGGGAGAGCCGAGAGGACTGGAGTAGCAAGAGAAGAGTGTAGTCTCAGGGGCACAGGGAGAGATTGTGGGTGACAGCAACCCTGATCCCTGTACTGGGTCGCTCCCCAAACCTAAAGTGCCCATTCTTCCTGGGAGAACCAAGCCACAAAGAGAATCAAGTACCCAACCCACCAGAGGCTCTCCTGCTTCAGTCAGTGCAGAGACACTTAGAAGCAGGGGACAAATCAGGGACACAGAATTTGAGTGCTGAGGTCAGGGCTACAGGACCCCCAACCTGCTGAGTACCCTCCAAAGAGTAGGAGAGCCCGACTGCAGCCGTGGCTGGGGTGCTTGGCCCACATGGGCATTGGGGGCAGAGTCCAGCAAGGCAGCCTGCACACCAATAACAAGGGGCAAAGCCTGAAGGGGCCAGCCACAGGCCAGCGAGGGCAGACCCTGCGTGGCCAGGCAGATCCCAGCAGGGTGAGGCATCCCGCATGCCTGCGGTGGGTGGAGCCTGACGAGAGGTGCCGTGCACGAGTGGGGGGCAGAAGCAGGCAGTCCCCCGCCCACAGGGAGGAGCAGAGCCCGGAAAGGTGTCCTGCATGCTCTCAGGGTGCGGAACCCAGAGAGGCAGCTAGCGCATTTGTGAAGGGTGAAGCCTGGCGGCCTGCGCTGCAGAGAGGGGGGCGTCCTGCACTCCTGTGAGGGTGGAACCAGGAGAAACAGCCCCTTCCCACGGGAGGAACAGCCCAGTGAGGCAAGGAGACCCACATGCCCTCAGAGCAGCCCTAGGTGTGGCCCGGCGAGCCGTGCTCGTGCCTGAGTGCCTGAGGAGGCGGAAGAGGGGGGCCGGCGGAAAGACCTCACTTCAGTAATAGAGATACCACACACACTGGCCAAGCGTAAACAAAAGCCAGCCTAGGAGTGCAACTGATATTCACAAAGGCATCAGGGCCCAGCAGAAGCAGCCACACATTCTGGATCGCTTGTAGCTCCAAGAAGTTTCCTAAGGGCTAGTAAAAAGCAGTGAATCACACTGGTCTGCGCCCAGTTCCGACCAGGGAGGTCCAGGGTTGGTACATCTAGCAGCCTGATATGAAGAGCATCAGCTCAAGACCTAACAACCATAGTTAGAGTGGTATCAAGTTTATAAAAAGACAAAATGGGAAGACAGAGAAGTGCAATTCAAATGAATCAACAAGAGAAATACCCAGAAAAATAACTGAATGAAATTGAAATGAAGATACTGCATGCAGAGTTTAGAATGATTGTTGGGATCATTATTGCTCAAGGATCTTAGAGCAACAATAGATGGACAAAGTAAGCACCTAAACAAAAAGATAGCAAGTATCAAAAAGGACATTGAAATTATAAAAAAAATCAGACAGAAATAACAATATCAAAAATGAAGACTACACTAGAAAAAATTAAAAGCAGGCTGGATGAAGCACAGAATTGAATCAGCAACTTAGAGGACAAGATAAGCAAAAGCATGGAAGCAGAACAGCAAAAAGAAAAGAGGATCAAAAAGGTCTGAGGAAACTCTAAGAAAGCTAAGGGACAACATAAAGAGAAACAATATCCACATAATAGGGATTCCTGAAGGAGAAGAGAAAGAACAAGGGATAGAGAACCCGATTGAAGAAATTATAGCTGAAAATTTCCCTACATTGATGTAGGAAAGAGTCACACAGATTCAAAAAGCAGAGAGAACCCCATTAAAAAAGAACCCAAAGAGACCCACATCAAGACACATCAAATCAAAATACCAAAGCTAAAAGATAAAGAAAGAATACTAAAACTGCAAGAGAAAAACAGTCAATCACCTACAAAAGAAACCCCCATAAGGATGACATCCAACTTTTCAACAGAAACACTTGAGGCCAGAAGGGAATGGTAAGAAATATTCAAAGTAATGCAGAACAAGAACCTACAACCAAGACTTCTTTATCTAGCAAGGCTATCGTTTAAAATTGAAAGAGAAATAAAAAGATACCCAGACAAAAAAAATAAACATTCAAGAAATTCATCACAACCAAACCAATGATGCAAGAAATATTAAGGGGTCTGTGTAGACAAAACAAAGTGGGGGGAAAAATCTAGTAAAAAAGGAATATAGATTTAACGAAAAAAAGACAATTTACAACTACATATCAATAATAACCTTAAATGTAAATGAATTAAATGCTCCAATCAAAAGACATAGGTTAGCTGAATGGATAAGAAAATAGGACCCATACATATGCTGTCTACAAGAGACCCATCTTAAAACAAAACAGACACATAGACTGAAAGTAAAAGGATGGAAAAAAATATGTCATGCAAATGAAAATGAAAAAAAAGCTGAGGTAGAAATACTTATATCTGACAAAATAGACTTTAAAACAAAGACTATAGTAAGACATAAAGAAAGTCACTACATAATGATAAAAGGAGCAATCTAACAGGAAGAGATAACCATTATAAATATCTATGCACCTAATATAGGAGCACCTAAATATATAAAGCAGACTTTGATGGACATAAAGGGCGTGATCAACAGCAATACTATAATAGTAAGGAATTTCAATACCCCAATAACATCACTGGATAGATCCTCAAGACAGAATATTAACAAAGAAACAGCAGCCTTAAAGGACACACTAGATCAACTGGATTTCATAGGTATCTTCAGAACCTTTCACCCTAAAGCAACAGAATATACATTCCTTTTAAGTGCTCATGGTACATTCTCTAGGATAGACCACCTATTAGGGCATAAAACAAGTCTCAACAAATTTAAGGAGACTGAAATCATATCAAGCATCTTTTCAGACCACAATAGCATAAAAACTAGAAATCAACTACAATAGAAAAACTAAAAAACACTCAAACACTTGGAAAGTAAACAACATATTATTAAATAACAAATGGGTCAACAATGAAACCAAGAAAGAAATAAAAAATTTCCTTGAAACAAATGAAAATGAGCATACAACAACTCAAAAACTATGGGACACAGCAAAAGCAGTCCTGAGAGGGAAGTTCATAGCATTACAAGCGTACCTTAAGAAGCTAGAAAAAGCTCTAATAAACAACTTAACCCTGCAACTAAAAGAACTAGACAAAGAACAGCAAGCAAAAGGAAGGAAATACTAAACATCAGAGTGGAAATAAATGACATATAGACTAAAAAAAAATACAGAAGATCAATGAAACCAAGAGCTGGTTCTTTGAAAAGGTAAATGAGATCGATGAAACGTTAGCCAGACTCACCAAGAAAAAGAGAGGACTCAAATAAATACAAAATTAGAGAGTGGAGAAGTAACAACTGTCACAGCAGAAATACAAAGGATTGTAAAAAAAAATACTATGGGGGAGATGACATCAGAGTAATGGCGGGGTAGGAAGCGATACCGATAAATCTCCCCCAAAACTCAACAAGATCTTCAACCAGAAACAGAAAAACCTATACCTGGAGCCTCCAGATGCTTCGCAATACACCCAAAGGTATGGTTGAGTGAAAAATTGGCTAAATATATAACCAAACCCTGAAGGAAATAGGGAGTAAGAAATGCTCCGCCTTCCTCACTAACCTAAACAGGGCGGCTTTCTCTGGTAACTGTGAATATAGAAACTGAGGCGGGCAAAGGGGGTGAATAGATCCAAGCCGCGGCACAAACGGCCGAACCAGGCTGTGGCACGGAGATCCAAGCCGAGGAAAAACTGATCCTGTGGCAACTCGGGCAATACAAGCTAACACTCGTGCCAAACCCAAACGAAGAAAGACAAGTGGAGCGGCCATTTTACCCAGTCTCCTGGTCGGCGTGCAAGCAGTAGTTAGTGGGCGAGAGATTTCTTCCTAGACCCCAGGGGTGGGTGCCCGTGTTGCCCCACGGAGAGGCAGGGTCAGAGGCCTTTCTGTGGGCCGAGGGCAGAGTCTCTGGGCAGCCCCAGCGCCCTGGGAAAGCTGTGCACAGGAGGGAGCGAGAACTAATTCCAACGGTGGAGATTTTCCATGCTGGAGGGAGTTTCACTCAGAGGGAAACGCAGCCGGCCTCATATCCTGGTCTGCGTGCGCAGCTAGTGAATGAGAGATTCCTCTGAGTGCCTCGGCAGTGCGCGCCCGTGTTATCGCACAGAGGGGCAGAGTCAGGGGCCTTTGTGTGGGCCAAAGCGGAATCTCGGGCCGCTCCAGCGCCTTGCAAAAGCCGCGCACGGGGATGGAGCGAGACTCAATTCAAACGCTGCAACTTTTCCCTGCGGTTGGGGGTTTCACTCAGAGCGTGAGACTGCTGGCCGGATATCCTGGTCGCAGACAGTGAGTGAGAGTTTCCTCCAAGCGTCCCGGAAGTGGGCGCCTGCCTGTGTTACCGGACAGAGTGGCAGAGCCAGAGGTCTTTGAGTGGGCGGAAAGCCCGCCTGATTATGCTAGCAGCTCTGACTGACTGAGCCTTACCCAGAGCCCTGTGCTGAGTGGAAAAAGAGTGGGGAGTTGACAGCTCTTTGAGTCTCTTACTATTCAGGCAGAGGCAGCAGAAACCCCATAGCTGGATTATCAGGCTACTAATTGAGGAAGGAAAGACTAGGAGAAAGGCTCCAGGAACACGGACTCTCTCACTGTCGGAGCCTATAAATGCTAATGAGCATCGACTGCCAAAGAGACTAAAGCACAATACATGACATTGCCATAGAGACTTATCAACTGCAAACCTCTACCTGAGCGTGCCAAAGGGGCAGAACCCGGGGTACAGAGTCACCGACCAGGAAGAGGGAGAGAAAAGAAAAAGCAAGAAGATAACCTCTCAAAATCAAGAATAATCTGCAGACTTTATAACCTATCCCATTTTATTATATTTGTTCGTTTGTTTCTCTTATCTTCATTCTTGATACTTTTTTTCCTCCTCCAATTTGGCCGATTAACTCTCTGCTGGTCTTACTCTCTCCTCTTCTTGAACTAGACTACCCATAAGTGTTACATCTCCCATTATCTTTTCTCTTCTCTTCCTTTCTCTCTATGAGGGTTGCACTCCAAAACCCTTAACTCTCTCTCTCTCTCTCTCCTTTCTTTTTTCTTCTTTTAGTGGTTCCCTCTTTTTTTTTCTCTCTCTCTCTCTTTCTTTTCTCCCTCTATATTAGTTTCTTCCTTTCTCCTTTACATCTCCTCACATTCAAACCTCAATAACAAACAAATTATCTGGGACTCAAACTTATGTTTGTGGCATTTTGGGGGGTTTTTACTTCACCTTTTTAACTCACTAGCAGTGCTCCCATCCCTGGCTCTCCATATTATATAGTTCTTGTTCCACTAAATACAATAGTAATTTTTTAATTTGTCCCCCCATTTTTCCATTTTCCTCTTATTCCTCTCATCATAACTCTTAGACAACCAACACCTAAAAGCAAATCATTTTATTCTTGAACCAAATTTTTTCCTTATTTGCTTTTTGTGGGTCCATACACGCTTTTTTTTTTTTTTTGCCCCTTTATTACTTTTCCCCAATTCAGGCCCTCCATCACAGGCATTGTTTGTTATAATTCAGTTCACCACAAGATTTTCTCAAGAAAGAGGGGAGAGCAGAGGAGAGGAAAAAAGGAGGGGGGGAATAATTTCCTTTTTTAAAAATTTTTATTTTATTTTATTTTTCTTTATTTCATTATTAATTTTTTTAAAAAAAACAACTCTTCGATTTTTTTTTTTAATTTTTTTTAACTTTTTATTCTTTATTAAATCTCATTAATACTATCAACAAAACCACCCTCAGATGCCATTAAGGAAGAGAAAATCGAATATCATAGATACAAAAGAAAGAGAGGTAACACAGCTAGATGAGGAAAAATCTATGGAGAAAAAATTTAATATATTGGAAACCTTGGAGCTAAATGACAGAGAATTCAAGATAGAAATCCGAAAAATCCTCCGAGATATACAAGAAAACACAGAAAGGCAATTTAGGGAGCTCAGAAAACAACTCAATGAACACAAAGAATATATGTCCAAGGAAATTGAAACTATAAAAACAAATCAAACAGAGATGAAAAACTCAATTCACGAGCTGAAAAACGAAGTAACAAGCTTAGCCAATAGAACAGGTGAGATAGAAGAGAGGATTAGTGAAATAGAAGACAAGCAACTTGAGGCACAACAGAGAGAAGAAGAAAGAGACTCAAAAATTTAAAAAATGAGATAGCCCTACAAGAATTATCTGACTCCATCAAAAAGAATAACATAAGAATAATAGGTATATCAGAGGGAGAAAAGAGAGAAAATGGAATGGAGAACATACTCAAACAAATAATAGATGAGAACTTCCCAAGCCTGTGGAAAGAACTAAAGCGTCAAGTTCAAGAAGCAAACAGAACTCCGAGTTTTCTTAACCCCAACAAACCTACTCCAAGGCATATCATAATGAAATTGACACAAACCAACAGCAAGGAAAAAATTCTCAAGGCAGCCAGGGAAAAGAAGAATACAATATATAAAGGAAGGCCCATTAGATTATCATCAGATTTCTCAGCAGAAACTCTACAAGCTAGAAGAGAGTGGACCCCAATATTTAAAGTCCTGAAAGAGAGGAACTTTCAGCCACGAATACTATACCCATCAAAGCTATCCTTCAAATATGAAGGAGAAATAAAAACATTCACAGATACAGAAAAGATGAGGGAATTTATCATCAGAAAACCCCCACTCCAGGAATTACTAAAGGGGGTTCTCCAATCAGATACAAAAATTAAAAAAAAACAGAGCCACAAGTAAAAGCTCCAAGAAGAACACAATAAAACCAAATTTAAACTGTGACAACAACAAAAAGAAAGAGGGGGAGAAGATGGAGATTAACAGTAGCAAAGGACGATGGAGTGCAAAAGTACTCACAAAATAGTTCGCTACAATGAACAGGGTAGGGACCCTTTTCATTACTCAAAGGTAACCACCATTGAAAAAACCACCACAGAAGCACATGAGATAAAAAAGATAGCAACAGAAGAAAGATGTATGGAATACAACCAAATAAAAACAAAAGATAGAAAAACGAAAGAGAAGGATCAAACAAGACACAAAACTAACAGAAAGCAAGATATAAAATGGCAATAGGGAACTCACAAGTGTCAATAATTACACTAAATGTAAACGGATTAAACTCACCAATAAAAAGGCACAGAGTAGCCGAATGGATTAAAAAAGAAAATCCAACTGTATGCTGCCTACAGGAAACTCATCTAAGTAACAAGGATAAAAACAAATTCAAAGTGAAAGGCTGGAAAACAATACTCCAAGCAAATAACATCCAAAAAAAAGCAGGTGTAGCAATACTCATATCGGATAATGCTGACTACAAGACAGGAAAAGTACTCAGAGACAAAAATGGCCATTTCATAATGGCTAAGGGGACACTGAATCAAGAAGAAATAACAATTCTTAATATATATGCACCAAACCAAGGAGCACCAAAATATATAAGACAGCTACTTATTGATCTTAAAACAAAAACTGACAAAAACACAATCATACTTGGACACCTCAATACACCGCTGACGGCTCTAGATCGGTCATCCAAACAGAGAATCAATAAAGACATAGTGGCCTTAAAGAAAACACTAGAGCACCTGGATATGATAGACATCTACAGGACATTTCATCCCAAAGTGACTGAGTATACATTTTTCTCCAGTGTACATGGATCATTCTCAAGAATTGACCATATGTTGGGCCACAAAAAAAACATCAGCAAATTCAGAAAAATTGAAGTTGTACCAAGCATATTTTCTGACCATAAAGCCTTGAAACTAGAATTCAACTGCAAAAAGAGGAAAAAAATCCCACAAAAATGTGGAAACTAAACAACATACTTTTAAAAAATGAATGGGTCAAAGAAGAAATAAGTGCAGAGATCAAAAGACAAAGGAAAATGACAATACGACATATCAGAATCTATGGGATGCAGCAAAAGCAGTGATAAGAGGGAAGTTCATATCACTTCAGGCATATATGAACAAACAAGAGAGAGCCCAAGTGAACCACTTAACTTCCCACCTTAAGGAACTAGAAAAAGAAGAACAAAGACAACCCAAAACCAGCCAAAGAAAGGAGATAATAAAAATCAGAGCAGAAATAAAAGAATTAGAGAACAGAAAAACTATAGAAAAAATTAATAGAACAAGGAGCTGGTTCTTTGAAAAGATCAACAAAATTGACAAACCCTTGGCAAGATTTACCAAGGAAAAAAGAGAAAGAACTCATATAAACAAAATCCAAATTGAAAGAGGAAAAATCACCACGGACACCGTAGATATACAAAGAATTATTGTAGAATACTATGAAAAACTTTATGCCACTAAATTCAACAACCTAGAAGAAATGGATAAATTCCTAGAAAAATACAACCTTCCTAGACTGAGTCAAGAAGAAGCAGAAAGCCTAAACAGACCTATTAGTAGAGAAGAAATAGAAAAAACCATTAAAAACCTCCCCAAAAATAAAAGTCCAGGCCCTGACGGCTATACCAGCGAATTTTATCAAACATTCAAAGAAGACTTGGTTCCTATTCTACTCAACGTCTTCCAAAAAATTGAAGAAGGAAGCAATACTTCCAAACACATTTTATGAGGCCAACATAACCCTCATACCAAAACCAGGCAAGGATGGCACAAAAAAAGAAGACTATATACCAATATCTCTAATGAATACAGATGCTAAAATACTAAACAAAATACTAGCAAATAGAATACAACAACATATTAAAAAAATAATACATCATGATCAAGTGGGATTCATCCCAGAATCTCAAGGATGGTTCAACATACGTAAAAACGGTTAACGTAATACACCATATCAACAAAACAAAGAATAAAAACCACATGATCTTATCAATAGACGCAGAAAAGGCTTTCGATAAAATACAACACAATTTTATGTTTAAGACTCTCAACAAAATGGGTATAGAAGGAAAATATCTCAACATGATAAAGGCCATATATGATAAACCATCAGCTAACATCATATTAAATGGCACGAAACTGAAGGCTTTCCCCCTTAAATCAGGAACAAGACAGGGTTGTCCACTCTCTCCACTCTTATTTAATGTGGTACTAGAGGTTCTAGCCAGAGCAATCAGACAAGACAAAGAAATAAAAGGCATCCATATCGGAAAAGAAGAAGTAAAGGTATCACTTTTTGCAGATGATATGATCCTATACATCGAAAACCCCAAAGAATCCACAAAAAGACTACTAGAAACAATAAGCCAATATAGTGAGGTCGCAGGATACAAAATTAACATACAGAAGTCAATAGCCTTTCTATATGCCAACAATGAAACAACTGAGAAGGAACTCAAAAGAATAATCCCCTTCACGATTGCAACAAAAAAAAATAAAATACCTAGGAATAAACATAACAAAGAATGTAAAGGACTTATATAATGAAAGCTATAAACTATTGTTAAGGGAAATCGAAAAAGATATAATGAGATGGAAGAATATACCTTGTTCTTGGCTAGGAAGAATAAATATAATCAAGATGGCTATATTACCCAAAGCAATATACAAATTTAATGCAATTCCCATCAAACTTCCAATGACGTTTTTTAAAGAAATAGAGCAAAAAATCATCAGATTTATATGGAACTATAAAAAACCCCGAATAGCCAAAGCAATCCTAAAGAAAAAGAATGAAGCTGGGGGCATTACAATACCTGACTTCAAACTCTATTATAGGGCCACGACAATCAAAACAGCATGGTATTGGCAGAAAAATAGACACTCAGACCAATGGAACAGAATAGAAAGTCCAGAAATAAAACCACATATATATAGTCAAATAATTTTTGATAAAGGGGCCAACAACACACAATGGAGAAAAGAAAGCCTCTTCAATAAATGGTGCTGGGAAAACTGGAAAGCCACATGCAAAAGAATGAAACTGGACTACAGTTTGTCCCCCTGTACTAAAATTAACTCAAAATGGATCAAAGATCTAAACATAAGACCTGAAACAATTAAGTACATAGAAGAAGACATAGGTACTCAACTCATGGACCTGGGTTTTAAAGAGCATTTTATGAATTTGACTCCAATGGCAAGAGAAGTGAAGGCAAAAATTAATGAATGGGACTATATCAGACTAAGAAGTTTTTGCTCAGCAAGAGAAACTGATAACAAAATAAACAGAAAGTCAACTAAATGGGAAATGATATTTTCAAACAACAGCTCAGATAAGGGCCTAATATCCAAAATATACAAAGAACTCATAAAACTCAACAACAAACAAACAAACAATCCAATAAAAAAATGGGAAGAGGATATGAATAGACACTTCTCCCAGGAAGAAATACAAATGGCCAACAGATATATGAAAAGATGCTCATCTTCTTTAGCTATTAGAGAAATGCAAATCAAAACAGCAATGAGATACCACCTCACACCTATTCGATTAGCTGTTATTAGCAAGACAGGTAATAGCAAATGTTGGAGAGGCTGTGGAGAAAAAGGAACCCTCATACACTGTTGGTGGGAATGTAAAGTAGTACAACCGTTATGGAAGAAAGTATGGTGGTTCCTCAAAAAACTGAAAATAGAACTACCTTATGACCCAGCAATCCCTCTACTGGGTATATATCCCAAAAACTCAGAAACATTGATACGTAAAGACACATGCAGCCCCATGTTTATTGCAGCATTGTTCACAGTGGCCAGGACATGGAAACAACCAAAAAGCCCGTCAATAGATGACTGGATAAAGAAGATGTGGCACTTATACACTATGGAATACTACTCAGCCATAAGAAATGATGACATCGGAACATTTACAGCAAAATGGTGGGATCTTGATAACATGATACGAAGCAAAATAAGTAAATCAGAAAAAACCAGGAACTGCATTATTCCATACGTAGGTGGGACATAAAAGGGAAACTAAGAGGCATTGATAAGAGTGTGGTGGTTACAGGGGGGGAGGGGGGAATGGGAGAGGGAATGGGAGAGGGAATGGGGAGGGTGAGCGGCACAAAGAAAACAAGATAGAAGGTGACAGAGGACAATCTGACTTTGGGTGATGGGTATGCAACATAATTGAACGACAAGATAACCTGGACTTGTTATCTTTGAATATATGTATCCTGATTTATTGATGTCACCCCATTAAAAAAATAAAATTATTAAAAAAAAATACTATGAAGAACTGTATGCCAAAAAATTAGACTACTTAGGTGAAATGCCAAATTCATTGAAAAATATAATCTTTCAAAAATCAATTCGGAAGAATCATAAAACCTAAATAGATTAATTACAACAAATGAGATCAAACAGTTATCAAAACACTCCCAACAAACAAAAGCCCTGGGCCAGATAGCTTCACAGGCCAATTCTACCAAACATTCAAAGAACAACTAACTCCTATCTTTTTCAAGCTATTTCAAAAAATTCAAAAGAGAAAACTTCCAAGCTCCTTTTATGAGGAGAGTATAATTCTAATTCCAAAACCAGGCAAAGACAACACAAAGAAAGAAAACTATAGGCCAATATTCCTGATGAATTTATATGCTAAAATTCTCAACAAAATATTAGGAAACGGATTCAGGCAATACATGAAAAAAATCATACATCATGATGTAGTGGGACTTATTCTGTATAGGCAAGGCTGGTACAATATCCCCTAATCAATCAATGTGATTCATCACATAAACAAAAGGGACAAAAATCACATGATAATATCAATATAAGCAGAAAAAGCATATGATAAAATCTAGCACACATTGATGATCTAAACTCTCAGCAAAATGGGAATACAGGGAACATACCTCAACATGATATAGGCCATCTATGACATCCACAGCCAATATCGTACTCAATGAGCAAAAATTAAAAGCAATCCCCTTAAGATCAGGAACAAGGCAGGGGTGCCCCCTTTCACCACTCTTATTCAACATAGTTCTGGAAGTCCTAACTACAGCAATCAGACAAGAAGAAGAAATAAAAGGCATTCAAGTTGGAAAAGGAGATGTAAAACTATCATAATATTCTGATGATATGATACTGTACATAAAAAACCCTAAAGTCTCAGTCAAAAAAACTACTGGACCTGATAAATAAATTCAGCAAGGTGGTAGGATATAAAATTAATACTCAGAAATCAGAGGCATTTTTATACACCAACAATAAACTGTCTGAAAGAGAAATTAAGAAAACAATCCCCTTCACTATTGCAACAACAAAAAATAAAGTACCTAGGAGTAAATTTAACCAAAGAGGTTAAAGACTTGTACTCGTAAAATTATAAAGCACTGATAAAGAATATTTAAGAAAAATACAAAAAAGTGGAAGCATATACCGTGTTCATGGATAGGAAGAATAAACATCATTAAAATGTCTATATTACCCAAGGCAATCTATAAATTCAATGCAGTTCCTATTAAAATACCCATGACATACTTCAAAGATATAGAAAAAATATTCCAAAAATTCATATGGAACCAAAAAAGAACACAAATAGCCTCAGCAATCCTGAAAAATATGAATAAAGTGGGTAGTATCACACTTCCTGATACCAAGTTATACTACAAGGCCACTGTACTCAAATTGCTTGGTACTGGCATAAGAACAGGCATATAGATCAATGGAACAAAACAGAGAACCCAGAAATAAACCTGCCCCTTTATGGACAATTGGTATTTTTCAAAGGTGTTAACAGCATACAATAGAGTAAAGATAGTCTCTTTAACGAATGGTATTGGGAAAATTGGACAGCTACCTGCAAAAAAATGAAACTAGACCACCAACTTACACCATTCACAAAAATAAACTCAAAATGGATAAAAGACTTAAATGTAAGTTGTGAAACCATAATTATCTTAGCAGAAAACATAGAGTAAGCTCTCCGACACCTGTTGCAGCAATGTATTTGTTGATTTATCTCTACAGGCAAGTGAAATAAAAGACAGGATGAACAAATGGGACTATATCAAACTAAAAAGCTTTGGCACAGCTAAAGACAATATGAACAAAATAAGAAGACAAACCACACAATGGTTAATATATATCAACCATTCGACAATACCTCTGATAAGGGGTTAATAACCAAAATTTATAAAGACTTGTAAAACATCTCCAGGAAGATAAATAATCCAATCAAAAATGGGCAAAAGAAATGAAGAGACACTTCTTCAAAGAGGACAATACAGATGGTCAATAGACATATGAAAAAATGTTCAACTTTACTAATCATTAGAGAAATGCAAATTGAAACCACAATGAGAGATCACCTCACACCAGTTAGAATGGTGCTCATTAACAAAACAACACAGAATAAGTGCTGCCGAGGAGGTGGAGAAAAGGGAACCCTCCTGCACTGCTGGTGGGAATGCTGACTGGTGCAGCCACTGTGGAAAACAGTATGAAGATTTCTCAAAAAATTAAACATAGGACTGCCTTTTGACCCAGCCATCCCACTTTTAGGACTATATCCTAAGAACACCACATCACTGATTCAAAAGAAGAAATTCACCCCCATGTTTATGGCAGCATTGTTTACAATAGCCAAGATATAGAAACAGTTCAAGTGTCTGTCAGTGGATGAGTGGATAAAAAGCTGTGGTACATAAACAGAATGAAATACTATGTGGCCATGAAAAAGAAAAAAAAGTTACCTTTTGTGACAACATGGATGGACCTGGAAATTATTATGTTAAGTGAAATATGCTAGGTAGAAAAAAAAATTCCTATGACCTTACTCATTTGAGGAATCCAATGAACAATGTGAACTGAGGAACAAAATAGAGGCAGTGGCGGGATCAAAGGGACCAGAGGAAAAGCGGACAGAGGAAAAGGGGTTGAGAGGATGAGATCAGAGAAGTGAAAGAAATTGGTGAAATTATATATACATAACACAACGTTATAGAGAATAGAAAAGCAAATCCTGGAGGGAGGGGGGAGGGTATTGGGAGGAAGGGGGAAAGGGGGATGTTGAGGGAACATGGGGGTAGGGGGATGTATTTTGTGGGACACTTGAATATATGTAAACATAATAAATTTAAATCAATAAAAAAATAAATTAAAAACAAACAAAAAAACCATAAAGATGTTAGATTTACATATGGCAAAAATCACAAAGGCCAGCATATATTTTTCTTTTGCTTAAAAAAAGCAAATCACAACAAAATAAATGAAAAATGTACAACCTCAAATGATTTTATTTAAATTTTAAATTTATGATCTCAAATAGGTGGTATATAAAACTGAGACTTATGGACATAGATAAAAGTGAAGTGAGTAACAGGGGAAAGGGAATGTGGGGGAGGGGGATGGAGAGGAGGTGGGGAGAAGGGTGTAAAGAGGAACAAATACAAAGTGATGGGAGATGACTTAATCTGGGGTGATGGGTATACAAAGTAACCAATATTTCAAATTCTACAGAAATGTTTATCTGAAATCTATATACTCTCACTGATCAATATTACTGTGTTAAAGTTAATTTTCTAAATAAAATTTTAAAAATTAAAAAAGATGTAGATTTGAAAAAAACTCATATTAAAATAAAATACAGTAATAAATAAATTTAGTTTAGCTAGATATTAAATATTACTATCCAATACACAGATTTCTCAATTGTACCACACATTCCACATATTTTTATAAAAAAAGTTCATCTAGGAGACCTTAAAATAATCAACAACTATAATGTATTTTAAAAATATTTTGAAATAGCCTGACCAGGCGGTGGCACAGTGGATAGAGCTTCGGACTAAGATGCGGAGGACCCAGGTTCAAGACTTCAAGGTCACCAGCTTGAGCGCGGGCTCATCTGGTTTGAGCAGAAAGCTCACCAGCTTGGACCCAAGGTTGCTGGCTTGAGCAAGAGGTTACTCAGTTTGCTGTAGACCCCAGGTAAAGGCACATATGAGAGAGCAATCAATGAACCTAAGTGCCACAATGAAAAACTGATGATTGATGCTTCTCATCTCTCATTGTTCCTGTCTGTCTGTCCCTATCTATCCCTCTCTCTCTTTCTCTGTCTCTATAAAAAAAATTTTTTTTAAAGAAATGCTTATAAAAAATAAAAAGTTGAAATATTAACTACCATTTTATACTTCAAGAAGTTCAAAACACAAAAATCAGATTATTTTAGGCAGCACTTTAACATACTAATGACTCCCCTTTCATTTCTCTTCATAAAAGAAAACTGAGGCAAGCCCTGAAATAAAGTAACTGTGGTACTTAAAATGCATTACCTTGCAAGCCTTCCACCACTTGATCCTGGAACACATGCAATAAAATCATCCAGGAAGGACTGTTCATTGCTTTGGATTTGTAGTGGTAAGTTTCCTTCAAGTGCCTCTAATATAGTGGGTGAATGAGAAAGAGCTAAGCCCTTTCCAAGAATACCAGAATGGGTTTTGCACACCTGTTGGGTAAAATATAACATTTATATATTTTTAAATATAAAACTTAAAATACATGAATTTTTAAACTTGCAAACAATTTCTGATAGGCCTTTTTGGGGAAATAATTTTTTCCCGATGCCCCAATATGTACTTAGCCTATAAAGTAGAAATCTTCCAGGTGGAAAAATATGGGAAAATACTTGAAGTCACTCTTCCCCCTCAAAAAAGTGACTTGTGATCTGCACGCCAGTTGAAATGGTGCATCTGCTCCCATCCTAGCCCTCTGATGGTACACCCCTATTTGTCAGGGCCAGTGCTCCCTGCTGTGGGAAGCTGTGAAGGATTTCTTTCTTTTGTGTCCCCATTATTGGCAGCTATCATGCATAGGCTGTGTCTGCTCTCTTGGGTAGGCTGTGTCTGCTCTCTTGGGTAGGTGGGTACCACGGTCTAGACTTCGGGAAAAAGAAGATGAAAGCTCGATTGTGGCTACACATAAACTCCATTAGTCTCTAAGCCTGACTGAAATTCTGAAAAAATCAGCAGGTAAAAATGAAATTGCAGTTCTTCCCATTTGACAAGTAAGCCACGTTTTGAAAGACCTGCTTTAAATGCTGAAACTCTAGAACTTTGTTTCAATGAGTTTATAAAAAATTGAAAAAGTACTTTTCACAGGAAAGGATTATACTTCCAATACTTTCAAATTTATACAGTGGTAACTTCTGTATTTTCTACAAGCTATGCAATTTAAAAAATCATAATCTTTGAAATCAAACAGACTTAAGTTTGAATCCTGGCTTTTTCTGACCTGTGGTGGTGCAGTGGATCAAGTGTCGACCTGGAATGCTGCAGTTACAGGTTTGAAACTCTAGGCTTGCCTGGTCAAGGCACACATCGCAAGCAACTACTATAAGTTGATGCTTCCTGCTCCTCCCCACCCTTCTCCATTCCTCCCTTTCTGTAAAAAAACTCAATAAATAATTCTTTAAAAATAAAGAAAGAATCCTGGCTTTGGACAAGTTATAGCTGTGTGCTTATGAGCTAACAAGTTACAGACCTTCCTGAACATGATAAACTGGTGATCAAATAATCTCTTCTGTGTTATCATAATATTTAAATGAATGACACATAAAAAATGCACATTACATTGCCTAAGAAATAATGTGTTTAATACATGTTCGACCACCACAACAAATACCTTACATGCCAAAAGATGGGCAATTTAGAATTTTGTCGCAAAACTGCCAGAGGTCAAATCTAGCCCAGTTGCTTATTAACTGCGATTCCTGGGCAAGTTACTTAAGTTCTCCTTGCCTCAATTTCTTTATCTGTAAATGGATATAGGAGTCCAATCCAGTGGTTCTCAAACTTTTTGAAGTTGGGGCGCATTTAAAATCCTACAAATAATTGTAGGCTCACTATATATAAATTTCTGAGAAATATGTTATAATAATTAAGTCAAATATTAAGATAAATATAAAGTCCAAGTGTGCTCTTATGGTAATTAAAATAAATACGACAAAATTAAATTTATTCTGACATTAAAAAACATTTCTATGTTACATTTTTTGAGTTATGCTTTTTAGAATTTGTAAAAAAGAGGGGTTAAAAAATAAAAGAACAACAAAAAAGTTATCTTTTTATATATATAGGTACATTCTTAGTAAGATTTAGTAAATTCAGCGGGTCCCGGCACGGATGTGTTAAGTTTAATCATTCTTGTGTTTATGAGAAACATGAGCCTGATGTGTTCCAGCGATTTCTTCAATGTTTGGGCATATATTTGAAAGGCAAACTCTCATTTCCTTGTCAATAAACTGAAGAATGCCTCTCTGTTTACTCTTAATTGTGTTGAGTGTAGAAAACCCCCACCACATATATCATCTTAACTTTATACCAAACAAAGGACAGAAGAAACTTGCCTGTCTTTCCAGGGAACATGGGGGGTAGTGTAAATAATCCAGCACCACAGCTTAACAGTCTTTTGCAACCTAATCAGGCAAGTGAGGTGGGGGGTTGTCAGCTTACAGCCAATTCTCCACACCTCTGTCCCCCAAGATCTAAACTCCAAAAATCCTGTTGGTTTTTTGGTCCCCAACAGGCACATATTTCTCTGGAATACCATAGGGCTCACCTGGAAATCTTCTAGGGCCACCTGTGCGACCTGGCGCATACTTTGAGAACTACTGGTCTAATCCATAAATTTGTTGTGAGGTTCAAATGAGTTATAAATATGCATAGTGTTTAAAAGAGTACTTGATAAAATTAAGATCAAATAAATGTTTGTTTTTCTGATTACTGCTATAATCAGTTTATCTGAGGAAATACAATATAAACCACCAGTTATAAGTATTAGATGACCTAGATATTAGTCTGTCTTCTAATTACCTTAATTCTTAGACAAGTCATAACTTTTCTGAACTGCAGTTACTGTAATTGTAAGATATAAGAGATGATACTGACTTCAAAGTACAACTGTAAAAATTGATAATAAAGATATTGTAAACTATATAGGGTGTTCTGCAGATATTATTTAAATTATTAACACCTTATTTCCCCTTTTTCTAACTGGTCAATAGAACTTTGAGGACCCACTTTACATGCCCACATCTCTGCAATGCCTTCCCTGACAACCTTGGCACCTGGTAGGTCTTCTCTCTCCCAAAGGATTCATGTCTCACTCCAGAGATAACATTCACCATGCAGTCAAGGGCTCACATGAGTCTCTGCCATCAAGGCGAAAAATTTCATGTTATTTATCTTTATAACCACTAATAAACAGAATGAAATATTTAATAAATGAGTCTTTTTTTTCTATAAAAGTAAAGTTAATCTAAGTGAATATACAGCTTTTAATTAATGTACAAAATTTACTCTTAAAATGTTTGGGAATATACCTGTAATGCAGCCTCTTCAAGAATTTCAAGATCTTCTTCTAATTCATTACCTGCTGTGTAAATAAAAATTTTTATTGAAATATATCAATACTTAGTTTAACTATCTAATCTTTTGCATTCATTATACATTTTTCACAATTCTGATATTCCAGATTGGAAAAAAAAAAAACCCTTATCATTCTGGATAAATCTCAATGGTTTGCATTTTGAAATGTAATTTTCAGTGTGAATATAAGTCATAGTTCTCAAAGCAATAATCAAAATGCATCTACTGAGTGATTTGCAAAATATTTATATTCTATTTATGCATATAAATGTGTAACTTTGAGTATTTATTATTTTATAAAAAAAAAATGAGGTAGCCTGACCAGGCGGTGGCACAGTGGATAGAGCGTCAGACTGGGATGTAGAGGACCCAGGTTCGAGACTCCAGCAAGGGGTTACTCAGTCTGCTGAAGGCCCTTGGTCAAGGCACGTATGAGAAAGCAATCAATGAACAACTAAGGTGTTGCAACGCGCAATGAAAAACTAATGATTGATGCTTCTCATCTCTCTCCATTCCTGTCTGTCTGTCCCTGTCTATCCCTCTCTCTGACTCACTCTCTGTCTCTGTAAAAAATAAATAAATAAATAAAAAATTTAAAAAAATACAGAAACATTTAAAAAAAAAGGAGGTAATGGTTATTCAGAATCTGGGCCCTTTTATTTTGGTCATCTTATAAAAGAACTTTACCATTAGTAAAAAATAGTAACTTGCAGGAAAACAAGGTAGTAACCACATCCTTTGGCCATTTCCTCCTTTACTGCTTAATAAAAAATATATTTTATTTATTGAATTTTTTGATAGTATAATTTATAAAATATTACTACTAATGTAATACATATTCAAAGGGAACTATTCAAATTATACCAAAATAGAGAATGAATATTGCCTTCCCCTTCCAAACATAAAAACAGTATCAACAGTTTTTCTTGTATTGGTCTAAAAATTTTGTTTGTAAATAATAAATGTATATATGTGAGTATGTAAGTGTGTGAAGCACAGGTATGCACATATACATATATTTATATACATATATGTATGTATATATGATAATGTTTGTAAAAATGGGACCTTCTTGGCCTGACCAGGTGGTGGCACAGTGGATAGAGCATCGGACTGGGATGCTGAGGACCCAGGTTCGAGACCCCGAGGTCGCCAGCTTGAGTGCGGGCTCATCTGGTTTGAGCAAAGCTCACCAGCTTGGACCCAAGGTCGCTGGCTCGAGCAAGGGGTTACTTGGTCTGCTGAAGGCCTGCGGTCAAGGCACATATGAGAAAGCAATCAATGAACAACTAAGATGTCACAATGAAAATCAAATGATTGATGCTTCTCATCTCTCTCCATTCCTGTCTGTCTGTTCCTATCTATTCCTCTCTCTCTCTCTCTCTTAAAAAAAAAGAAAAGAAAAAGAAAAGAAAAAAAAATGGGACCTTCTTCTGCAACTTGATTTTCTCAGTTAATATAATTTGAACATCTTTCTTGATCTGGATATACCTTCTGTTGTGTTTTAACAGCTGCACACATTCCCAATGTATGAATGTAACATTACTTATTTAACCAGTTTTAAACTGATAGACATTTTGGTTACTTCTAGGTATTATAATCACAAACACTGTTACATTATTCTACCTTACATGTATGTTTGAGCATTTGTACTAGTATATATAAAAACACTGCTACATCAAAAAGTATAAGCATGAAAAATTTAAACAGTAATTGACAAATTTCTTCCAAAGACAGTGTACTGATTTTCCTCACATGAATAGAATATATCTCATTTACATATATATATGTGTGTGTGTGTGTGTGTGATATATCAAGGGAATTGAGACAGATGAAAGGGAGCAGAAGGGGAAAGGAAACAGAAAGAAAGGATCAAGTAGGAATGGTAGTCTCTGGTGGAAAGAAATACAGATGAACTTTTGGGGGTGAGTACTGGAAAATATTAATAAAATAATACATTTTATTCCCCAAATAGTGTGAAAATAAATTGTTAAACCATGCATACATCACAGAATTAGTAAATATTTCAAATTTTATTACTTTATTTTCATTTTTATCATCTTGATTATAAATCAACTTAGGTATCATACAAATTTGTATCACATAAGAGATTCCGTTTCTGCCACAATCTCACTTCTCTGTTCTGCCTCACATGAAAACTCTTCCAAAGAGCTATCTATATTCAGCCTGATTCCCCTTCCTGACTTTCCATTCTCTCTACCCTAAAAGGCCAATATCTCTCTCATTTTACTGATGTATTTTTTATTGAGTATATAATCACTAAGTTTTCAATCCAAGGATAGATTTTGACTTCTCAGCAGCATTTGAAAATCTCATGAACATCCACTCTTCTGATTTTACTCCTATCTCACTGGTTGCTAGTCCTTCACAATCTTTTGTTTTTTGGAGTTTTTTTCTTCCTATTTTGTCTACCTGTCAAATTTTGGCAAGTGCCAGCTTTGATCCTGGGCTTTTTTCTCATTTGCATTCTCTTCGTAGCTCATCTTTCACATGGTCCTATCTATGTATTACTTATGTTCAAATGACATTTGTATTGACTTGCTCCTTGAACTTTAGATAATGAGTTTCAATTGTCCACTTGGTATGTTCACTAGAATATTTAAGAAAAATCTCAAACTTTTAGTTTTATACTATATATCCAGTGTCTAAACCAGTGCCTGGTACATAGCATGTATGTGGATAGAGTATTGTGTATATGTGTGTGCATGTGCGTGTGTGGCTGTGTATGAATTAGACATACTTTTCAGTCACCATTTTAAAAGTTCCAAACTACCAGTATATTAAGCAGTTATTTCTTATGAATACACTGACAGTGAAATTCATTTTGCTAATCTATTTTTAGAACATTCCATAATAAGTATATTCCAATTTTTATATTAAAAGAAATCATAAACACCTGATACTTGACTAGACTTACCAATAGGAAGTGCTAGATCCTTTTTCATCAAAGCTGCTGCACAAACCCCACCAAGATTGGCTAATTCTTTTTCCAACTGAATGACTCCCTGTAGAATTGTAAGAATGTATCACTGCTTTAAAAAAGGTTTGGAAGATAATGTTGATAATTAACAAATGTGACTTGTATTCAAGCATAACTTTTGAAACTGGAAGAAAGCATATGGTTAAATTAAGAGCGGAAGAGATTCAATATTATGTCTTATGCTGATTATAAGGTTTGGGCCCATGGGTTCATTATCCAAAATTCTTTTCATTCATTCTTTGAGGGAACACAATCACCTTTTCACCTTGATTTTGGTTTTTTTTGTGTGTGTAATTTAAAACATTTAGAAAAGGTATTAAGTTGGTTCTACTGTGAATTCAGATTGAATTATTTACTCAGAACGGTACAGTCACTTGAGTGGGTTTGGAAGAGGAGCAGCTATCCTAAGTCTTCAAAGGCTGGGCCATGTTGCAGATCCCATTCTCTTAATGTATTAAAAGTAGCAAAAGCAGACCACTGTACACATACAATTAAATTATAAAATATTTTAAGTCATATACTCAAGCTTAAAAATAAACTTCAGATTTCTTATAGGCAGAAAATAAATTAAGTCAACACAATCTTCCTTAACAGAATAAGATAATAATTCATTCTTACTTCATCAGGTCCAGGGCTAAACTCATATCCAATTGCAAAACATTTGAAACCATAGAAAGAAGCTTTGTCATCTTTCACATAATCTGATGCAGTTTCCAATGAAAAAAGGGCCTCATTTCCTAAGAAAAAAAGCAAACACTATTCCAAAATCTGAAACTTTATCTTTTACCCATCCCAAGATAGGTAGCAGTACCAATCATATAGTAAAAACCTAGTCATTCTGGAATGGTTTCTGAACAAGCCTCAGCTAAAAAAAACCAATAGGAACAATGGAACCATTCCAAGTGAGCTGATATTATTTTTATGATCAAATACTCTAATCAAACATCCTGCCATTAAGTTATATGAGCAATTATCTGTCAATTACTAAAGTGAACGATTCTCTACCCTGAAATTTGGCTTTATCTGATATCTTCACAAACAAAGCAGTTCTGACTAGAAAAAAAGCTTCTGAATTCAATTTGGCTATCAGTTTGAGTGATTAAAAGAGTAGTTCATGGTTAGATCGTTGAAAACACAACAGACTACATATAGCTAAAATTTTACTTACAAACTTTCTTTTAAAGAAAAACACCAGTAACAGCAATAACAAAAGTGCTCTCATGTACATTCCCTCCCTCCCTCCCTCCCTTTGTCTTTCTCTCTCTCTCTCTCTCTCTCTCTCTCTCTCTCTCTCACACACACACACACACACACACACACACCCGTAAAGGACTAAAAACAATAGTTTTAGCACAACTTGGTTATGTGGTTTACCAATAAAGGAGTCCTTAGTAAGTTCTCAAAATTTACTACTTATTTGGAAAAAAGGTCTAATCCACTTTTCTGTAGTTTGGGCCCAACCACAGACAGCCACCTCTCAATATTAACTTTCTGCTTCAGTCAAGCTAACGGCCTCTCTCCTAAAACTCGGTCCTGATATGTCACCCCTTGCCCAGTCTTTACTTTCCACTGCAATCCAGATACATGACAAGTCTTGAGGAAATTCTTCTAAAATGTAAATAACATTTTCAATGATTTCTACTTACTAAACATAATTATCATAAGTGCATACTGTTTACCATATAAAACAGAAGAAAAAAATAACTTACCTGGTAACACTAAAACCATAGTAGGCCACCCAGAAGAACCTGAAAATTTCTTTAATTCTATCCAGGAATTAAGATTTTCATGAACAGATGTCAGTTTTGGTCCATATCCTGAATTCTGAATAGTTTTGACAGGAATCAACAAACGGAGAACATCTTCTGATTGTGCAGTACCACACTGAGGGTCAAACTCAATCGTCATCCACCGAACACACTCTGGAAATGTCACCTGAGGTCAGCAGGCAAGAGGACACTTGCATTTGTTAAGAAGAACTAGATTTTGTTTTCTATCTTAAAAACAGGACATCATACTGCAAAGATGATGTTTTCAACATATTTTAAACATAATTTTTAAGGAAGAAAGTCAGAGTAGTTTAATATAATCAGAAATAAGGGTATTAATGTTCAATATCAACTGTTCCTACTCCACACTTGGAATACTTACTTTCTATACCTAATATTTGTTTGATATTACAGCAAGAATATTTGTAAACAGACACATATTATTATAAAAATATTACAAAGCTACTTGAACATTCAGCTGATTTTTGTGTGGAATAGTTTACTTATATAATAAATTTTCCATTTAAGTATATATTTAAGGAATATAAGTAGATAAATTAAAATATAATTTTATAGGTAAAGTATAAAGATATATTAATGGAAATGAATATATTGCTAAAATGTAAGGTTTTGGTCACTTTTAGGTTATCTACCATTCATAGTATTTATTACAAATGTTTCTTTTCATTAGCAAAAAACCTTCATGTATTATGAAAGTATAAATACACAAACACACACACGATAAAAACCTAGATTTTTACGTTTTCCTAACCTAAAGTTTTGCTATACATATAAGTTTTTGATGGCATACAATTACATGTGTTTTTAAGGCCACTTTTAAGCTTCTATCAGCAACATCACAGAGAGAGTTCTGTCATGGTAGTCAAATTACAGTTAAGCAGGTCCAAGTCACACAGTACACTATGAATTTGTTGTTAAATATAAGCCTTAACAATTTATTAAGTACAACTGTAATCTAAAAAAATTACCTAAATAAGCCAAATATCTTTAGTAAAGGATTTTTACAACTCTCCATTTAAATGAAAAGTTCAACCTTGTTCATAATAACATAAACATATATTAAAACCCAACTAAGATACTATTTCTCGCATTATGTTGCCCATGACCCAAATTTAAAGACATACTCTGTTAGGGAGCCTGTAAGAAAACAAGCACTCTTATTCACTGTTGGTGGGGACTCAAAACAGTATAACCCTTGTGGAAGGGAATCTGCCAACATCTAGCAAACCTACATATGCATTCACCCTCTGAATCAGCAATCCCAGATCTACAAAAACACAAGGCTCCTCATTCCATATTTGTTTAACCTAGCTATTCCACTTCTAGAATTCACTTAGAAGAATATTCCTTGAAAGATAATTAACGTGGAAAAAAAACACACATGCACAAATTATTCATTGCAAAAAAAAAAAGGCAAAATACAGAAAACGCTCTAAATGCACACATCCATGAGACTGAATGAATAAACTATGATATATCTTTACTCTGGAGTACTTTGTAGTTACAAAAAGAAAAAAATGACAATTATTGTTTAGAGAGATTTCTATACACACTGTCAAATATAATAAGCAAAGCACAAAATAGTATATATAGTGTGCTAATTTTTAAACAAAGAAGAAAAATAAGACTATATATCCATCCATCCAAATTTTTTCAAAAAGGAAAACAGTAAGGATAAACTAGGATATGTTACTGGAGTGAGATGCAGAGAAAGAAAAAGGAAAGGATTTATAATTCTGAGAATATTATTCTATATAAGATTATTTCTGAGACCATGTTAATATTTAACATATTTAAAAACTAAAATTAAATCAAGGGAAAAAACTCATAAATAATAAGTACAAATAAAAAAATGCCTAACTTTATATCAAACTGATCATATAAGTAATCTGTACATATACCCTCCAAAAAACTATTCTAAATAACTTTTGAATATTGTACTTTGGTATATAATGTCAGAAGGATTTATTTTTTTGTTTTTGTTTTCGTGACAAGAGACAGAGAGAGAGACAAAGAGAGGGACAGGACAGACAGATAGGGAGAAGACAGACAGGTTGGGAGAGAGTGAGAAGCATCAGTTCTTTGTTGTGGAACCTTAGTTGTTCATTGACTGCTTTTTCATATGTGCCTTGACCGAGGGTGGGGGGGTGAAGGTGGGCGTGGGGGGCTACAGCAGAGCAAGTGACACTTTGCTCAAGTCAGCGACCTTGGGCTTCAATGCAGCAACCTTTGGGCTCAATCTAGCAAGCATGGGGTTATGTCTATGATCCCACGCTCAAGCCAGAGACCCTGCACTCAAGCTGGTGAGCCCATGCTCAAGTTGGCGACATTGGGATTTCGAATCTGAGTCCTCTGCATTCCAGTCTGACACTCTATCCACTGCACAAACACCTGGTCACGCCAGAAGGTTTTATTCCAAAGACAAATATTATGCAAAGAAATCATTAATTTTACCTAACAGTTTCATTATTCAGTGACATACATCAATAAAAAGGATATGAAGAAAAGACCTTTATGGTTGTAAACTGGAACTATTAAGGAGTGCTGAAAACTAATGAAACCACAGCAAAAGGACATAGAATATAACTTGAATCAACTTTACTGGACAAGTCAAAATCTGAGCATCAAAATGAATAATGACAGCAAAGGATTACAACATTAAGTAAGCAAAGAATCCTTAAATCCATATTGATATAAACAAATAAAATAAATAAATGAACAAATTTTTAAAAGTGGAAGGCATAGAAAAAGTCTCCTTTGTAATAGAATACCAACTGGAGGAAATAGTAAAATTAGAAAGCCACAATTTTGCAGCCACTATAGCATAAGTAATTTGGGTAAGTACAATCAACAGATGCTAAAACCAGCAGGTAAAAATTTGTTGGGGAACAGTGTTTTTTACACAGTCTCTAGATGTCTCTCAAAAAACATTTTTAAAGAAAAAAAATGCTAGTTTTAAAGGAGAAATTTGTCGGCTATCATCCTAAACAAGTGACTAAGTTGTTGACCGAAATGTATAACCTGAGTCTAATCATTAGGAAATGATCAATAAAATCCAAATAAAATATTTCTACAAAACTAGATGGTACTCTTCAGAAATGCCAATGTCATTAAAAGACAAAGAAAAGCTAAGAAACTGTTTCAGATTAAAAGGGAAAAATGAGACCTTGAAAATTAAGTGTTCTGCATGAGTCTGACTGGATCAAGTCTGGGTTTTAAAAAAAGGGTTTTAAATGCCACTGTTAGAACAACAGGCAAAATGTTTAGTTTACAACCTGATACAATACTACTGTTTATTATGATAATAATACAACACAAATGTTAAATCACCTAAATTTGATCCCTGTATTGTGGCTATACAGAAACCTCTTTTTTTTTTTTAAGAACAAGTGAAGGGTTATGATGTTTACAACTTACTCTTAAATGGTTCAGTAATAATAAATATAGATAAACAAACACATAAATGACTACAACAAATGTAGCAAAATGTTACCTGAAGAAGCTAAGTGAAAGGCATGAGTGTTCAAAGTACAAATCATGCTCCTTTTTTCTACAGGCTTAAAGTTTTTAGAAATAAAAAGTTAAAAAAACATGAGGAATGACTTCCTACATCTCATCTGCACTTGTATATGTGTCTATGCTTACACTAGAAGAAACAATGGAAAAATAAACTACAAAATAAAAAAATAAAATGTTCCATATGACAGGGAAGGAGAGAACACAGTGAGGGAACAGAACTACAAACTACACTTCTTTGAATGTACATTGTCTTACAGGTTTGACTTAGGACTATGTAATTACTTAAATTATTATAAAACATAACAATATTTTAAAAGCAACTCCTAAAAATCTAGTATAAAATAAAACAAATAATGCCAAATGTATATTCAATTAGTGGCATAAGTACACAGAAAGGGATAATTTACTTTAAAGCACAGTAACTGGCCATACCCACTTTCATTACAACACAGTCATTTCCCTATTCATCCTAGTTAGGATACACCTAAAAGACAAACACACACACAATGAATAATTAAGTGACTTTTAAATTCTAATATTTCTAGTGCCATCAAGAACAGGAATTCTAGAAGTATGAGAAAAGAGATTCAGGTATAACATATTGTGGTCCTTATTTTGACTTGGCATCAGTACACACTCATGAGGTATTTTATCTTAAAAAAATAATACATGTACACACAAATTTGTCTAGTTCTATATCTATACACATAAATACATACAAAAATAATAAGTGCCTGTGTATATAAATACACGTTTATGTGTGAGTGTATGTACCAGTTCTGGGCACTATCAATACCTAGAAAAAATAACCAATCCAGGAGAAACGAGCATCTCCAATCCCAGATTTTGGCTTTTACGTATCCACCACCCTTAAAAGGAACCAGGGCACTTTGAAAAAATGGCTGGTTTCAGATCTGAGGGAAGAAATGTATAAAATAAACTTGGAACATCTTAGCACACCAGAGAGCCAGGATGCAATGAATGACTACAGGGATGTCTAGTGGATTCAGGAGGTAAACTGAAGAGGCTCCTATCTAAAAAGTTATATTATCCAGTTTCTTAAATAAATTCAAAGAAACAAAAAAGAGAGAGATGGAAGGAAACCTATATGTTAAAAGACTTAAGAGACATAACCAATCATAATGTATGAATCCTATCTGGATTCTAATTTAAACAATAAAATGTGCATATTTGGTGAAGGAATTGTTGGGTTTTTTTAGTATGATAATACAATTATTTTTTATGGGTCCTTAATACATAATGAAATATCTAAAAATGTGCTTTAAAACAATTTAGGAAGGGACAAAATGGACAGGGATAAATAAAACAGGTTTGACCAGAGTTGATAACTAACTATTGAATCTAGGATGATGGATAAATGAGGTGACTGTACTAGTTTGTCTTTTTTATGTTTACTTTATTCTACAATAAAAACCTGAATATTTTATAAGTACATAAAACATTAACTTATAATTCTCCTAAATTACATGATACAATTTAAAAAGAAATAAGGATTTTGAATATCTATATTTATAAATGTTTTATATGTATTTTTTTACAATATGTATAATACTTTTAAATCCTACATTGGGTATGCAAATATTCAGGTTGTAGTACAAACAATATCAATCCAAAAAGTATAATTTTTAAGTTTTAATGTTTATATCTACTACTTTTACAAACTATAATATGCAGTTTAGCATTATATATTGCACTGTACTTATAAAAAATGAGAATAACTCTTTTAAATTCTATAAAACTACACTCTTTAATAATAAAAATTGTCTTAAACCCTTCTGTGTATCTGACAATGCCTAATTACCTTCTATTCTCTATGTTTAAATATTATAAAAGAAGTTATACTTTTGAGCAGAGGCTAAATATCCTTTGAGATATCTTTCTAGAACATTAAACCAAGTTTTAAATTTAACTCTCCCTAAGAATCGGTGCCTACCTTGTAGTGCATCACACATGCAGGTTTATAGGGGTGTTCACTCTCTATGACAGCATAGTGATTAGAGGTTGTACAAGCAGAGAGGCCTTGTTCGGGCTGGTTTCCTGTGGTGCTATCTGTTGACTGATTAGGATTGAATGCAGGGGGTGCATACTTCTGATTCAAAATGGCAACTGAGGGAAGCAACTGTTGAACAAGGCCAAAGACTTCTACAGCCACCTAGTATAAAGAAAATGGTTAAATGAGATAATAAATGTAAAAGTCTGCTTTAAAAGTATTAAGTACTATAATTGTTGGTTATCCTCATTATTAAGAATTCCATCTAGAGTTTCTTCTAGCTAAGTGTTCTTTTAACAAGAAATTTATTCTATGGGAAAAAAAGACATCATAGATGTTACAGATGTTATATGAAAATAACCTAGTCTGTATTTTTAAATATTTTGCCTTTTTGTGATCTGCAGTAAACTAAGTTTTATGCAATAATTATGCTAAGAATCAATAGTTTTTAATTTCTTGCTTGTCTTAAATATTTCACAATTTAAAAACACTCCTATCCATTTACATTGCTATTTTTATTCAGAATGGGGATTTGGAATCAACCTCATAAATTAAAAAATCTCAGTTAACAAGCTTTCTTTACATATCATATTTCAAAAAAATATATTTCCCATTTCTAAATTCTTCAAATCTAAGCCAGTGAGTAAGCCTCATAACTCAGTAAATAATATTAATAACACAGAGAAGACTAATAAATTTTGGCATTTAACATGTCTATCTCTGCATGTTACCTGTAACCCAGGTGCTTCAAAGATTAAAGTTCTTAAAGGAAGGATATGAAGTCTAAAAAATAATTGTTTAAAAAAATGATGTTGTTTAAAAAAAGATTCAAAGTTATAGAATTAAATTACACACCTTGGGAATAGCGGCAGCTACTGGTCCTATGTAGGCTATAATTAGGGGAAGCAGCATGGAAAACAGACTGGAAGAGCTAAGCAGTTCAGGAATGTCATCAGCTAAAAAAGGCAGTAAACTATAGTTAGAAGGTAATTTCACTATAATGAATATATGCTATACTAAATTTATATTCTATTATTTTGTTGAGCAAAATTACAGTTGATATCGATTGAGTGCTTATAAAGGACCTGGCACTACTGTAAGGGCTTTATTGACATTTATCTCAATCAATAAGAAGCTTTCATTATCCCCACTTTTTAGAAGGGAAACCAAGGCACAGTGTTTAACTACGCCCGAACATCTGTAAAATGGTACAGCTGTGACTGGAACCTACAATAACAGTCATGACTTTAAACCACTGTACTTGGCACCACACATGGCTGTATGTGTGACATTAGACAATTACATATTCTGTACATGCTTAGTAATCATCTATAAAAGAAGATAACAACAGACTTCACTCATTGGTTGTCACCAAGATTAATTGAGTTTATATATATAAAGTGCTTAGAACAATGCCTGAACATATTAAAAGCACTCCAAAAATATTTGCTATTAAACTATAATGCCTTCTGTTTTTTCCAAGGAAAGTACTTTGTTGATGGACATCTTACTGGTTTTTATCAATGACCATGGTGCAGGAAGATAAACTGAGTCTAGGTTGTAAAGACCTTTGTTAAAAGTCAATCAATCCCAAATACTTGTTTCTAAGTCAGCTGTTCTATCAGAATAGGCTAGGCACTTATTTAATAAATATAGTTTCCTAGCCCAGCTAAACCCCCTAATTTGAGTGTGACAAATATTCTTCACTTTTAGCAAGTTACCCAGGTGATTCTGATGTGCAACTAAGCTTAGAAATAAATGTTGTAAATAACAGTAAAGTGGAGTGGGCAACAGTGGATGTTGTTTTTTTTCTGTATTATTCTTAAGTGAGAAGCAGGGAGGCAGAGAGAGACTGCTGCATGCGCCTGACTAGGATCCAACAGGCAAGCCCACTAGGGGGTGATGCTCTGCCCATCTGGGGCTCCATTGCAACTAGAGCCATTTTAGCACCTGAGCAGAGGCCATGGAGCCATCCTCAGTGCCCAGTAAAGCCTTGGCTGCAGGGGCGGGGGGGGGGGGGGGAGAGAGAAGAGGAGGAGGAAGGGGGGAGAAGCAGATGGGCGCTTCTCCTGTGTGCCCTGGCCGGAAATCGAACCCAGGACTTCTACATGCTGGGCCGACGCTCTACCACTTAGCCAACCAGCCAGGACCAACAGTGAATGTTTTTATAAATATAACTCTTCTGCCAGTGTGAAGGGTAATTAGATAACTTGACAGGGAATAAGGACAAGGTGGCAGTGAGATTATTAGGATGTTTATCTGTCCATGAAAAAGAGGACATGTGCAGGCACCATGGCAGCCTGAACTAGGAGAGAATAGACACAGGTAGACAATACAAACTGGAGAGATTCCAGTGGAAGAACTTGTAGAACTCAATTTAGACAAGTGAATTAGGGGAAATATTTAGGGTTATCCAGACTTTGGGTAAATGGCAATATCATTACTGGAAATAGGACATATAGGAAGAAAAACAGGCCTAAAGGAGAAAACAAAATGCTTTTGACTATGGAAAGAAGGATAACGTAAAGACTCAGTTTAATCGAGGGTTTTTCTTAGTATGTTAACTAAGAAAATTATACTTAGCAGGTAATTGCTGTTTTTAAATTGAATTAATTGGGGCATAGATTTCAAGTACACAATTCAATAAAACACAACTCCACACTGCACTGTGTGCCCATCGGCCCAAACAAAGTCTTTTTCCATCCCCATTTCCTCCATCTCGCCCACCTCTACCTATCCCCCTTGCCTGATTATTACCACATTGCTGTCTGTGTTCATCTATCTATCCATCCTTTTGCTTAATCCCTTCATCTTCTTTCATCTAACCCCCTCCTCCTCTGACAACTGTCACTGTGTTCCTTTTGAACAGTTTAAAATTCTGCATTACTGTATGAAGTGTATGACCAGTTGACTCAAAATGAAATGCACGTGCAGATCTATAATTAATAAAACATTCTGGAATTCTAAAAGATGGTTCCTCTTCAGTAACTCTGTGCATAACTAACCTGATTATTAAGAAAGTAAAAGAAAAATCTTACCATCCACAGCAAGAGCTCGGTGCAAAAGGTCTTTTGCAGCTCGAACAACGGTGCTTACCACAGAGAGAGCCCTGCTACAGTTTTTATCTTCTTCATTGGCTTTACTCAGAAGTTGGGACTGTAAATCTCCATCAAATTCACTCCTATAACATGAGTAACACATGAGATTATTTCACATGGCAGGTAAAACATGATTTAAGTCTAGGAACCACATCTATCTCAGAGTTCCTCATTTAAAGTTAACTATGTTAAAGTTAAAAAAAAAAGGTAAATATGTATGTATATAATTTCAAGGAGTGACTGGGCTTCACCGAAAAAGAAAGCAGGATAATGGCATAAAGTTATTTTACTTTTTAAAAGACTTTAAAAATTTTTATTTATTCATTTAATTTTTTTTAGAGGGGAGATACAGAGAGAGTGAGAGAGAGAGAGAGAGAGAGAGAGAAGGGGGGAGGAGCAGGAAGCATCAACTCTCATATGTGCCTTGACCGAGCAAGCCCAGGTTCAAAACCGGGACCTAATGTTCTACTGTACCACCACAGGTCAGGCAGCATACAGTTACTTTAACCCTTTGAGTAGCACGAACACTCATGTACGTCCTCGTGTCTCCTGACCATCCAAAGTACAATTGTACAAAAATTTTTATTTTAAAAATATGAAAGGCAACATTTAAAAAAAGGCAAATGTATGTTCTTCATGTTTCCAGAAATTATCAAACAAACATGATTTTAAGTTAATAAAAGTGTAACTGGAACTAATTTCATTTAAAAAAAAAAAAACTCGGCCCTGGCCAGTTGGCTCAGCAGTAGAGCGTCGGCCTGGCGTGCGGGGGACCCGGGTTCATTTCCCGGCCAGGGCACATAGGAGAGGCGCCCATTTGCTTCTCCATCCCCCCCCCTCCTTCCTCTCTGTCTCTCTCTTCCCCTCCCGCAGCCAAGGCTCCATTGGAGCAAAGATGGCCTGGGCACTGGGGATGGCTCCTTGGCCTCTGCCCCAGGCGCTAGAGTGGCTCTGGTCGCGGCAGAGCAACACCCCGGAGGGGCAGAGCATCGCCCCTGGTGGGCGTGCTGGGTGGATCCTGGTCGGGCACATGCGGGAGTCTGTCTGACTGTCTCTCCCCATTTCCAGCTTCAGAAAAGAAAAGAAAAAAAAACAAAAAAAAAACTCACTCCTGGGAATCAGAAAACATGAAAAAAACTCACTACTCAAAGGGTTAAATAAAATAAGGAAAGTCTTTGTTTTCCCCTGAAGGTGAGTTTATTACTTCTTGAAATAAGGTTAAATGCAGTTTGTTTTCAATTTACTAAATCTGTCTATTTTTAAAAAATATTTTTATTGAATTTGTAGGGGTGACATTGATTAATAAAACGGCAGTTTTCAGATGCACAATTCTAATACATCATCTGTATATTACATTGTGTGTTTACTACCCCCCAAAAAAGGAGAGTCTATCTTAAAATTGGTATTAAACAAAGGCCTGAATTATGTTTTTTTAAAAAAATCTGAAGGAAAAGTATTCAGGGAAAAAGTAAAATAGAAGTTCAAACAGGAACAAGATTGGTGAGTTCAAGGGACAGGATGAAGAGCAGTGTAATCTGGAATGAAAGGAGAAAGAGAGAAGAGTAACAGGTGGGAAAGGTGAAGAAAAGTCAGATCGTGTGAAGTCAGTCACCGGAACTTTTACATTTCATATTAAAATGGGAATGGAAATTTGTGAGTGTATTTTGAGCAAGGGCTGACTTGATATGATTTACATTTCTTTAAGATCATTCTGGCTGCACTGTGGAGAACTGACTGCACGAAGGAGACTAGCATAGAAGCTATTATAGCAATTCTGGTAAAAGTGATGGTTGAAACTATACTGTTAATTATGGGGGTAATATGATCTTTTAAAAGTACAGCTACTAGGACTTGATAAACTAGATGTAAAGTATGAGGAAAAAACAAAAGTAAAAAATGACTCCAAGGAGCTTGGTTGAAACTTTGGATGGAGATTGGACACATTAAACTAAGACATCTATTAATCAACGACCTTAGAGCAGCCTGAAAGTGGATGTGTGACATAGTGGTAAGAATGAATTGTTTTATTTCCTACCTACAAACAACAGGGCCACGATTTTACTAGAAGTGTGCCTTTAGGTAAATGGCTTGACAGCTTTGTCTCAGTACCCTCATCTATAAAGCAGGAATAGGAAAAGATCCTACCTTCATGAGGTTACTGTGAGGACTAGCTGAGATAGCATAGGTAAAACAGTCCACATTAACTATCATCATTATCTCTATTACTGTCACACAAATAAAGATATCAAAGAGGAATGTGGATATTCAGTCCAGGGCTCAAAGGAGATGAAAGCTAGAAATATAAACTAAGGTGCCATTGGAGTAAAATGGTATTTAAATTTAAGAGTTAAATCTTTTTAAATTTAATTATCTTTTTTAATTGAAGCTAAGAGTATTTGTATTAAAGCTTGATAAAAAAAAAAAACAACACTGAATTTTGTAGAAGATATAAAGCTTGAATAGCAGATGCTTTTAAGGGACTCTCCAGCTTCCTGAATACACAACTCTTGTCTTGTACATGTGGTTTTTCATGTATGGTTTGAGAAACTGAGTAACGCAGTGCTCACTGTAGTGCTATGTAACAGAAAGCTTTCCTGACGACAGTGAAAGCACTAGAACGCTTTTGTACCTCAGCAGCAACGTGCTGATAGGTAGCTTATTTAAAGCCCATTATTTCTGTTTTATTTCACACAGAGAAAGAAGGCAGAAAATCTACATCCAGGGAAACTACTTGGTGCCAACTTCCTAAGCAGTGTCCACAGACTGTTTATGAAGAAAACACATGCAATGTCAGTGATTTGATGCTAAGTCAGGTTGAGAACAAATGTGGTGAGTGGTATGCCCTATTCCCTAGGATTTCAGCTAAATTACTAAAGGAAACATTCAGACTCAGTGAGAAATGTATACTTGAAAGTTTTTTGGTTTTTGGTTTTTTTTGTATTTTTCTATAGCTGGAAACGGGGAGAGACAGTCAGACAAACTCCCGCATGCGCCCCACCGGGATCCACCCGGCACGCCCACCAGGTGGTGACGCTCTGCCCACCAGGGGGCATGCTCTGCCCCTCTGGGACGTAGCTCTGTCATGACCAGAGCCACCCCAGCGCCTGGGGCAGAGGCCAAGGAGCCATCCCCAGCGCCCGAGCCATCCTTGCTCCAATGGAGCCTCGCTGCAGGAGGGGAAGAGAGAGACAGAGAGGAAGGAGAGGGGGAGGGGTGGAGAAGCAGATGGGCGCCTCTCCTGTGTGCCCTGGCCGGGAATCGAACCCGGGACCTCCGCACGCCAGGCCGACGCTCCACCACTGAGGCAACCGGCCAGGGCCCTTGAAAGTTTTTTAACCCCAAATTATTATTTTTTTATTTCCCACTGGTTACATAAGGGATGGTTTTTGTTAAACATGATAAAAAGTCCATCATTATATATTTTAGGGCCCCAAGGACTAGCTAGATTCACAGATATCAAAATATTCTGCAGACTAGACAATAGGATCAAGGCAATACTAGTACTCTGGTAGAGTTGACTGATTATCAATTTTAGGCATTTCTGAAGAATACATAAATACACTCCATTTAAATTCAAAACTCCAGACTACAAACTATAAAAGTGACAACTGCATATATGCCTAGTACAAAAAGTTTCAAAGTTATTATAGAAATGGCAAAAAACATTTCAAAGCATTCACCTTTAATTTTTATTTTATTTTATTATTATTTTTTGTCTGTGACAGAGAGAGAGAGAGACAGAGAGAGGGGAAGGAGAGACAAATAGGAAGGGAGAGTCAGATGAGAAGCGTCAATTCTTTGTTGTGGCACCTTAGTTGTTCATTGATTGCTTTTTCATATGTGCCTTGACCAGGGGGCTACAGCAGACTGAGTGACCCCTCGGTGAAGCCAGTGACTTTGGGCCCAAGCTGGTGAGTCTTGCTCAAACCAGATGAGCCTACATTCAAGCCAGTGACCTCAGGGTTTTGAACCTGGGTCCTCCGCATCCCAGTCCAATGCTCTATCCACCGTGCCACCTCCTGGTTAGGCACCTTTAATTTTTATAATTGATTTTTTTTCTTTTTTTTTAGAGCAAGAGAGAGAGAGAGAGAAAAACACTGATTTACTGTACCACTTTTTCATGCATTCATTGGTTGATTCTTGTATGTTCCCTGACTGGGGATTGAACCTGCAACCTTGGCTTGTTGGGACGATGCTCTAACCAACTAAGCTATTTGGCCACAGCTCAAAGCATTCACCTTTATAGTAGAACTGAATTTACATATTAAAAAATGAGACTTTTTAATATGAATTAGCACAAGTACTATGTGCAAGAAAAACACAGTATAATTTAATTATAACTACCCATTTAGGATTTTTTACCTTGGTAGTAAATTCTGTATGTTCTCCCACTTTAAAATAGCTCCTTATCTCTATGCACACACCTACCTATAGTAAAGTATCTGTGGAATCTGTCCTCTAGTTTGGTTTGTGCCATTACTACTCAAGCTGCACGTGCTAAATGTAAATGTCACACCATCGGGGCACTGAACTGTGGTCATTCCTCCATCTCCATTGGCTGTTCGGCTTCCATAGTTCCTCAAGCGCACAGCATATTTAACATTTTCCTTCACAACAAAGACATAAAACATGTTTATATTTACTAATAATGTACAGAAGATATACAAAAAGAACTCTGCAGTAACATGGGCAAATATATTGAATTTCTTTGTCATATTCATAGATGATTTGGTTAAATGAGTTTTTAATCAAACAAGATGATAACTAAAACTTATTGATATTTATTCATTAAAAAATTTTTAAATATTGATTTAATGAAAGAGGGACAGAGAGGAGAGAAAGAAAGAGAGGAAGAGAGACAGACAGGACCACTGATCTGTTCCTGTCTGTGCTCTGACCAGGGATCAAACAGGCAACCTCTGCGCTTCAGGACGATGCTTGAACCAACCGAGCTGTCTGGCCAGGGCGTACTGATATTTATTTTATAACAGAAACTGTCCTAAGTAATTTTTGTGATTTAATAAATTAATCCGTAATGTGACCTCATGAAGTACATTATTCTTATTTTATAGATGAGGAATCTGAGGCACAGAAAAGTTAAGTAACTTGCCCAAAGTCACAAAGCAAGGAAGGGATGAAACTAGGATTTGAATACCGGCCATATGACTCTAGTTCCTGCTCTTAATAACACTGTAAAGAGTGTCAGCCATAATAAATGATTAAAAAGGGAAAAAAAAGAGAAAACTCATGAACACAGACAACAGTGTGGTGATTGTCGGGGGAGTGGTGGTGAGGGGAGATGGAGGAAGGTATCGGGGGATTGAATGGTGATGGATGGAGACCTGACTTGGGTTGGTGAACACACAATACAATTTGTACAGGATGATGTGTTGTTGAATTGTGCCTTTGAAACATGTATAATTTCATTAACTAGAGTCATCCCAATAAATTCAATAAAAAGGAAAAATAAGTAAGTACATATGTAAGAATACTTTTCTTTGATGAATTTAACTTTGATGAATTAAAAATTTTTTAATTTTTTTTTTTTTGTATTTTTCCGAAGTGAGAAGTGGGGGAGGCAGACACAGACTCAGGCATGCGCCCAACCGGATCCACCCAGCATGCCCACCAGGGGGCAATGCTCTGCCCATCTGGGGCACTGCTCCACTGCAACCGACCCATTCTAGCACCTGAGGCAGAGGCCATGGAGCCACCCTCAGCCCCCTGGCCAGGGGAAGAGAGAGACAGAGAGAAAAGAAAGGGGGAAGGGTGGATAAGAAATGGGCACTTCTCCTGTGTGCCCTGGCCGAAAATCGGAACCTGGAACCTCCACATGCCAGGCTGATGCTCTACCACTGAGCAAACTGGCCAGGGCCTGAAATACTTTTAAATGAAGTAAAAATAATGGTGAGTCCATTATCTTCTTATTTTAAAAGATACTCAGGGAAATAGATAAGACACAAGAGAAACTATCCATAAAAAAAAGTTGGCCAAAATATAATGCACTGTAAAGAGAAAATGAGATACAAATACTCACATCTTATGATTCATAATATAAATTTCACAATAAAGATGTTTTGCTTTTTGGTGTCAAAATTCTTTTTGATAAAAGTTTCTGGTAAACTAAAATTGTGCTCTATAATGAGGATTACTGCAGTTGAATTCAGAATTACTTTATTAATAATTACTTTAATATTAAGTAAAATTTGGCAAAGTTATTTACTGCTAGACAATTAAGTAATATAAAGAATAACTTTAATATTAATACTTTTTGTTAAGACTACTTATTTTTTAAATAAATTTGGCACAGTAAAAGAAGAAAGGACAGGATCTAATAATATTTATTGACTTTCTAAACTGTGCTAGACATTGAAGCAAGTCCTTTATTCCATTTTTTAATTTAACCTGAAGAGCACTACTATATAGGTATTATCTTTCCCAATCTACAGGTATGTATCAGACTGGTTAAATAATGACATGCCCAATAACTCCAAAATCTAACAATACCTTTCACTATACAATACTTTTTACCATATCAGACTTTAAGAGATCTTTGCAACAATACATTATAAGCACAATAACAAGAATATAGTAGGTACTCCATAGACATCCATCACATAAAGGAATACTTTTCATTATTATTATTTTTTTTTAGTGAAAGAGAGAGAGGGAGAGAGAGGAAGATAAGAAACATCAACTCATAGTTATGGCACTTTAGTTGTTCACTGATTTTTTCTCGTATGTGCTTTGATGGAGGAAGGGGAGCTACAGCCAAGCCAGTTACCCTTTGCTCTAGCCAGTGACCCTGGGCTTTAAGCCAGAGACGTTTGGGCTCAAGCCACTGACCATATCATGGGATCATGTCTATGGCCCCACACTCAAGTAGGCGACATTCTGTGCTCAAGCTGGTGAGCCTGCACTCAAGCCAGTGACCTCAGGGTCTGGACGTGGGATCTCAATATCCCAGATCAATGCTCTATCTACTGTGCCACCACCAGTCAGGCATACTTTTTGTTATTTTTAAAGTAAACCACATAATAATACCTCTTACTTACAAAAGAAACATATTAGTATAGTATAATTAATTACCTTTAAAGGAACAACTTTGTCAAGTCTAATTTCAGCGATATCACTGGGTGAATCATCTGTTGTATAGGTTCCTTTGACTAATTCTAGAGATGTCCATCTGTGAGAATGAGTTGAATCTCCTGCATGTTCACTCTAATTAAAACAAAACAAAATGAAATCCATCATACTCTTTATTATATGAGCAATACTGACTTAGAATGAGTAATTGTTTTAAAGCACTTGAATCCCTTGCATATACAATTAGCTATTAACATTTCCCCATAACACAAAAAAACTTTTCTGTACTCTATATAAACTATTTACTTTTATATGATTTCCTGAGACATCTACAATCTAAATTGCATAAAAAAGTTTTTCTTCTCTCATGTCCTAAAAACAATTCCCACTTCTTCCTAAGAATAATCTTATATCTAATTATAAAACCTAAAGTAAAAAAATAATGAATTTAAATTAATTGCTCAAAAAAATCAAACAAATTGCTATTTATTAGAAAATACTACCGTCTGTCCCATTAATAAAACTTTTGAAAATTCAAGTATCTTAGAGAATATAGCAAAATACAGTTAAATCAATCAAATCAATCAATATCTTTAAAAAGAATCATCCTTTAGCACTCTATAACAAAATTAGTTAACCACGGATACAGGTAATAATATCAGTCTGAATGTTGTTCTTTTTTCTTGAGAACTTAGAACAGTAAAATATTTACTCCAGATTATACTCAAAGGCTTAGCTATATAATTTCTAGTGTTTTCATTTAAAATCTTTCCTGGAAGTACAAAGAATATGAGGCAAGAGCCATCCAAGAGGCACACAAGCAATCAGGTAGAATAGCTCTCTTTCAATTTCTTTAATGTCATCAATCTAAGACTGATCTGCTAAACCCTCAAAGATTTAGACCAGGGGTAGTCAACCTTTTTAAACCTACCACCCACTTTTGTGTCTCTGTTAGTAGTAAAATTTTCTAACTGCCCACCGGTTCCACAGTAATGGTGATTTATAAAGTAGGGAAATAATTATAAAGCAGAGTTACAGCAAGTTAAAGCATATAATAATAATTACTTACCAAGTAGTTTATGTCAGATTTTTGCTAAGTCTGACAGAATAAATCTTTATAAAACAACTTACTATAGTTAAATATAGTTATTTATACTTTGGTTGCTCCACTTACCGCCCACCATGAAAGCTGGAACCACCCACTAGTAGGCGGTGGGGACCAAGTTGACTACCACTGATTTAGACTATCATACTATGATAAGAAGTCTTGACACACAGCAACATGAACAATGGAAGAATGGTACTTACATCATCAACCAGCACCTCTAATTCATATTCATGAATTCCACCTCCTCCATAGACAGAAAAACCGACCACAACTATGCCAGGCTTGTCAACTGAAAAACAGATTGCATCAGGAGACCCATTCCCAGTGTTCCAACTCCTTCCCTGACTTGTTTTTGTGAATCGGTTAGCACTGGCTTTAACAGAGTGTAGAGAATTAAGTCCATCGATCTGTGAATGAAAAAAGCAATTACATCAGTCAGTAGTCTACCTGAGCGTCAATAATATACCTTCAACAAAACTAGCAAGAATATAAGTTCAATAAAGTAACCTATATTTAACAAATAGGTTAAAACTTTCCTAAAGGTCATTCTATTAAGAAATTAACCAACAATAAAACCAGATTTTATCATTCTATATTCACAAATCAGTATCGTTAGAGAGTACTTTCTTCTTTTAGTCATATTAAACTATACATTTCACTTAATTTATATGTCAGGACTATAAATTATCACAGTCATAACCTATGAATAAATTACTACTCACTTTGAAAAGATATGAAAAATTTCATGAATATTCTATAAACCAAAAGATTTCAAACTATGTCACACAGAGCTCTAGGAATTCTACAGAGATAGGTATTCAAGAAATGTGAACTCAGCTTTCTCTCTTAGCTCAGACTACCCCCTCTCTTATCTGTGAATTTTCCAGTAAGACTTCATTTGCATAAAATGTTGTCTTGGGTCTGAATATCACTAATGTACACAGTGGCATTCAATATATTTAATAAATATATATACATACAAATATAACCTCATTAATTACAGACTTTCATTAGAGAGGACCAAAGAACTTATTTTGGTTTAAAACTCCTCTTTTTCATTATAGATCCTGCTGTTGATCTAAATTGGCTGAAGAAATTTGGAAAACATTTTCTGCCAGGATCTATTATAGAAGAGAAGCATATTATAGGTTGAATAAATAAAAAAAAACTTTTTTTTTTCTGACAGGGCTTCAACAACATCCAAGGCCAAAGCCTAAGCTAAGAAATGGAGGGAAGTGCTTCCTAGGATGAGATACTAAAATCTGCTCAGGTGCATGTAATCATTCAGAATAGATTCTAAAATAAATCTGTAAGTAAGAAAAAGCAAAGATTATAAGTAAAATAGAGTGGTAGAGCTTCAGCCCAGTGTGTAGAAGTCCTGGGTTCGGTTCTTGGTCAGGACAAACAAGAGAAGCAATCATCTGCTTCTGCACCCCCCCCCTCTCTCTCTCTCCACCCCCCCTGCAGTTATGGCTCAAATGATTTGAGTAAGTTGGCCCCAGGCACTGAGGATGGCTCCAAGGCTTGCCTCAGGTGCTAAAATAGCTTGGTTGCCAAGCAACAGAGCAATTGCCCCAGATGGGTGCAGCATCAGCCCCAGATGGGGCTTGCCAGATGCATCCTGGTCACAGCGCATGGGGGAGTCTGTCTCTCTGCCTCTCACTTAATTAAAAAAAATAAAGTAAAATAGAGAAAAAAAGGTCCTTCATAAGCTACTTGAGACCTGGGACCACTGAGTATATGTTAGTTGTTAAACATTGGAATGATATAATTAATATTTATTATGACATTATTTTCAAAACCAATGTACTTCTTGCTTATGGGGAAAAAATAGAATCATTCACCAAATTCAGCCAAAATGCTTAGATAAATTGTAAGACAGATATTCTAGGGCAGTTAAATAGTGAAATATACTGTTACATTATAAAATGTAAAGGTACTTTAAAATGTTTCAAAATTATTTTCTCAAGGATACTATTTGGTCCTTTGAAAATTCTATAGCAGTGGTTCTCAACCTTTCTAATGCCGTGACCCTGCAATACAGTTCCTCATGTTGCGGTGACCCCAAACCAAAAAATAATTTTGGTGGCTACTTCATAACTGTAATTTTGCTACAGTTATGATTCAGAATGTAAATACCTGATATGCATTATGTATTTTCCGATGGCTTTAGGCGACCCCGCTGGGGTCGCGAAACACAGGTTGAGAACCGCTGCTCTATAGTGATGACTACACAACACTGTGAATGTACTTAATGCCATTGAACTGTACACAGAAAAAGTCAGAATGATAAATTTTGTTATTTATGTTTTACTACATTAAAAAAATTGTGACTTAGGTAAAATGAAAATAATTATTCACATTTTACATATGTTTTTGTCCAGGGTCAATCAAATGGGCAGAGCAAAGGTTTGAGCCTTTCTACCTTTTCCATGCCATATATTCATTAGTAGTAGTTCTACTTCTATTACCCACTGCACAGCAACACAAATTATTTTTGCTTTTAATGGGACATGGCAGTGGGGTTGTACAATGGAGCGGCTAAGAAAAAATATGTATGTATTTTGTTTTACTCTGACATCCTGGGTAACCTGGTAAGAGAGGAAGCAAATAGGAGCAGAGAAGAGGTATAAGGAAGGGAAAAACAGCTAGTTTAAATTCAATTTTTGAGGAAAAGAAAACAAAACACAGTAGGATTAAAATTAGTTTCTATGAAGCTAAAACATGAAAAAATGAAACTATGTAGAAAGTTTATTTAAAAAAAAAATTTTTTTTTCCAGAGACAGAAAGAGTCAGAGAGAGGGATAGACAGGGACAGACAGACAGGAACGGAGAGATGAGAAGAATCAATCATTAGTTTTTCGTTGCGTGTTGCGACACTTTAATTGTTCATTGATTGCTTTCTCATATGTGCCTTGACCGTGGCCCTTCAGCAGACCGAGTAACCCCTTGCTCGAGCCAGAGACCTTGGGCTCAAGCTGGTGAGCTTTTGCTCAAACCAGATGAGCCCTCGCTCAAGCTGGCGACCTTGGGGTCTCGAACCTGGGACTTCCACATCCCAGTCCGATGCTCTATCCACTGCGCCACCGCCCGGTCAGGCTGTAGAAAGTTTAAACATGTGATTTTTCTCCAATCTCAAAACAGAACATCACCTCAGATCCCAGGGCTGACGCGGTCAGTTCACTGACAATACTAGCCAGTAATCCACAGGTGTTGGAGACCAGATGGGAGGAGAAGAGCTCATTCTCTCTCCGCAGGCTGTTCCTGACTGGGAGCACAACAATAACCAGCATTTTCTCCAGAACTTCACGGAAGCTTGTCATCCCTGAGATATTCTCTTCACTCTATGATATTTGGAATAAAAAAGTTCTAAGATACTGCATTATTTTCTTTCACATGAACATTCAATTTGTCTTTCTAGATGATAGCCTTAAATTCAGACTTGTATATACGTCTATGAATCTATCCAGTTGTATGTGAAGTCAATATATCAACTTCTCATTTACAGGTTCTTTCTAAATGACTAGTCTCTGTGTACCATAAAAGCACCCCACACTTACAAGGTATATTTTATTAGCTTTTTGTCTTTTTTACTTTATCCTCTTAACTTTTCAATAACAGTTCTATATGATAAACAGAATAAAACTCTTCCCATTGAACAAGTTTTCTCTATAGTCAAGATTCCAATCTCAGATAATTATTTCTGGCATATTTAGAGGTAAAGCAACTACAAAATATTGCAGTCTATGCAAATCTATTTTCTTACAAAATTCTTTCTGTACATACTTGTAATAAAAATATGGCACTCTACCACAACTATTCCTACACAATTTTATAAATTCTATGTACTATTTAATTTCATAACTGAAGAAAGGAAAATTCCCACCCCCATCAATGGAAAAAGTTCAAGATAAGAAATTACATAATCTCATTAAAGACCATAGGGAAAATACTCTTTTTTCCCAGAAAAAAAAAAGATGACTAATCGATTTTAATTGATAGCAGGCATGAACATTACTTGTCTCCTTTACCATCCTCAGTATCTCAGCCCATTGTGTACAGACAGAAAAAATACATTTAATTTCATCAAGGTGCCAATCATAAGCTAAGACCCTTTCATTTTGTGGAACTAGGGAATCAAGCAATTTGGATCTTGTTCCAGTTTTTTCATAGTGACTCAACTTCTTCAACTGTAAAATCAAGGGAACTCTTTGCTAGGATTCAATGATCAAAATTACCTTGTGGCCCCAAGCAAGCAGGTTATTCCACAATACTTTTATGTTCTACATTGCTTTACAAGTTTTACTATCTATAACAGATTCAACAGATTTCATAAAGTCATAAAATGTCAGGGTAGAAAGGGTTATAAAGTTAAATCACTTTCCCCAAAAGAAATCAAATATGTAAATGAATATATTTTCAATCCACTAGAGAAAATTAAATAAGATAAAATCATCAAGAGCATTATTATGAATCATTCTCAATGTTTTCCTTAATGTATATCTTAAGCTGAAAAAAATAAGTCACTTAGAGATCATCTTCCATTTTTAAGTTAGTTCTATTATCCATTTAAACAAGATCACCATAACGTTTTGGTCAATTTCGTATTAAAAAATAATCCTTTTTTTTGTTTTTTTTTAACAGAGACAGATTTGGAGAGAGGGAAAAATAGGGACAGACAGACAGGAAGGGAGAGAGATGAGAGGCATCAATTCTTCGTTGCAGCATCTTAGTTGTTTATCGATTGCTTTCTCATTTGTGCCTTGACTGGCAGGCTACAGCAGAGAGAGTGACCCCTTGTTCAAGCCAGCAACCCCGCACGCAAGCTGGCAAGTCCATGTCCAAGCCAGATGAGCCTGCGCTCAAGACGGTGACCTCAAGTTTTCGAATATAGGTCCTCTACATCCCGAATGATGCTTTATCCACTGCACCACTGCCTGGTCAGGCAAAATAATCAATTCTTGATTTTGTTAAAATTGAAGTTCTTTTATCCCTATGTCACTTTCATTCCCCAGATACTTTACTTTCTGGAACATCTCAGAAAGTTAGCTATTCAGAAAACTCAATCCCCAATTGTCCTCTATAATCAATAATCTTGTGGGGCTTTATTTGGGGGATAAGAAGTGAGATATAGGTGGAGTGTTTATTTTATTATGCCCACTAATATTCTAATTAGCAATCGACAGGACTAATATAAGAAGCTTCCCATATAATCTTAACATAGAGTTGATAGTGTCAAATGCTTTCACTGAAAGACAAAAAACAAGAGGGAAAAAAAAGAAAAAATTTAGCACATCACCAGCCACTAAAATTTTTTAAAAAGGTCATCTTATTCACTGGTGGTAGTGAATACAAACAGACACTAGCCTTCTGGAGGGGATTTTGCCAATCTGTAACAAAGTCTGAACATTTTTTCCTTTGTGACATGAGAATTTTTCTACTTTTGAAGATTTATTCTGGAAAAATCAGCATGAATATACATAAACATTTAGTCAATGATATTTTCAACAGCACTGTTTAAAATACTGAAATATGGAAAACAAGTATATATAAAAAATTGATTATAACTATGTTACACTCAAATGGTAGAACTCTGTAATATCCATCAAAAAGAGGGTGGAAGAATATATACTACTCAGGATGTATCCTCATAGACTATTAAGATAGATATACAAATATACAATTATTAATTGTTAATAATCACCGAACGTTAGTATTTTTCTAAAAATGTTTTTTAAATATTGTTGTTTTACTGCATTTTTAAAAAAAACAATGCAAGACAAGGAAATTGCAAGAGAAAAAATACAGATTACTCTTAACTTTTTCATCAAAGCATCATTTTTGTTTTCTCTTCTAAAATATGTTTTTTGCATACTACAAAATATGTCTTCTGCATACACATTTTACAGTCAGTCAGCTTAGAGCATATATACTTTTGATTTCTTAATTTAAAAATATCTGCCTTGATAATAAATAGTTATTTTTAAAGGCCAAACCATATTCTATTAAATTGATATATCTAACTATTTCACTTACTAATATACCATTCAGCCTCTAATTAAGAGTTTTAATTTTAATTTTTAACAAAATACACATAACAGCTTTAGTCTTCAAGTTATTTTCTTGGATAATTTCCTTCACAAATACTCACTGCACGTAATACTGAATTAAAAATTTATCTTGTAAAAATATCTTCGGTATTCTCCAGTTTAAGAGCTTTATTTATATTTTCACTGTCTCAACTAGTAGCTAATTAATAGTAGATGCACAATAAATACTTGCTGAAACATAGGAAGAAAAAGATTACTTATACTAATTACGCAATGCCATGGGTTATGAGTTTAACAGGTTCCCTCAGGGTCTCACCAACATAGCACTAAATAGGAAATTTATTTTTTATAATTTTTTACAAATAAGTTAATAACCTCAATATAACTTTCATACACATTTAATTACTGGTAAGGCTGAAATTTTTCCCATGCTGGCTTACTCTAAAGTCCCTCTTATATTTACTTTTATTATTTCTACTGAAATCTTACAAAGAAATTATACTGACCCTGAAATTTCTTTTTACCATTCTGTATTATTCCTTTTCATTCTAAATGTCATTGAAATTTTTCTCTTACTTTTTCTGTTGCTTCAGTCAACAGAAAACTGCTATTATACAATAATTATTAGATAATTTTTTATCTTCTACTCCTTTATTTTAAAGGTTAATTCTCATCAACGTGGGAGCAATTAGTTATATTTATGGTTTCCATGAGTATTTGCTTATTTTTTAATACTGCATTTAAAAAAACCAGGAGCAGTTATTAAAGAATGTTTCTGACTATTGTCTTATAATTGCTTATTTTAGAGTAACAAAGTATTAAAGAAAAGGTTTCAAAAGTTATTTTTTCCTTAGACTTCTCTTGACAATATAAAATACTATATGAGCATATAAATATCCTTTTAGCATCTGCAATTTTCAAATGGTTAGGCCAAAAACAGAAATTCATTACAGAACTCTCTCAAATTCTTATAGGTTATGAATTATTCAAAATAAAATATCAGAGAAAAAAGACTACTCATTTATAGGTAAACATGAGAAAGTTTTTCCTTAACTTTAATTCTTATGAAACACATAGCTATTTGATAAATATACTTACTGTTACAGAATAGATAGTAAGCTAAATATGACTTCATTAACAATTTTATGGCTTCAATTTAAAAGGTACTTCAAAAGATGACCTACCTGGCTGAGTTTTTCCATATGTGCTACCAAAAGGGGAAACCGGTGAACTAGTGTTGAGTCATTCTCTGTGCTAACTTGTTTAACAATTGATCGTAGAAGTAGTTCTCCATCATATGCAATAGGGAATATAGAAGTCAACTTAACAGAAGTGTGACATAGAGCTGACATAACAGCTGCTAGGAGTCGACTGCTGGATGTCTTGAAATTTGCTTCTTGGATATCCTTTTTAAAACAAAAATATGAACCCCACCAAAGAAATACTGCATCAGTATAATCCAAATTTCTGGGTATGTAAAAGGTAAACATTCTTTAAAATCATACCAAAATTTTCTAGAATTCAATCATTGTTTAATTGTCTTGTTAAAGAATAATGTCAACACTTTTAAGAACAATTGTTTAAGTTACTACCCAATAAAGGTAGAAAACTATGAAATATGATCAAGAAATATCATCCTCCTGTCCTCGAGAAGATTTTATGTATAGTTAATGTATCTTCGAAATCATAGTCCTCTGAGGCACTATTCTCAAAGAAAGGCATCAAAAAGGCCCCAAATAGTATACATCTAAGTCATTCCCAGTAACAAGCACTGAAACTATTTTCCTCAAATAATAAATTGTAATTATGTCATCACCTAACAATGTACATTCAGGAAATATTAGTAGCAGACATGTAAAATTTTGTAACAAAGAATTAAAAACCCATCAATACAGGATATCCTAATTCATGATGAAATTTGTGTATTCATTGTACACATTACTTAGTTCTACCTTTTTCTTTATCTCATGGCACATATAACCTAATTGCTAAAATTCTGTTGCACATCAAAAAATGTAGTTTTTGCAGATATGACAAAAAATATTAATAGTAATTACCAACCCTTTTTGCTCCAAAGTGATTTTAAAAACTCATGTGCCTATATTTGTATATAAGGATTTCTTACACCAAGAATTAACCAATCAGATACAACCTTGCTATGTAACATGACCAACAAGATACAACTCTCTTATACGACCTATATTTTTATGGTTCAAGACGGGGCATTCACACTAGACAGCTATTGTTGAGTTGGCTGTTGTCTTTTTTTTCTATTTGTTGATGTAAGGCAAAAAGAGATCAGTGCTCCTAACTAGTCAAATACTGCATGTTTGGGGTTTTTTTTTTTTTGTATTTTTCCGAAGTTAGAAGCGGGAGACAGTCAGACTCCTGCATGCACCCAACTGGGATCCACCAGGCATGCCCACCAGGAGGCGTTGCTCTGTTGCTGCCAGAGCTATTCTAGCACCTGAGTTGGAGGCCATGGAGCCATCCTCAGCACCCAGGCCAACTTTGCTCCAATGGAGCCTTGGCTGAGAGGGGGAAGAGAGAGATAGTGAGGAAAGAGGTGGTAGGGTGGAGAAGCAGATGGGCTTTCTCCGGTGTGCCCTGACTGGGAATCGAACCTGGGACTTCCACATGCCGGGCTGATGCTCTACCACTGAGCCAACTGGCCAGGCAAGATACTGCATGTTTTAAAAATTATTTGGCTCACTGTTGAAAATCACTGACTCAGTTCATCAAACATACATTACAAAGATAGACTAATAGTAAAAACAACATTCCAAATGTGAAACCAAGTTAGCCTAGTCAACAGCAAACAACCATATCAGACTGGCTTTTTAATGTTAAACCTCCCCTGCATTTCTAAAATAAATCCCATTTTTTATAGTTAGATTTGACAATATTGTCAAAAACTTTTCCACCTATGTTTCTGAGTAATATTTGTCTATACTCATCTTTTCTTTTAATATCTTTATCAAATTTTGGTATCAGGATCAAGTTAACTTGATGAATTAGCTAGGAAGTATAGCCTCTCGTATTTTTTGAGTTTGTAAAGGATTTTTATTTTCTATGTTTAAAGAATTCTCCAATGACAATATATGGGACTGGGGTTTTCTTTGTGGTCAAGTCTTTGATAATAAAACTTTTAATGGAAATGAGAAAATTCAGATTTTTCTACTTATTATGTGTGTTTGCTTAAGTCATATTTTACAAGAAATTTTTTCTATTTTATTCAAAATTAAATTTATTGGTAGAAACTTGTTCATAATATTCCCTTATTATCATTTTGATGTCTGTTGAATCTGTAGTGATATTCCCTATTTTATTCCTGATAATTATATTTTTTTTCTCCCTTGTCTCTTAATCAGATTCTCTCTAGTTTTTAAATTGTCTTATTTTCAAAAAACTAGCTTTTATTTTTAATAATTTTCTCTAGTAACTATTTCACCAATTTCTGTTCATATGTTTATTATTTCCTTCCCTTCTCTTTGTTACTTTCTTCTTTCTTTGGGTTTGATTAGGTAGCTCTTCTTTCTGGTTTCTTAAAGTAGAAAATTAGATCATTGGTTTGAACCTTTCTTTGCTAGTATAAACATTTAAAAGCATAAATTTCCTCTGAAAGCAATGTTTTAGCTACTTCTGAAAAATGTTTATATGTTATCTTTTAGTGTGAAATAGTTTCTAATTTCCTTTGCATTTTTTCTTTGATTTACTGGTTACTTCAAAGTCTTGTCTATTTGGTGTGTTTCTTGATATATTTTGCTATATATTTCTAATTTAATTCTATTGTGCTCTGGAAACACTTCTTGTAAGATTTTAATCTTGTGAATTTTTTCTTCTTACAAAGACAGAGAGAGAGAGTCAGAGAGAGGGATAGAGACAGACAGGAACGGAGAGAGATGAAAAGCATCAATCATCAGTTTTTCGTTGTGATACCTTAGTTGTTCATTGATTGCTTTCTCATATGTGCCTTGATGGTGGGCCTTCATCAGACCAAGAAACCCCTTGCTCAAGCCAGTGACCTTGGGGCCAAGTTGGTGAGCTTTGTTCAAACCAGATGAGCCCGCACTCAAGGTGGCAACCTCGAGGTCTTGAACCTGGGTTCTCCGCATCCCAGTCTGACACTCTATCCACTGTGCCACCGCCTGGTCAGGCAATCTTGTGAAATTTACTAAGATTTTTTTTTATGGCTTACTATATTATCTGTGATAGATCTTTGTGAATATTATATGTATATTTGGAAAGAATTTGAATACTGAATTTGCACATTCTGTTTTTTAAATGTCAATTAGACCAAGGTAGTTGATAGTGCTGCACAAATCTCTTATCCCTACAGAATTTTGTCATTATTCTATTAATTACTGAAAAAAAATACTGAAAAAGAGGCAGTGAAGTCTTCAACTATAAATGTGAATTTATCTATTTGTCCCTTTAGTTTTCTGAAATATTTTGCTTCTGGTGTTTTAAAACTGTGATTGGTACATACACGGTTAGAGGATTATGGTTTTTCTCATGAAGGAATGAATTATGTCAGCATGCAGGTTCACTCACAGCTCTCTCCGGACTGTCCTGCAGATACGGCGCAGCGGGGCTGCCCTTTCAGTGCTGTCCGGCCTCTTGCATACTCACTATTGATCTTTCCCTCTTTTACAAACACTCACACACACATATACACATACTCACTCACACACACACGCTCACTCATCTATAGGTTCATCAGCCTGACAATTTTATAACTAAAAACTGATATAACAGAAAAAAATCTTTTTTGAACTCTGAGTATTAAATTATATATACCAAACATTTTCTGATTTACCTTTTATAAAAGTTACAAAGATTGAGAAAACTAGTTTTTATTTTCTTAAAGAGCATTAAGTAATATACTTTCAATTAAAATTCTATAAACTTAAAATACCTGATCCAAACAATTCAGCAGATCACAAAGGCAAGCCCACTGTAAAGCAGGAGTTGGGTAGAAAGAATGAAAACAGGCAGTAAAAGTGTTATGACACTCCTGAAGGACAGCTTCTAGGAGACTCAAGGGTTGACTGAGATATCCTTGAGGATCATTATCCAACTTCACCATGCAGTGATCAACTCCTTCTGATAAAATTTTCCTTAACAAAGTTCTGGTTTTTCCAATACATTCTGCTAATTTGCTAGTTTCTTCTACAACTGCTTTTCCTGTAGCTTTAAGGGAACAAAGCAGATAGCTAATTAAATAGAATAATACATAAGCATAAAAACATTCAATAAAATTCAACTAAAAAAATCACAAGTATTCATAACCTAGAAAGGAAACAAATTAGATAAAGTGTGGTCCAAAATTATTTCTTTTTAAAATCTGAACAGAAAAACAAGCAAAACAAAACACTGGCATCAGCATGCAAGTCCAAATAAGTTGTTCAAAATATTTTTATTTGACAGAATCTCTTTAAAGTAACACTTTACTAGAGTATTTTAGTCTAATATGACTTTTTGTTTTCAGAATGACATAATATATATATATTTTACTCTTTATAAGTCAATAAATAAGCATCACATAACAAGCTGAAAACGTCCTACATTGTGGATGGATCATGAGAATTCTTGTGTTTTCTGTTCTAAGGCTTGTGTCCAATTATAAGAACTTTTGGTTTTTCATTGTTGTCATTTAGAGAGAAACAATGTAACGAAAAACACACTCACTAAAGTTAAAAATTACAAAAGGAATTAAGAGTGATTAGTCTCTTGTCATTAGTAATAAAAATAATTTATCTGGCCACTGGGTAAAGCTAACAATAAAACTACTGGTCTGCAATGTGTTAAGAAGCATGTTAAAGGCAGATGGGGATCATAAACTCTTGGCTATCCCCATATAAACCCTCTCAATTCTCAAATATTTTCTCCCCTAACGTCATTTAAAAAATGAATCATACCTGACACTGGGTAAATTTCACAAGTATAGACACGCAATAACCTCAGACAACAGGTACCGACAAAGCGTAATCTCTCCAAATCTAGAAGTGTAGCAGTGAACTGGAATCCTTTTAATCCTCTAAGTTCTTCAACTCCTAAAACTAAGGTGGTCCAGCTCCAGTGAAGAATACTTAACAATGACTCAAAACAATCCTAATCCAGAACATAAAGAAAGAGATAACAATTAGATCAAATGACATCATAGGTTGAAACAAATGGAAAGATGACAATCAACTTCAAAACTTTATCTTGAAGTTTCTGCCTGACCTGTGGTGGCGCAGTGGATAAAGCGTCGACCTGGAAATGCTGAGGTTGCCGGTTCAAAACCCTGGGCTTGCCTGGTCAAGGCACATATGGGAGTTGATGCTTCCAGCTCCTCCCCCCTTCTCTCTCTCTCTGTCTCTCTCCTCTCTCTCTCTCTGTCTTTCCCTTTCCTCTCTAAAATGAATAAATAAAAAAAAAAAACAAAAAAAAAAACTTTATCTTGAAGTTTCTTACTGAGTCTTGGTAGGCCAAATAACAGACATTTTATTAGTCCATTCATTAAACTGGCATTAGAAGAATCTCTAAAGCTTGACAAAAATGGTAGTTATGTATTTAAAAAACAATATTCTTCAGTATTTACGTATTTAAAAACACATTTTTAAGGTTCTTAAACTACTAACCAATTTTGTTTATTATAGAAGGAAAAAAACACTTATAAATGCATGTTTACTTGAAAGAAAAATAAAACTGTTATTAATGTGCAAATAAACCAAAAATATTTTAAACACTTGAATAATATTTGAATTTAATAAAGTATTTTAGCATAACAGTGATATCAAAAAACTTATTTTATATCAACATATAAAACTTTAAAGTACAAATTAAGCCAACTCTTAATGAGCAAGTTAAAAGAAGATAAAAATTGACTCAAAAAATACTAAAAAAAATTCTTACTCAGATTTTTTAAAATTCTAAAATTAGAGTTTACAGGGGTGAGAAGCCCTGTAGTTATAGCTGGCTTATAGGTTTTATCATGCTTACATAATGAGAGATAATAGATGAATCTTAAAGCAAAGCACTTATTCCCTCATTCCCACCAAATTCTAGTTCTCTGGTATATATTATCAAGAATAAGAGTTCAGAGCTTTATTTTTTTATTTTTTTTTTTCTTTCATTTTTTCTGAAGCTGGAAACAGGGAGAGACAGACAGACTCCCGCATGCGCCCGACCGGGATCCACCCGGCACGCCCACCAGGGGCGACGCTCTGCCCACCAGGGGGCGATGCTCTGCCCATCCTGGGCGTCGCCATGTTGCGACCAGAGCCACTCTAGCGCCTGGGGCAGAGGCCACAGAGCCATCCCCAGCGCCCGGGCCATCTTTGCTCCAATGGAGCCTTGGCTGCGGGAGGGGAAGAGAGAGACAGAGAGGGAAAGCGCGGCGGAGGGGTGGAGAAGCAAATGGGCGCTTCTCCTGTGTGCCCTGGCCGGGAATCGAACCCGGGTCCTCTGCACGCTAGGCCGACGCTCTACCGCTGAGCCAACCGGCCAGGGCCAGAGCTTTATTTTTTAAAGAAATGATTGAATAAGTTTTCTATATAAAGATTACAGTTATCTAATTACCACAAAGCCACTTAAGACATAATTATAAAAAAAATAATAAGCACAGAAAAAAGAGGTAACTAAAAAAGAAACAACAGCATCAAAGATACTTATTTGGATCAAAAGATAGCAAAATGATCTTAACACTATAAAAATCCAAGTTATCAAGAAGCCAAAATTCTTGTAGTTTCATATTCAAAGCTCGTTCTCTAAGAACTGCCACAGTTCTTTTAAAAGGCCAATTTGGTATAATAAACCAAAATTTAAATAAACACACTTCCAGTAGAAATACTGACATAAGTACATAAGTAATCAGAGACAAATATATATGGATATAAAAGTAAAATTTAGAAACAAACAGTTCTCTGCTAGGAATAGAGTTGAATAAATTAGAACACAGTGCGTTCTCAAATAATGCCTTTTCTACTCGACATCATTTTAACGATGAGGTATGTAGGAGCTAACACTTGTTTATATAAATTAGCCTATGGTAAATTTGTTTTATTATATACCATTTAGCGTATGGTGCAGAACCTATCAATGATGTTAAGACTTACTATATAACCATTTATGGAATATGATGCAAACATTAGAAAAAATCAAAATAGGGCTAAATGTACTAATGTGTAATATGTCCCCAGTGTGTACTAGAGAAAATAATTTTTTTTCACAGAGACAGAGAGAGGAACAGATAGAGAAACATCAGTTCTTCCTTGTGGCACTTTAGTTGTTCATTGATTGCTTTCTCATATGTGCCTTGACCAGGGGGGCTACAGCAGAGTTAGTAACCCCTTGCTCAAGCCAGTGACCTTGGGCTTCAAGCCAAGTGACCTTTGGGCTCAAGCTGACGACCTTGGGGTTTTGAACCTGGGTCCTCTGTGTCCCAGTTCAACACTATCCACTGAACTACCGCCTGGTTAGGCTATACTAGAAAATTTTGAAAAACAATGATTCAAAACTTGAAGTATGATCAAACACAAATAAAAAGGTTCCCATCATACTGTATATACAAACCAATAAATGTGTATATGAATAAAAAAATAGTCCAGAAGAAAATACAGCAACATGTAAATGGTAGTTTCATATAGTATTAACTGGGTAATGGGGAAAAAAAACTTTAATATATGTTTAGTTTGGTTTTATCGCTACTCTACCCTACTCCCTACCAGAGACATGTATTAATTTTGTGTTTCAAAAAACTAATAAGGGAAAAAGCATTTCTCTTTGCTTTTCACTAATAGGACAGACTACCAGCTACATTAATAAATCACATTCATATAGTACCTTATAATTTGAAAAGAATTTCTGTATCCCTGTCATTAAAAATTCAAAATGACGCTATGATATAGTTTATGTAGTTAAATTGCATAAGCATCCTTATCTAATAAGTGAAAGAGCAAGACTTCCTGAGCAAGACTACCATGATACTTTAATTATATCATGGTGACTTTCCATTCTTCAGAGGTAGTCCCAAAAGCTTGTTGAATCTTTAAATGTAGAATGGTGATGTCAAGTGAGACTCCATCTATTTATAGTTCCTAAAGCATTATAATAACATTTTCTGGTCAACACCACCCCTAAGTTTTCCATCACTGTCTAACTCTTTCAGCATATCTATTCATACACAACTTATTAAAAAATTCACCAGTTATTTCAGAAATAGCAAGGTATGTTAAAATCATTCACGATTTCTATTTTCCTATTATTTAAAGTGTGTATCCTAGGGCCTGGAATGTAAATGCTAATATAATAACAAATTGGAGTTCACAAAGCTATGCTGAAATAAAGTCTTAGAAGAGTGGGAAAATGATAAACATCAAATAAAACTGAGCACTGTATAGAAAAACTGAAATTTAAAAAATTGGCTTACCACTGAGACAGTTCTGGCAAAAGATCTCTTTAAAATGTGTACAGGTTCACTGGTTTGCTGTTTGCCTTTTGATGCACTGCCATCACTGGTTGGAAGTCTGAAGGTAGCAGACACATATAAATTTAGGCTGGAAGGCCAATGACATTTTTCCTTTCAAAATATACATTTTTGTAACAGTGAAATAATGAAATTATACATTTAAATATTTTTGTTGGGTGAAATGCCAAAATGGGGCTTCTAAGGAACATTGTCCAATGTTAAGCAAAATTTTGAGCATTTTGTCATTTATTTAAATCCCACCTTTGTAAGACTGGATAGTAGTGAATCTCTTACTAGACAACATATATAACTTACGTTCTGTATTAATGCTACTATTAAATTCTACTCTTTAAAATTTATTCAACAAGTGTACCCAGGAGTAGTCCAAGCAACTTATATTCATAACGCTACATATTACAAATTTAACTATAATTGAGAGCATAAAAACAAACAAATATCACTTCTTGGGAAAAGTGATGTTTATACATATCCAGATTCTTAAAATGATTTCTAGAAAGGAAGATATAGAATCACTGTTTGAGAAGTATTTCCTTTGATTTTTACTTCTTAAAGTAAGAATGGCACTTTGAGTGAGGGTTTACATCTATTTGCATACTTTATTCTAAAAATTACTGCAGTAATCTTTTAGAAGTAAATGGATATTAGCATATGCTTTCATATGTCTCAATTACAGTAAAGTACTACAAATTCTTAAATAAAGGGTCAAAATAATATATAAATATTATACATAAATCAAGTTATTATTTGAGTTTTCAAGTAAATGTGAAAAACTTTCAACAGCATAGAATTTTCCAATTCATTTCATCACAAGATGAACAAGAAAACATAAGACTGCAGCAAATTAATCAGGCCTACACCAAAGCCTCTTTCTAACGCCTTGATTTCATTTCTCTAAGACAAATTGTATTAGTTTATAACATTCAGAAACTGATAATATAATCAACACAGATTCAAAATCAGGGTGGGGCAAAAGTCGGTTAACAATTGTTCGTATGGAAAACAATACAATAATTAAAATGTATAATAATAAACTTTGTGTTTTGCATATTAACAACTGTAAGCCTCCTTTTGCCCCAACCTATACAAGCCATTAACATATTGTAATTGGCATAATACAGATAATCTGAGTCTTGAGGTAATGTTTAAAATTAATCTTGATGTAGAAAATGGGTAAAAATATACAAACATTAAATGATTTTGTTAAATACAGCTATATTTCTACTATATTATAATTTGCTGAATGCTTCAAATAATTTCTCACTTTTTATATCATAGTGTATAGTGATCCTAGTTAATTACAGCAAAAAGTAAACATTATTTAACTATAAACATGCTAAATACCTGTATAATAATTGAGGTATCTGACCAGCATTAACATCTGTACCATTATTTGATTTCTTTGAACTCTTAAATTGGAAAACAACCCTAAGAAGAGAAAATATAACAATGACACCAAAACCAACGTGGTTCAGGATTCACTGAAAAAATAAGTAATTTAACAATCATGTTTTCAAATATGTTAATGAACTGACATACATTCTTTAAGAAAAAGAAATACAAATAAAAATATATTGTTCTGATTTTAATACTAGCTCTGAATTGCTTAATCAATAAAATGAAGAAACTGAACCTGGTCAGGAACTACTAGGTGAAGAGCTGTCCTGTCCCTCCTAGCTCAACTTTAACCAGATTAAGAAGCTTTTAACAAAATATTTCAACTTACAAACAGTTTAAAAGCTGCTTAATTAGATACACTATAAACTTTCGCTTCAAAATGCTATGATATTCCAAGGTTGAACTGTATTTGGGAACCGTACAGTCTAGGATCTCCCCAGTTCCATCCAGCACACAGTCTTACAGTAAGTCCAAAAGGACACATACAGTAAGACTTAATTTTTCTGCAGTCTTCTACTTGAATGTTCAGCAACATGAAATTCACCTGATAAGTTAGTCTATTCTTTTTTTAGTCAGCTCTGTTTTGAGTTAAACAAAATTACTTGAAATATGCTATTATATAACATTTATTTAACTATTATAACTATTACACAACATTTAAAATAGTTTATGCTAAAATACAATAAAAAATAAATTGTAATTCCCTTAGAATTGATGGTTCTTCAAACACATGAATCAGAGCACAGAGTAGGTTGGTTTTAAAGCTATACCAAACCCTCTTTCTAACGCCTTGATTTCATTCTTTCTAACGCCTCAAATCTCCAGGTCCAGATTTGAGTCTACCACACAGTAACCAAATGACTTTAAGCAAATAATTCTACCTTTTGTCTCTCTATTCCCCAGTGTAATATGTGGATAGCAACTGCTTCACAAAGTTGTTGAGGGCATCAAATGAGAAACTATATATAAAGGTGTTTCTGAAACTGGAAAGAATTCTATGCATGAAATCTAAATAGTAAAATTACCCCAATATTTTAAGACTATACCAATTCATATTGGTGAAGCTTAAAATTTATAAACTATTTTCACAAGCACTGTCAAATGTTATAGCAAGTTTATATTTGTATTTTTACTGTTTCCAAACTCCTCACTATCACTGTCACTTTCCCTATACAATTTCTAATTTGGTAACAAGCTTTTAAACAATGTAATACCCAGAAATAGATACAAATGCCACCTAACAAGAGCAAAGAATTAAAGTTCTATTATCTCTCTTTTCTGTCTAGATTTTAATTTGGCACGAGATTATATGAATCTAATTTTAGCAGTAATTTTATGATCTAGCCTTACCAAGATTTTTATTCTACTAAAAAAACCTCTTGAGATTTCTAAACAATATTCAACTGCCAGAAATGAGAGATGCTTAACTAACACTTGAACATTCTGCTTACCCATCATCTGTGGTAATAGAAGCTTGTCCGTGAGATCCACAGTCACTGCTCGGCCCTGACACTCGAGCCCAGGCTACATACCACCATCCAGCTTGCAGTAGAACAGGTTCATCAAACATCATTGCATATTTTTCTCTGAGAAAAAAAATCAGTGAGTCAAAACCCAATGCCTTTACATATCTGTTACATACATTTATTTTAAAAATCCTTTATAAACAAAACATAAAGTCCACTGTATCGTAAGATTATTGTCAAACAATATTAAAAATTCTCTATTTAAAAAGGTCTAGTGCAGCGGTTCTCAACCTGTGGGTCGCGACCCCGGCGGGGTCAAACGACCAAAACACAGGGGTCGCCTAAAGCCATCGGAAAATACATATTTTATTTAAAAATGTATTGTATAATAAATATGTATTTTCCGATGGCTTTAGGCGACCTGTGTTTTAAAATGTATTGTATAATAAATATGTATTTTCCGATGGCTTTAGGCGACCTGTGTTTTAAAATGTATTGTATAATAAATATGTATTTTCCGATGGCTTTAGGCGACCCCTATGTTTTGGTCGTTTGACCCCCGCCGGGGTCGCGACCCACAGGTTGAGAACTGCTGGTCTAGCAAGAACACAACTAGTATTTATTTTTGTTATGGTGATGGTATTACATTTCTTCACCCTCCATCTTTAATTCTAAGACTTACTTAAATATTGTAAAACTTTCATATTAAAATAAGACCAGGCCCTGGCCGGTTGGCTCAGTGGTAGAGCGTCAGCCTGGCGTGTAGAGGTCCCGGGTTCGATTCCCGACCAGGGCACACAGGAGAAGCGCCCATCTGCTTCTCCACCCTCCCCCTCTCCTTCCTTTCTGTCTCTCTCTTCCCCTCCCACAGCCTAGGTTCCATTGGAGCAAAGATGGCCCGGGCGCTGAGGATGGCTCCTTGGCCTCTGCCCCAGGCGACAGAGCGACGCCCCGGAAGGGCAAAGCATCGCCCCCTGGTGGGCAGAGCGTCACCCCCTGGTGGGTGTGCCAGGTGGATCCAGGTCGGGCGCATGCGGGAGTCTGTCTGACTGTCTCTCCCCGTTTCCAGCTTCAGAAAAATACAAAAAAATGAAAATAAAAATAAGACCAAAATTTAAAAATTGTTGTTTAAAAAACCATGCCAGTGTTTCTGGAAAACAAAACTTTGAATTTAAGTTTTATAGTTAACTGATTTAACTAAAGTGTTTGGGCTGTATGTAGCATGTTAAGAACCAGCCTCTGGAATGAGATTCCGTGAGTTCAAAGCCCAGCTTTGTTACTTGCTAGCTGTGTAGCCTCCAACGAGTTACCACATCCTCTCTACAATTCAGTTTCTTCTTGTAAAATTGGGATGAAAATAATGTCTACCTCATAAATCACTTCTGAAAATTGAGTTAATTCCAATACAGTGTTTGGAACTGTGTCTGTCACACAATAACTACAAAAACGTTTACTGAATTAAGAGAGATAGGAATTTAAATAAATAAGGTAACTGATACACATAGATGCAAATTACAAAGTTCTAGGTAACAAAGTGGAACAAATGTGGATTGCCTATAGCTGGAATAGAGAAAGGATGTCATGAGGGTTTGTAGGGGTATAAAAGTACAAAAGAGGGTCTGAAAAGGGCAAGGTGTCATTTAGGTCATAGTATTAAGGTAGCTACAGAAGATTATTAAATAAAAAGTTATAGAAGATGCTGTAAAAAATTATGGATGTCCTTTAGTGCTAGCCTTAGGATTCTGGGCTTTGTTAATAGGAAAATGAAGAAAATCTAGATGACTGTCTGTACAAAGTCATACATTATATAACCGACTCATAATCATAAGCGTAAAAATAAATGCTAAATGACAATGGTATCTTAAGACTTTAATTAAAATTCATCAACTTTCCCGAAATTTCTCTAATCTTCGTTTGTATACAACATAAAAAAATTACTCAATAAGTCACTGGTTGGCTCAGCAGTAGAGCATCAGCCTGGCGTGTGCAGGTCCCGGGTTCGATTCCCGGCCAGGACACACAGAAGAAGCGCCCATCTGCTTCTCCACCCTTCCCCTTCTCCTTTCTCTTTCTCTCTCTCTTCCCCTCCTGCAACCAAGGCTCCACTGGAGCAAAGTTGGCCCAGACGCTGAGGACAGCGCAATGGCCTCTGCCTCAGGCGCTGGAATGGCTCCATCCGCTATGGAGCAACACCCTGGATGGGCAGAGCATCTCCCCCTGGTGGACAGGCCTGATGGATACCAGTTGGGCGCATGCGGGAGTCTGTCTATCTCCTCTGTTTAACTTCGGGGAGACAGACACACACACACACACACACACACACACACACACACACGAAGTATCTCTTGATATTGGTTAATGCCTAACGTGAAGAAATGATCAAAATTTTCTTTAGGTTTACTATTTTGTTCTTAAAAATATTTATCTGCTAAAAATAAATTCAATGCCTTATTACCATTTTTAAAAATGTAGATTTTCAATAACAAAAAGATTATGTACACCAAAGTTTTCTTAACATAGTTCTCAGTAGGAAGTACAGTGTGCTATTATTAAAATCAATCTATTCACTTTTCTCATCATAATATTCCCTGATTCAATTCACTAATCTGTCATAACACAGTTAAGTAATTCTCAGAATTACACAGAGAGTATAGATAAAAGCTAAGTCTCTTCTTACTTCGTGAATCTTCATAAATAAACATTCTGATTCTGGTAACCTCTTAAGAGGTTTCAGTCAAGCTGGTTACCTCCCTCATCCCCCAAGTGTGTTATAATCAAGCAGATACTATAGGTATGATGCTAGCATATACATTTGATATGAATTATGGCCCACAATGACTATCTGACACTATATATATAATGTTAGATAGTAAATAGCTGTATCATATCAATAGAACACTAGCATATTAGATGTTTTTTAAACAATGCATAAAAGTGTATAATATATGTATAAAGTATTTCCATCTTAATTTAGATTTAGAAATAGCTAATTTATCTTGTAAAATACAAACATGAAGAATACTAGTTTTAATGAAGAATACTAGTTTTAATGCAGTATTGCTAAACGCAACACTTTACCTAATATATAATTTAATTTCTCATGTCTGATCACAAGATTATTTAAAACTTCCTTTTTTAAATTATGTTTATTCATTTATAATGAATTTTTCATATTAAGTATTTTTGTAAGGATGACACTGAATAATGAAGAAATCATTACCTAGCAGCACAGTCATAAGCCAACACATCAGTTTCTGCAAGAAGGTCTCCATCAGTTTCATGATCTCCTCCATCGGGACCCAACTCAAACAGCTAGGAAAAGGAGAAAACATTGTTGTGCCCATGTATATCTGCTTTAGTCATGTAAATCTGCTAAATAATATGTTCATAATTTTGCATGTGTCAGTACACATGCACTGGACACTCAAAATGTTAGAAATTTGAACACCTGCTTTTAAAATGTTAAATGAAATATACAAATATATATATTTATATATTTTCTTTAATCAAGAAACACATAGACTGTTTTATGGTCTATATTAATCTAAGTTTTCCTTCTATTTATATCAAATACTCCAAATATAAATATCCAAAGGAGAGATGTGTATGCATTTGAAGGAAAGAAAACCAAAGTATTTATGTAAGTTTGAATCTTGCTTCAACATTTACTAGCTATGAGATCCTAGGGTTCAGTTTCCTTACTCATAAGAAAGAGATGAATACCAACACTACTTCAATAATAAATGTGAGAACTAGTCTGACCAGGCAGTGGTGCAGTGTATAGAGTGTCAGACTGGGATGCAGAGAACCCGGGTTCGAAACCCCAAGGTTGATGGCTTGAGAGTGGCGGGCTCATCCAACTTGAATGCAGGCTCACCAGCTTGAGCGCCGGGTTGGAGGCTTGAGGTTGGGCTCACAGACATGACCCTATGGTCACTGGCTTGAGCCCCATGGTCGCTGGCTTGAGCCCAAAGATCGCTTGCTTGAGCCTAAAGTCACTACCTTGAGTAAGGGGTCACTCTCTCCATTATAGCCCCCCATCCTCTTCCCGCCCCCGGTCAAGGCACATATGAGAAAGCAGTCAATGAACTAAGGAGGTGCAATGAAGGATTGATGCTTCTCATCTCTCTCCCTTCCTGTCTCTCCCTATCTGGCCCTCTGTCTCGGTGATAAATAAATAAATAAATAAATAAATAAATAAATAAATAAATAAAATTAAATGGAATACCATATTACCACATGTATAAAACGCTCTGAAATCTGAAAAAAAATGTATTACATAAAGTTATTGAATTCAAGTTTTATTCATCACAAAATTCATACAACTCCTCACCACTGTCAAAACTCCCATACATTAGCTCATCCTCATCTGTGTCTGATGACAAATCACTGTCTTCATATATTGCCTTGTCCTCAGTTCCATCTATGGCATTTGAAATGCCACACTTCTTAAATGACTTGACAACAATCTCAATTGTGATATTATCTCAGGATCTTTTCACACAGGTACAAACCTCTCCTATACTTGGTTTCTTCACTCTTCTTGCTGGTGTCAAATTGTCCCCAGAACACTTCATCCATTGGTCCCATTCGTCTCTCATGGCATCTTTGAAGGGTTTGTTAATGCTGACATCAAATGGTTGGAGCTGGGATATCAAGCCTCCAGGTATGACAGCAAGTTTTGGGTTTTGTTCTGCAGCAATCTTTGTGCTTTTTTTATGTGTGTCCTGAACTGACCAAGCACCAATAAGGCAGGTTTGCTAAGAGCCCACCTGATCTCCTTCTCCAAACTTTCTCAAACCAGAGCTTCAACCATCCTGATCCATCCAATCCTCACGGACAATCACTCCTCAAGGAATGTCTTCTTTTGGCATTGTTTTGCCTTTGAAAATCAGAAGAGGAGGCAGCTTGGTTCTGTCGGTACAACAAGCTGGAACAAATGCATAATGGCTCTTTTCATGTCCACTTGTCTTCACAGCTACAGTCTTCACCCTCTTTGTTATCAACAGTTCTGTTACTTGGGACATTAAATTGAAGGGGGACTTTGTCCATATTTGCAATCTGTACCAACTCAAACTGATGTGTCTTCTGACATTGAATGACAAAATGATAAAATTCAAGGACCTTTGGCTCATAGCTTTCAGACATCTTTTGGGAAAGTCTGGTGAGTGTACACATGTTTAGTCTATTTTGTTTCATGAACCTGAAACACCAACTGTGTCCTCCTCTGAAATCAGTAACTTCCTTTTCATCAGCAATTCTTCTTGCCTCATGCTGAACCAATTTTGAGGACACAGGAATTCCAACTGCCCTTTGCTCTTCAATCCATATCTTTTATTTCCTCTCTAAATCAGGCCATTTGCTGACTTGCCTCTCATGGGCTTTTTCTGCTGTGGCGTTTTCAGTAGGGTTTCTTCCCGTAGCCAGTCTCAGATTGATTTCTCAGTTGGAGCAGAACCAAACTTACATTCAGCAGCACGACTTCCATTTACTTTTGCAAACTGGATCCCTTTTAACTTGAATTCAGCACTGTAAGAAAATCTTTTCTGAGCCATTATTGGGTAGAATGTGGTAAAACATAACCCTATACCGGTAACAAGTACGAAATAATGAGCACAAGGACAATAAGCACGAAAAAGTAGGAAATGCAAGTAAAAAAAGGAAACTATAACCACTGTATAAGACGCAAGCAGTTTTTAGACCCCAAATTTTTCAAAAAAAGGGTGTGTCTTATACATGGGGAAATATGGTACATCACTGAGCTTCTTTCTCCATTTTGACTTTGAATCAAGACATCCTAAAAAAACCATTTCAAAGCAGGTCCTCTGAAGTGAGCCAAAACTAAAACTACTGGTTTTCTTATTATCAACATTTAGATGCAAGTTTTCCTTAATCATTACTTCATCCCTACTATCTATATAATCCAGGAGCTTAAAATTTTTACTTTCTTCATTTTTATATTTTCTGAATTTCTTTAGCATATGTATTCTAATTTAACTAGAATTAAGCAAATATTTTTTGAAGTTTGTCCATTCTGGCTTTTCCCTATGAGAAGTGTCTTCAAAAACCATCAAAATAAGTGAGTTTTAACATATTAATAAAATGAATATAGAAGGAAAGTACTTCAAGATTTTGCCATATATGACAAAATCTCAGCTAATATCATACAAAAGTAAATAAATGAAAGCTTTGCCTCTAAGATCAACAACAAAACAAGATGTCCATTCTCACCACTCTTATTCAACATAGTACTGGAAGTCCTAGCCAGAGCAAGCAGGCAAGAGAAAGAAATAAAAGGCATCCAAATTAGGAAATAAGAAGTAAAACTGTCACTTTTTTTTTTAAAGACTTTATTTATTCATTTTAGACAGGAGAGAGAGAGAATGAGAGAGAGAGAGAGAGAGAGAAGGGAGGAGCAGGAAGCATCAACTCCCATATGTGCCTTGACCAGGCAAGCCCAGGGTTTTGAACTGGTGACCTCAGCATTTCCAGGACGACGCTTTATCCACTGCGCCACCACAGGTCAGGCCAAAACTGTCACTTTTTACAGAAGACATGATTCTTTATATAAAAAACCCTGAAGACTGCATCAAAAAACTATTAGAAATAATAAGCAAATACAGTAAATTTTCAGGATACAAAATTAATGTATAAAAATCCACTGTATTCCTATGTACCAACAATGAAATTTCAGGAAAAAAAATCCAAAAAAATTTTCCTTTTCAAATGCAACAAAAAGAATAACTAGAAATAAACTTAATAAAGGATGTGAAAGACCTATATAACTGAAAATTACAAAGCATTATTAAAAAAGACTGAGCCTGACCAGTGGTGGTACAGTAGACAAGAGTGTCGACCTGGTATGCTGCAGTGGAAACCCCTAGGTTGCCTGCTTGAGTGCAGGCTCCTCCAGCTTGAGCACAGGGTCGTTGACTTGAGCATAGAATCATCAACATGATCCCATGGTCGCTGGCTTGAGCCCAAAGGTCACTGGCTTGAAGCCCAAAGCCGCTGGCTTGAACAAGGGGTCACTGGCTCAGCTGGAGTACTCCCCTATCCCCCTGCCTCATCAAGGTGCAAATGAGAAGCAAAATCAATAAAAAACTGAAGTGATGCAACTAAGAGTTGATGCTTCTCATCTTTGTCCCCTTCCTGTCTATCTCTCTCGCAAAACATAAAATAATTAAAAAAAATAAAGACTGAAAAAGACACAATGAAATGGAATAATAGTAATAGTCTATGTTCGTGGATTGAATCAACATAGTTAAAATGTCCATACTCTCCAAAGTGATATACAGATTTAATGTAATCCCTATCAAAATTCCAAGGACATTTATTTTTTAAAAAGCAAAAGAAAATACCACCAGATTTATATAGAACCACGAAAGCCTCCAAATAGCTAAAGCAATCCTGGGGGGGGGGCAAGGGTATCACACTCCCTAACTTTAAAATGACAATCAAAACAACATGGTATTGGCAGAAATAGACACAGAGACCAGTGGAATAGAATTGAGAGCTCAGAGATAAACCTACATGTATATGAGCACATAATTTTCAACAAAGGAACCAAAAATATATAATGGAGAGAAGAAAGCCTCTTCAATAAATGGTGTTTGGAAAATTGGGAAGCCAGATATAAAGAAATGAAACTAGACTACTGTTTGTCCAATATACAAAAACTCAAAATAAATCAAAGATATAAATATAAGACTTGAAACAATAAACGATATAGAAGAAAATATAAGTACTAAACTTATAGATCCTGGTCTTAGAGACGATTTTCTAAATTTGACCCCAAAGGTAAGGGAAGTAAAGGCAAAAATAAATGAATGGGACTATATCAAACTAAAAAGCTTCTGCATAACAAAAGAAACCAACAAAACAAACAGGCAGCCCACTGAATGGGAGAAGATATTTGCAGACAACAACTCCAACAAGTGGTTAATATCCAAAATATATGAAGAACTCATAAACTCAACACCAAACAAACAAAAATCCAATTAAAAAATGGGCAAAAGACCTGAACAGACACTTCTCCAAGAAGATATACAAATGACCAACAGATATATAAAAAGATGCTCAACTTCACTAGCTATTAAAGACACACAAGTCAAATGAGATACCACCTCACACTGTGTTACACTGGCTATTATCAACAAAACAAGTAATAAGTGTTGGAGAGGTTGTGAAGAAAAAGGAACCTTTATTCACTGTTGGTGGGAATGTAAACTGATACAGCCACTATGAAAAACAGTATGGCAGGTCCTTAAAAAATTTAAGAATAGAGACCACATGACTCAGCAAACCCTTTTCTGAGTATCTACCTGAAAAATACAAAAACATTTACTCACAAGATATATGTTCCCCTATGTTAACTGCATCATTATTCATGGTGGCCAAGACATGAAAACAACCCAAGTGTCCTCAATAGATGACTGGATAAAGATGTAATATAAATATACAGTGGACTACTACTCAGTCATAAGAAAAGATGGAATACTGCCATTTGTGGCAATATGGATGGATCTTATGAATATCATGCTAAGTGAAATAAGTCAGAAAAAATTAAGAATTGTATGATTTCATTCATATGCAGGACATAAAACTGAAAGGAACAAATGAACAAGAAAAACTAAAAAACGAAAACTCACAGACACAGACAACAGTATGGTGGTTAGCAGAGGAAAGAGCTATGAGGTCAAATATATGATGACAGAAGATTTTACTTTGGATGGTGGCCATACAATGCAATACAGATGATGTATCAGAGAATTGTACACTTGAAACCTATTTAATCTTATTAACCAATGTCATCTCAATAAATGTAATTTAAATAATGAACTAAGAAAATACCTCCTGAGCACATAGCATTTAATTGATAATTTTCTTGTGAAGCCTGCTATTAAAATTAGGGAACAAACTGACTCTCTCCACTCTTATTCAACATAGTTCTGAAAGCTTTAGCCAAAACAATCAGGCAGAGAAAGAAACAAAAGGCACCCATATTAGGGAAAGAAGAAGTGAAGGTATAAATTTTTGCAGATGACATGTATATAGAAAACCCCAAAGACTCCATCAAAAAACTATTAGAAACAATAAACTAATATACAGTAGTAAAGTCAAGGGTACAAAATCAACATACAAAAGTCTATTGCTCTCCTATATGCCAACTATGAAACTTTGGAAAATAATCCCAGAAAGGACAATTCTTTTTACAATTGCAACAAAAAAATAAAATATCTAGGAATAAACTTAAAGTATGTGAAGGACCTATATACTGAAAACTACAAAGCATTATTGAAAGAAATTGAAAAAGACAAAATAAAATGGAATAAATTCCATGTTTATAGGTTAAAAGAATCAACATAGTTAAAATGGCCATATTACACAAAGCAATTTACAAATTCAATGCAATTCCCATCAAAATCCCAATGTTATTTTTTAAGAAATAGGACAAAAAATCACCAGGTTTGTATAGAACCATAAAAAGCCCCAAAGAGCCAAAGCAAACCTGAAGAAAAAGAATGAAGCCAAAGATATTATCCTACCTGACCTCAAATTATACTATCAAGTCATGATAATCAAAACAGCATGGTATTGGTAGAAAAACAGACATACAAACCAACGGAACAGAATCAAGAGCCCAGAAATAAAACCACATATATATGGAAAAATCATCTTTGACAAAGGAGGCAAAAACACACAATGATAAAAAGGAAGCCTCTTCAAAAAATGGTGCTGGGAAAAATGAAAAGCCACATGCAAAAGAATGAAACTTGACTCCAGTTTGTCCCCCTGCACAAATATCAATTCAAAATGGATCAAAGACCTAAGTATAAGATCTGAAACAATAAATTACATAGACGAAAACATAGGTACTAAACTCATGGACCTTGACTGTAGAAAACAATTCATGAATTTGACCCAAAAGGCAAGGGAAATGAAGGCAAAAATAAATGAATGGGACTACATCAAACTAAAAAGCTTCTGTACAACAAAAGAAACTGACAACAAAAAAAACAGACAGTCAACTAAATGGAAGATGATATTTGCAAACAACAGCTCCAATAAAGGGTTAATATCCAAAATATATAAAGAACTCACACATCAGCAACAAATAAGTAAACAATCCAATGAAAAAATGGGGAGAGGACCTGAACAGACACTTCTTCCAAGAAGATATAAAAATAGCCAACAGATAAGATGAAAAGAGCCTGACCAGGCGGTGGCACAGTGGATAGAGCATTGGCCTGGGATGCTGAGGACCCAGGCTTAAAGCCCCATGATCATCAGCTTGAGTACGGGCTCATATGGCTTGAGCGCAGCCTCATATGGCTTGAGTGTGGGGTCCCTGGCTTGAGTGTGGGATCATAGACATGACCCCATGGTCGCTAGCTTGAGCCCAAAGGTTGCTGGCTTGAGCTGAATATTCCTGGCTTGAGCAAGGCGTCACTGGCTTGGCTGCAGCCCCCCTGGTCAAGGCACATATGAGAAAATAATCAATGAACAACTAATATGTCACAATGAAGAAATGATGCTTCTCATCTCTCTTCCTTCCTATCTGTCCCTATCTCTCCTTCTCTCTGTCTCTCTTGCTGAAAAAAATGATGCTCATCTTCACTAGCTATTAGAGAAATGCAAATCAAAACTAAAATGAGATACCACCTCACACCTGTTAGATTGGCTTTTACCAACAGGATAGGTAATAACAAGTGCTGGAGAGACTGCGGAGGAAAAGGAACCCCATTCACTGCTGGTGGGAATGCAAATTAACACAACCATTATGGAAGAAAGTATGGTGGTTCCTCAAAAAACTAAGAATAGAACTACCATATGACCCAGCAATCCCTCTACTGAGTACCTACCCCAAAAACTCGAAAACAATGGTACATAAGGACACATGCACCCCCATGTTAATTGCAGCATTGTTCACAGTGTCCAAGACATAGAAATAACCAAAGTGTCCCTCGACAGAGGATTAGATAAAGAATATGTGGTACATATATACAATGGAATACTACTCAGCCATAAGAAATGATGACAGAGTGCCACTTACAATAACATGAATGGACCCTGAGAACATTATACTGAGTGAAATAAGTAAATCAGAAAAAGCTAAGAACTGTATGATTTCATGCATAGGTGGGATATAAAACTGAGACTCATGGACATAAATTAAAAGTGAAGTGGTTACCAGGGGGAAGGTATTGTAGGGGAGAGGACATGTGGGGAGTGGGTGGGAGAAAGAGTGCAAGAGGGACAAATATAAGGTGATGGAAAATGATTTTACTTTGAGTGATGGGTATACAACATAATCAATCAAATGCTATGGAAATATTTATCTGAAACCTATGTACTCTTACCAATCAATGTCACCCTGTTAAATTCAATTTTCTAAATAAAATTGAAAAAAAAAACATTAAGGCACTAACTATTGTTTTCTCTCTTATCCCCTTTCTGAGATGAATCAAGTATTGTAAATTTATGACTCTTGATTATTTTTAGTTTGTCTACCAGGGGAATCCATCTCCTAAACTCTATCACTCTGTATCTTTCACCTCTTCTGTAGACCCCAGTTCAGGAGTAATCATATCTGTTTTAATAGTATTTGGCATTAAAAATGCTAAAATATTTCTAAACTACATCAAAATGTCCCTGCATCAAAACAGTTGTGCCTCCTGTCATTTTGGGCTACAAGAAAGTAAGCACATAAAGAAGTACTGCTGTTCCTAGATCACTAGTTCGGCACAAAGGTCTGAGAGAGACTGTTAAAGTCTTTTTCAGTCTAAGATTATTGAAAAATCATCTTTCATTCATTTGCTCCCTTCTTACTTTTAACTTTTTATCGAGTTACTGATTTACTATTATTGTTAGATTTTGGCAGTTTCAGCTAGTCCTTTTTAAAAGAAAGTAATATATAAAATAATATACTAAGTCAAAACCAACATCTTCAAACAAAAAGGGGCACAGTGTCAATGAACTGCCTACCTTAATTTTAGCAGTATATTCTCCTCTGCCGCCAAACAGACCAAGACCACCAAGTAAAATATCAGTGTCAGCACTAAAACGTATAGCTTCTACTGAATGAGCAGAGTAACCCCAGCCCCCTCCATGACCTAAAAGAAAACAACAGGAGAATTTATGTTTTAAAATATTCATACATATTTCAGTTAGAAGAGAGTATTTTCTAAATGTAAATATACATACTTTCAAACCTGTTCACTACACTATAATCTTCTTTGGAATAAACCTTCATTACGGCTTGAGTCTCCTCTTCTGTACTTGCAACACCCATTTTTAAATCCTGCATAGTTGCCAACGTATCAAGACAACCTAAAAACAAAGAAGAATTGAGTTCCTTGAAATTACAATTTCCTATATTATTGATTAGATGCTATAACGGATAAATTAAAATAATAGATTACGAGTGTGCTCAACAAATCTTTTTATTTTTCTTTTAAGATTTTATTTATTTAGAGAGAGAAGGGGGTGGGGGAAAGAAGCAGAAATCATTGTTGTAGTTGCTTCTCATATGCGTCCCGACTAGACAAGCCCAGGGTTTTGAACCAGCGACCTCAACATTCTAGATCAGCGCTCTATCCTCTGTGCCACCACAGATCAGACAACAAATGTTCTAAGCCTTAAACAACATTTCACGGGCAAATACAACCAATAAACATTTTTGTCTGTGTGGGTAATTATTTAACTTTAACGGATGCTAGTTCTGGATGTTCACAATGATTACTAGGTGAAATCTGTGTGTGTTTGTGTGTGGGGGGGAATCAAGTAACATCTGTGATCTAGTAATTATAGTTAGGGATATGGTTTCACAATTCTACATGAACCTAACTGAATCTCTTTAAGGATAATTTTTAAAAGAAATAGAAGTTATATGTAAAAGTATAAAATTTCTAACAATATATAGAGAAAATGCTATATCTCAAATTAATTAAACGAGTTAATGTACTGTGTAAAACTGCTGTGTTAAGAAGTAGAATTTATAAAGTTAATATATTTTATAGAATTTTAAAATAATGTATATAAATATTATAATTATATATTTGAATATACAAGCTACATCTCTAAAGCTTATTTATTCAGGTTAAGCAAAAATTAGTTTTGAAAATCAACTATTAGACAAATTATATTTGGCTACTTTATTTGGGTATATATGAATCTTTTATGGTATTGGTATTAATCTAATATATTAGTTTCTGTAAGATATATCTCTTAATAGGACTTAACCTCTTTTGCACCTAGCATAATTATTTAACAAACATGACAAATTAGTATACAAATTTAAAGTCTCTTTAAAAAATAGCACACATTGATAAAAATTAGCTAAAATTATCTGATTATCAAATAGCAAGCATACCTAAAATGTGCAAAGCTGCATGAGATCGGGTGGTAAGAGCCCTTGATCCTGTTGGTAATGCGAGTTCAGGGCTCAGAATACTGCATCTGGACTGCATATCTGTTGCAGAAGGAAGTCTTGCATCAGCAACCACTGCATTGTAACACCACAGTTCTCTAGTATTTGGTCGAAACCTTTCAAGAAATAGAATAATTACAACAGTTCAACATACTGTTTCATTAAAAAAAAAATTAAGTATAATTGATGATACAGAAAATAACACAGGCCACTTAAATAGGACAAAATGCAGCTTATTACTTTTCATACCTGAACTAAACATATAAATAATTTGTCATTTTAAGCAAAATAATTTAAAGAAAACAGTAATATAGATCACAATATTTCATGAATATAGAGAACAGTACAGTTAACAATCTGATGTGTACATATACTGTATCTCCTCATGTATAAGACTCACCCCTTTTCAAAAACTTTTGGGTCTAAAAACTGGGTGCATCTTATACAGTGGTTGTAGACTTTTTACTTGCATTTCCTACTTTTTTGCACAGATGAGGAATTGTATTAATTTTATGATAAATAAAACTTGAGTTCAATAACTTTATGTGATACTTTTTCTTTTCAAATTTCTGGCCCCAAATTAAGGTGTGTCTTATACATGGGAATGCCTTATACAGGGGGAAATTCGGTAGATAGGAAGTATACATACAATAAAAATTTTTCATTTTAAAAGTTGTAAGACAAAGGATATATCAAAAGAAAACATGTAAAATATACGCATGAGGCAAAACAACAATATCACAATGTATAAGAGCTCCTAAAAGCCAGTAATAGCCAATCAATCCAATATTAAAAGTGGGCAAAAGCCATGGAATCTTGTTCTAAGAAAGCAAATACAAATAGAATTGTGTAGATGTTCAACCTTAATAATAAACAATAAAGCAGCAATAAAAACTATAAGGAACCCCAAATGCCTTATGATAGCTGTAAAATACAAATAGCCTACTACACAAAACAGCCAGAAATTAGGAAAATAAACTGAAACTCAGATCCTGATGAAAGAAAAACACCTTCTAGCTATTTTATTAAAACATAGGAGAAGACTGTCCTTCATCTTTTAATCTGTTTCGGAACAAATGGCTAAATGATCAAAGACAGGGAAAGGTATTTAAGATCATCTGTCCCATTGCTACCACCATATGTGAAAAAGGCAAGGTTCATCAACTGTATACTACATTTCTGAGTTCTGTTAAGAACTCACAGGCCCTGGCTGGTTGGCTCAGTGGTAGAGCTTCGGCCTGGCGTGCAGGAGTCCCGGGTTCGATTCCCGGCCAGGGCACACAGGAGAAGCACCCATCTGCTTCTCCACCCCTCCCCCTCTCCTTCCTCTCTGTCTCTCTCTTCCCCTCCCACAGCCAAGGCTCCACTGGAGCAAAGTTGGCCGGGGCGCTGAGGATGGCTCCATGGCCTCTGATTCAGGGGCTAGAATGGCCCTGGTGGCAATACTGCAACGTCCCAGATAGGCAGAGCATCACCTCCTGGTGGGCATGCTGGGTGGATCCCGGTCGGGCGCATGCGGGAGTCTGTCTGACTGCCTCCCCGTTTCCAACTTCAGAAAAATACAAAAAAAAAAAAAAAAAAGAACCCACAGAAATGGATTTCATCATACAATTAGCATCTTTTGTTCTACTGTTATATCTAGTGAAGAGAATAAATTTCTAATTTAGTGAATATATCCAGAAAAAAATTGTATACTGACAATTTTTACTTTTTGCAAATTTACTTCATTTGAAAATAAAACATTTAAGAATTATAGAAAATAGAACATCAATTTAAAGTCTGTCTGAGAAAGACAAGTATAGTATAATTTCACTTATATGGGAACCTAATGAACAAAATGAACTAACAAAATAGAACAGACTGACAGGTGTCAGAGGAAATGGAGTTGGAGAGCTGGGTAAAAAAGGTGAAGGGATTAAGCAAAGAAAAATAACTTATAGGCACAGACACTAGTGTGGGAATTTCATCAGGGAAAGGGGGATGAGGGGAAAAGGAGAAAGAGGGGGGATGGGTGATGATAGAGGGAAACTTGACTTGGATGGTTCAAACCAGAGTTTAATCTTTGGGTAACTAAATCTCTTGTACACTGACTTCTAATCAATAAATAATAAGGACAATTCTATCTTTAAACCATTAGCCTCTCTATCCCCTCCATTTTATCTAACTGTGACTGCTCTAATTTTGGTTCTTAGTACCTCACATCTTCGTAAGAATTACTATAAGATGACTCACTTCTAGTTTCTTATTATCTAATTTATATTGTAGAATGCTGACAGGGAGATCTAAAAGCACTACTCAAACTCAACTCTGGCCTCCAGGACTTTTAACAAAATACCCAAATAAGACAGTAAGCTGATCAGCAACCTAATGAGTACTACAATTCCTTCACTCTGCATGCACGCCTCACCTGATGGGACTGAAAGCACACACAGGCAGAAGAAGGAAGACAATGAAAAACTCTTTTTCTCCTCCACACACATTATACTTCATACTTTCAACTTACCTGAATTCCTGCCTATTAAGGCAGGCCAAAGAAACAATGCAAGAGGAGGAAAAATAGTAAGTGCTTTTGAAGAGACACTCCTCCTATTAGTAGTCAAAGCTAGAAACTCTAAGGGTAATTCTTTTCTTTACTCATTTTGTATGTAAAGCACCATAATGAATGTTAAACAAATACAATATAATTTATTGAGTCTCTTGTATACCTATATCCACCTCTACATTTTTATAATTTCTAGAGTTTAATAACCCTGCATATTTCTCTACAAATACAGGGATTTTGCTTTATGTACAATCCTGAAGGACAAACTTTAACCTTATTCTCTACTGTCTTTGGCATAATTTCCTCTACACAGTTGGTAACAGATATTTATGGCATTAAGAAACAGAATACATTCTATACAATTTAAATAGGACTGCTGACAGATTAAAAACAATTAACAATGAAACTCTTGAATGTAAAATTGCTAATTATAATCACAGAAGCAAAGAGTTTTATACTTCTATAGCACTTGCTATGTGCCTCTGCTTTAAGTTCTCCAATCCTCACAACAATCTATGAGGTAGATACTATTATTTTATAAATGAGAAAAGTGAGGAACACAAAGTCAAAGTAACTTCTCCAAAGGTACCCAGAAGGCAACTTGTGGAGCTGGGATAAACCAGAAGTCTTAGCACAAAAACATAATCTGATCAAAACTTATTTACTACTCTACTTTATAAACAGAGAAGCTTACCTCCAAATGACATCATATACAGGATCAAGACACACACCAAATCCTTGCAGATCCTCTTGTTCAGAGTCATTAAAAGTTTTACAACTTCCATCCACTTTATTTATCAGAAGACATTTAAATGGAGGAGGTTCTGTTATAGAAGCAGGTACCAAGCCTTGAGAGAAAATATTTACATATTTTAAAGATGCATTACCATTTTATATTTCCCCAACTTATAAGGTAAGTATTATTATCTCCACTTTATAGATAAAGAAACTAAAACTTAAAGAAGTTAAGTAACTAAAAATCCTTAAGTGGCAGAATTAGGACTAAAACCTCAGGTTGTTTAAACACATGTTTTTAATATCTACACTATAGTGCTCTACTATATAATTAATATTATGGACACAAGTATGGATTGCTAAGTTTGATTTATGTAACCTCTCAAATTAATAATTTCTATAATTTATTAACAAGAACCAATACAGGAAAATTTCTCTTTTCAAAAGGTTTTACTATACTACAATTTAGCTTATATTTCTACCACTCTCTTGGTGATAAATACTTTGTTTTTTAGATTTCCAAATTATTCCATTCTTCCAGCACACAAATATAAAAGGACACTTAAAAGCTTCCTTTAAATTTCTTCAGACAGCCCTGGCCGGTTAGCTCAGTGGTAGAGCGTCAGCCTGGCGTGCAGGAGTCCCGGGTTCGATTCCCGGCCAGGGCACACAGGAGAAGCACCCATCTGCTTCTCCACCCCTCCCCATCTCCTTCCTCTCTGTCTCTCTCTTCCCCTCCTGCAGCCGAGACTCCATTGGAGCAAAGTTGGCCCAGGCACTGAGGATGGCTCCATGGCCTCTGCCTCAGGCGCTAGAATGGCTCTGGTCACAAAAGAGGAATGCCCCAGATGGGCAGAGCATCACCCCCTGGTGGGCATGCCGGGTGGATCCCGGTTGGGTGCATGCGGGAGTCTGTCTGACTGCCTCCCCGTTTCCAACTTCAGAAAAATACAAAAAGAAAAAAAAATTTTTTCTTCAGACAAAGAAAACGAAAGGATACAAGGCTATATCTTACAATAGGAAAAAATGAATCATTTATTATTAATAAAAACAAGGATTTTTGGTGGGGATGTCGATTTGTTTTGGGTATTACCTATTATGTGTTTACTGGCAAAAATTTCTGATGTAGCCAGCACATGAGAATTAATAAGTGCTTCATCAATTCGTAAGAAAGTCTGGTCCCCACTTGCACCTATCCAAGTAGCTTTTCTTCCGTATTTTGATCCAATGTTCGGCATAGGAGCTGGTTTTGCATTCCAATATGGTACATCCAGAATTGGTCTGCCCAGCTGTCCTTTCTAAAAGATTAAATATTATTAAATAAACAATTTATAATTTTTTATAAAAGAGACAGTAGACAAGAACAGGTCTATGAGACATTATTACTCATCAATTTTTTAAAAATAAATTAAATTCATATAAAATTTGTACCAAACATTTATAAAGAAATAAAATAATTTTTATTATTCCTAGGAATTCTCCCCCTAATAAAAAATAAAGTACAGTATTAAAAAACTAACAAAGTTGAAATACTTTTCCATGTAAGTTATCTCCCTAAAATACTGTGACTGTTACCTACATTTAAATTAAAAATATAATACAAAATATGTTTAAAAATTAGTATTACAAATTGTTTATGGCATTTTAAATTGACAGTATCATAGAAAGTCTACTAATTCACAGTCTGAAAACATTTGGTTTAAAAGAACAAACTAATAAATGCTGCAACTGTGAATACAATTAGAAAGGGACATTTTTTTTCACATGTAAGTTATTTCATTTACTTCAAAACAAAAATTTCACTTGTTTCCAAACAAACAAAAAACTCAATAGAAAGGTATGACAGCTTAAGCCAGCGGTTCTCAACCTGTGGGTCGCGACCCCGGCGGGGGTCGAACGACCAAAACACAGGGGTCCCCTAAAGCCATCGGAAATACGTATTTTATTTAAAAATGTATTGTATAATAAATATGTATTTTCCAATGGCTTTAGGGGACCCTAAAGCTCTCCCCCCATACCAGTCCTCTTCCAAAATCCACTGAAGGGCAGAAAATGCTGCATCATGGCACCCAGGGTAATCTACAAGTAATGAGAATGAGAAACTATAGGGAAAAAAAAACAAAAAAACAAGAACAAGAGAGCCTGGAGCACTGCCAATAAATAGCCTGGTTATGTTTTCACCCAACTACCAGGTTTCTAGTGAGTTCTATCACTCCTTCTATCACCATAGCAAAAAAACACAGTCACAAATTGACTGTAAAAACACCTGAGCTTCAAGCCCTTGGATGAACCAGGGAAAGGTACAGTAACAAGCACATGACTGGAGAAGAAGCCAAAAAAAGTCAATGTTCATTCTCTTAATGACTATCCTTATTTTTTAACAAAAAAGAGGAGCATAAAAATGTAAATAGTGAGATAAGTACATTATATTTAGGGATACATTATGTGCTGGGCAAATGAGTTTGCAAAATATGTATTTTTTGAGTTTGTTCACTTTTAGTGTTAAAAAATGGTGCTGGGCAGAGCTAGGTATGTGATCTGTGAAACAGCAAATTACTTTCCTGCTTGGGCCATTGTCTTGCTAATGAGTGGAAGCCAAGATGGTAGAGAAAGAGAGAATGCAGAGCACTGAAGAAGCAGCAGAGTTTCTGTGGAGAGAAAGAAGGGAGAAGATGGACAGATGGGGAACCAGAGAGCTGAGGGGCTTTTGTGAGCTCTGCTGAGACTAGTGAGGCCTTTGATTCTAGAAGAAACCGAAGAAGATTCTCCTGGTTGTGGAACCGGAGAATGTGTCAGGGCTTTGGGAGCCCTGTGTGTTTGCTTGTCGGCTGGTATGAGACTTAAATAAAGAAATGGCCCATTTTTGGGCTCCAGTTTCTAAACCGTGTGCCCAAATCTAATGGGAACCTGCATGTGAATGGCCGCAATGGCGGTGGCCCCTGGCCTTACATTATGCTTTTGGAAAGAAAAGAAATTGATTATATTTTTCATTGACTCTTAAAATAAATATCTATTCCTTTATTATCAACCAACAAATGTAAAGAAAAGCAGACCAAAAATAGGATAAGATGCCTGGATAGCATCATATGGATTCAGAATATGGTCATAAATAAATCACTTTAATGAATTTATTATTAAAGTTCTCAACTAGGACTTCTAGGGCTAGAGGACAGTAATGATTGTCTGATTTCAAATATTACTATCAACATTCTCCCTAAAACCAACAGAAAAAGCAAATAAAATTACACATTAATCAAGCCTTCAGCAATTTTAGGAAAGAACAGATTTCATGACCTTTTAGGTTATCTGTAACCAGAGAAAAAAACAAATTGCAACAGAGTTTTCTCTAAGCACCTGCCACTGCAATCCTGAGGGGATGGAGAGCACAAAAGGGGAGGCCCAGGAAGGAGAGAGGAGTATGGAGGACTTAAGAAATGGCAATGGCAAAATCATTCCCCCCAAAAGAGAAAATCCAACCCTTAGTGTCAAAATACTAACTACAGGTAAGAGCTTGAAGGTTCATAGCACCAGCTTTAGGAAAAAGGCTTCCAAGTATGCAGGGTCATTTCTCCACCCACTTGACTGATATTAAAAGGTATGACAACACATTTTATTAACGAGACTATGGAGAAATAGGCACCCTTATACATTCCTGGTGAAAATACAAAACTGGGGTGAATTGATAGTATCTCATGCAGTGAATAGAGCATAGGCCTAGGATGCAGAGGACCCAGGCTCAAAACCCCGAGGTCAATGGCTTCAGTGTAGGCTCATCCAGCTTGAACGCAGGCTTACCAGTTTGGGCACGGGTTCGCTGATTTGAGTGTGGGATAATAGACATGACCCTATCATCGCTGGCTTGAGCCCAAAGTTGCTGGCTTGAGCCCAGGTAGCTGGCTTGAGCAAGGGGACACTAGCTCTGCTGGAGCCCCTCGGTCAATCGCATATGAGAAAGTAATCAATAAACAACTAAGGTGCCGCAGCAAAGAATTGATTGATGCTTCTCATCTCTCCCTTCCTGCCTGTCTGTCCCTATCTGTCCACCCCTCCCGGTGTCTCTCGCTTAAAAAAAGGAATATCACAAACTTACACAGCTATTAACTTTCAACCCAACAATCTTGCTTCTCAAAGAAACTCCTCTAACAATTTTCATTACTATTATTTAAAGATATTGAAAAGTACTTAAATGTCCAAGCACATAAAATTGATAGGATAAAATGTATTTTCACAGTGGAATATTATGTAGATATAAATAAAAAAGAATAACAGATCTTGAGACTCTGGTCAAGATAATGAAGCAGATAAACTCTGAGCTAGTCTTCTCCCATGACTTCATCAAAATTATATAGTAATTAAATTATAGAGCACCTATCATTGAGAACCACCCAAACACTAGTCGAAAAGAATTCCTACAAATAAGAGCAAAAAGAAGAAACTACATCTAGACTGGTAGTAGGGGTAGAATCGTGAACTGGGCAGGTCCCACGCCTGTGGCGTGGCAATTAAGACCTCGCAGGGGCATCTCAGTTTCTGAGGTTCCCACTGAAGAGTAAGGGTCCCAGCCTCACACTGGGCTCCCCAGCTTAGGGAACCAGTGCTGGCAAGAGGAGACCCCACAACATATGGCTGTCAAACCAGTTGGGACTGTGTTGGAAAAAGACAAAGGGCTATGGGACTGAGATGCTCCTTACAAAGGGCTGGCCCATAAACTCACTTTCTCATAAACTCACTCATTCTAAGCACCAGCAGAGGCAGCAGCTCAAATTGCCAGGGACACACCTAGAGGAACTAAATAACCTTTCTATGTTGAGGGGAATATGGGGGAGGGGGGATACATTCGGGGCGACACTAGAATCTATGTAAACACAATAAATTAAAATCAATAAAAATAATTCCCAAATAAAGATTTTTTTTTTAAAGTTCACATTCAAAACTTCTAATAATCAGCAGTTGCAAATTACATTCCAGGGACTTAGGTTCTGAATATTTATCCACATCAGAGATGGTACAGGCTTATCAGCAATCTTATGCAGCTTTTCCTTGAGCTCTGCTATACTCACACTATAATAAATTCTCAGAGCATTTTCACTGTTCTCAAGCTTTGACAAAAAGAGACGACAGACAGGCAAACAGACAAGAGACACAGAGATTGAGAAGGAAAGAAAAAGAAAACTATAATTTAACAAATCTAGTAAGAAAACTAGGCTTTCAAAAAGTTCTAAAATAGAATTCTACATGTTAAGAAAAAATAAATCTTTACAAATTAGATGAGAAATAAGTTTTCAAACAGCAGAAATAGCTCTACTGAACATTTAAAGGACTTAGACCTGTAATAAACATGTCTATTTTGAACACAGCTGTTAAATTCAATAAATTCTAATGCTAACCTAGAGAAGCAATTATTTCAAAGTAATGTCATTTGGGTTTTGCATGCATTGAAGGTGGAGACAGGAAATATGTATATGTAATAATTATAATACTGTGTAACAATTTCTTTGAAACCAGAAAAAACAGCTAACATAGACAAATTATAAGTCAATGATACAATGCAATATTATTAATGATTTAAAAATTCCTTACAGAAAAGCTTCCGAATGTGAAGACCTGTCCATCCATTAAAAGTACTGCCGTATGGTTGCTGCCTGCAGTAACCTGTGTGCTAGGGCCTGGCAATGCTTGAACAAGAGTGGGACATCCCCTAGGTTAAAAAATAGTAATAGTAAGTCAATACCTTACAAGATCCAACTGAAATAACAAACGATAAACAATGCAATAAGGAGAAGAAGTAACAGGCACTAATAAGAATATTCAGTAAAAACTTGTCTAAGTGCTATATGCCTGTCTCTATTCTAGGTGCTCAGTATACAAAGATGAAAAAAAATCACTGACTTTAAAAGAACTTATTTAAAAGATTTCCTGAATTTATTACCCTAATTATAGATATAATTTTTAATTTTTCTCAAAGATTAATGCTACCTTTGCTGCAGAAGGAAAAATTTTTAAATCTTTTACAGTGAGTGGCATATTAGAGATCTCTATAAATATTTGTTGGATGAAATAATCAAGCGATAATTTAACAAGAACTCACTCCAGGCACTATAAGAAACAATCTTATGTACTCTTTTCTACTTTTTTCCACTAGGCTATAATTTAAGATTTTAACACAGTAGTTAATGAATCAGAATACAGTGTTAACGAGAGGTACTATATATAGCAGTGGCTAAAAGCTTAAACTTAGTGTTAGATTGCCTGGGTATAAATCCTGGCTCCATCAAATAATAACAACATAACCATGACTCTGAACAAGTTACTTATCCTTTTTGCGTATCATTTTTCTCTGCTATAACAATGGAAGATAAACAATATTTAACCAATAGGATTCTTATGAACACTAAGGAAGTTCACATATGTCAAGCATTTGAATCAGTATCTGGCACACAGCTAACACTTAATAAATAGTAACAATTATAATAAATATATTTTTATCCATTCTTGTATCACTTTATTTACCATTTTTAAACATTTTTAGTAATCATTATCTGTAATTAGAATAATCATCAGTATAGAAATAGTCTACACCATAATAAAAGAGCTATTTTGAGAAAATGTTACACTATAAATTTTTTTTAATTACATAAAATACATATTCAATAATTTTCAGGCTGCAATGAAAAAGAAATCAAAAAAGGCAAAACTAGCAGCTGGAAACTTAATTTAAAATATTTCACAATAACTGAGTTATGATGAAGGCACAAACTAGGAACAGAGTGAAGTGAAAGGAATGAATGAACTTGATAGGTATGCGAAGAATAGAACTGATGAGACTTGGCAAATAACTGATACGAGTCAAGAATGGTTTTTTGCTTATGCAACAAGGTATATGGTAATAACATTCTTAGAGCTTAAGAATGAATGAAGCCTGACCAGGCAGTGGCACAGTGGATAGAGTGTTGGACTGGGATGTGGAAGGATCCAGGTTTAAGACCTCGAGGTCGCCAGCTTGAGTGCGGGCTCATCTGGTTTGAGCAAAGCTCACCAGCTTGGACCCAAGGTTGCTGGCTTGAGCAAGGGGTTACTCGGTCTGCTGAAGGCCCAGGGTCAAGGCACATATGGAAAGCAATCAATGAACAACTAAGGTGTCACAACAAAAAACTAATGATTGATGCTTCTCATCTCTCTTCGTTCCTGTCTGTCTGTCCCTATCTATCCCTCTCTCTGATTCTCTGTCTCTGTAAAAAAAAAAAAATGAATGGAGATGATTAAAGATAGAAAAGAAGAGACCCTGGTTTTCATTCTGAGTCTCTTCTAACACTTTTGGTACAGACAGAAAAAAGGAAAGGTCATAGAAATCTAGGACATACCAGAGAGAGAACGAACTCTGGGAAATGTGATATGAAGAGGAAGGGTCACTAGAAGGTTTCAAAAGGGGGGAAATAATCTACATGTCAAATGCTCTGGAGAGACATATAAGTGACCACTTGATTTTTTAGCAAAAAGAAAAGTCTTTATGGTAGGAGTAGGCATAACACTGAAGTAGATGACAAGTTAACATTAGGACCAGACACTATGCAAAATCCCTTTGACCCCAAATGCAAGGAAGTAAAGGCAAAAATAAATGAATGGGATTATAATGAACTAAAATACTTCTATATAGCAAAAGTAACCAACAACAAAACAAAAGACAACCAACTGAATGGGAGAAGATATTTTCAAATAACAGCTCTAATAAGGGGTTAATATCCAAACTATCTAAAAAACTCATACAACTCAACATCAAACAAACAATCCAATTTAAAAATGGGCAGAGGACCTAAACAGACAGCTCTCCCAAGAAGACAAACTGCCAAAAGATATATAAAAACATGTTTACCTTCACTAGCTATTAGGGAAATACAAATCAAAACTACAATGAGATACCACCTGTTAGAATGGCTATTATCAACAACACAGGTGATAACAAGAGGTGGAGAGATTGTGGAGAAAGAGGCACTCTCATTTACTGCTGATGGCAATGTAAAATGGTACAGCTACTAAGGAAAACAGTATAGCAGTTCCTCAAAAATTAATAGAATTGCCATATGACCCAGCAATTCCTCTTCTGGGTATCTATCCCCTAAAAGCACTTGTAAACATTTATTTTCAAAAATATACGCACCCTTACAGCACTATTTACAGTGGCAAAGACATGGAGACAACCAAAGTTTCCATTGACAGATGACTGGATAAAAAAGATATGGCACATATATACAATGGTACTCTGCCATAAGAAAAGATAAAATACTACCAGTTGTGACAACATGGATGGACCCTGAGAACATTATGCTAAGCAAAATCAGTCAGTCAGGAAAAGCTAAGTACTGTATGATTTTGCTCACAGGTGGGTTATGAAACTGAAAATCATAGACACAAGCAACAACTCTGGTGGTTACCAGAGGGAAGGTGGTGAAGGAGGGTAGTAAAGAGTAAAAGGGGCCAAATATATAGTGACAGAAAATGACCTGTCTTTGGGTGTTGGGCACACAATGCAATATACAAATCATGTATCATAGAAATGTACATTATGAAACCTATATGATCCTATTAACCAATGTCACCCCATAAACTTAATAAAATAAAAATAATGAAAAATCATTAATTAAAAACAAAAGAATCTCTGTAGGAAAAAGGAAAAGAAAGAACTAACATCTAAAGGGAACAGGAAGCTGAAGGAGAGGCTTTGTTCCCACAAGACAATAGAGATTTGAGGAAGTTTAAAAGGTTGATTAAAAATAAAGTGGCTAAAGATACAGGTCAAAGAGGAGACAAGAAACAAAACTTGATTCCTAGGGACATGGTAGATAAGCTTCCTAACATAGACAAGACCAGAGCTCTCTCTTTCAATGTTACATTAAAAAGGAACAAAGTAGTAGTATGGATGCAGGTAGGTTTACAGAGTTGGCAGGCTCAAGAATTTCCCACCTAATAGTTTTTATTGTTGTCCCAACAAAGGCCATATGCTGGAAGGAAAAAGGAAATAGGTGAGCAGAGAATTTGAATATTACAGAAAAATATTCAATGAAGATGAATGGAACAAATAATATACCTACACCAGAAGCTTAAAATCCAATCCAAAGGGCTTTGTGAAGTCTTTAAATGAGCTTCAAGAGATCTGTGAACCTCCTAAATTTGTGAGTCAATTTTTATGTATATATTCTTTTATCTATTTATTCTGAAAAGAGTACATATCTTTCATCAAATTCTCAAAAGGTCATAAACTAAATAGTTCAAAACTACAAAACAGGGAGATTACTGCCCATTACGGTAGAATTGGTTGAATTTGGAAACCATGTAACAATCTGTATATGTGCAGTTATTTATATTTTTTTCAGATGCCTGTTAGACATAGAAAATATAGATAGACTGATTCATGCTTGAAATCTTACCATGATTTAGTATCAAGACCAAGAAGGTCAGAAAATTGAGGATAGTGGTAAAAGTCTAGGTGAACAAAATAAATAACAATTTCTTTTTCTTTCTTTCTTTTTTTTTTTTTTTTTTAGTGAGGGGAGGGGAGGCAAAGACAGACTCTTTCTTGCATGTGCACCAACCGGGATCCACCCGGCAAGCCTACTAGGGGGCGATGCTGTACCCATCTGGGGCCTTTGCTCCTTTGCAACTGGAGTCATTTTTTTTTTTTAAGCACCTGAGGTGGATACCACGGAGCCATCCTCAGGGCCAAGAGTCAACTAACTCCAATCGAGCTATGGCTGCAGGAGGGGAGGAGAAGAGAGACAGAGAGAGAAGCGAGAGGGGGAGTGGGGGAGAAGCAGATGGGTGCTTCCCCTGTGTGTCCTGGCCGGGAATCGAATCTGAAACATCCACTCACGGGGCCGACGCTCTACCACTAAGCCTAGCAGCCAGGACAATAAATAACAATTTTTAACTTAGGTAGGAAATTAAGTAAAAAGGGTGAAAGAGAGTAAAAAAGTAGAGGGCTATATAGAGAATAAAGTCAATGGCCAAGTAAAGTAAAGTTAAGTAACAAAAGAAACTGTTATCAGATTATAGGTTATATAAACTTAAGAATTCAGAGCTGGCATGACCAGGAGGTGGCACAGTGGATGGGGCATTGGACTGGGATGTGGAAGACCCAGGTTCGAGACCCTGAGGTCGCCAGCTTGGGCACGGGCTCCTCTGGTTTGAGCAACACTCGCCAGCTTGAGCCCGAGGTCACTGGCTCAAGAGGGGGGGGTGTCACTCATTCTGCTGAGCCTCCCTCCCCCCCCCCCCCCCCGGTCGAGGCACATGTGGGAAATTGGTCGATGAGCAACTAGGGAGCCACGATGGAGAATTGATGTTTCTCGTCTCTCTCCCTTCCTGCCTGTCTGTCCCTATATATCCCTCTCTCTGACTCTGTCTCTGCCACAGAGAAAAGGACAAAAAAAAAAAAAAAGAATTCAGAGCCAGAGCTGTGTGTGCTAGATCCAGGTCTTGGGAACAACCACCATAAATATGGAAGTAAAGTTTTTTAGATATAAGAATGTCAGGTAAGTATATGGTATGGAATCATTCACATGGATATTAAAATCATTCACGAGCATGACAAGACAGACTGAGAAAATGCTATGAGGCAGATACTAAATTTTCAATGTATGAAAGGCAGTGACTGAAAGGTAGGTGGGTAGGTAATAAAAGCGGAATAGAGCATAACAGAGTCATATGATTAAGAAAGTGGTAAAAGGTGGAACGGTTCTCCCACTCTAAGACATGGGAAGTTTCAGCAAATAAACAATTACCCCTTCAAAAGGCTGCTTGGTAAACTAATGCTCTCATAGAAATGTCCAGTTCAATTCAAACAAATAATAAAATGGAAAGTTCCTATAACTGTTTACTTGTCTGCTGTTTACAAAGCACTTCTACATATGAAATATATCATTGCTTGATAAAATAATTCTATAGGTAGATCTAGATTTTCCCAAGGGTTAGTGGCAGGTCTTCTAATATATTACCTTTGAACTCTTTCCATGATACTAGTGAGCCCATTTATTAAATAATTTGGAAAACAGGAAGAACAGAAAAGAAAAACTGTGTGTGTAGGTGCATACCAACACTTTAAATATACTATGTTAATTCTTCAGCAATCTTTACTTAAACTAAAGCTTGGTAAATTACTGTATATAGTTGGTAAGAGATGAAGCAAAGATTTGAACCTTGTCTAAATTGGTCCAAACACTGTGATGGGATAAAATATTAATGCAGAAGGATAACTGTAAAGCAAGAGAAAGACGAAACTCAGAAACACTGAAAGAACTAGCAAAATTCCACTGGAAAAGGAGAATAAAGACATCTATACTATACAGTCTCTTTCCCAGCATTCAGGTTTAAGCTGACTGAAAATGGTAAATGAATTTAGAATTTGGAAATTTAGGAGCTTACTGGACAAAATAAACAAAAAAAGAGAGCTGGTAGATTCATGGCATGAGTGAATACATAAAAGCCCTCATAAGCTCTCTGACATTCACTCTAATAAGCAGCAATAATAACAGGTAACATTTATAGAGCACTTACTGTAGGGCTAGGCCCTGTGGTAACATGCATTATCTCACTGAATTCTCACAACAACCTTCCGAGGAAAATATACTTACTCTCATTTAATAGAGAAAGAAACTGAGACACAGGAAAGTTGAATAACTTGGCCAAGGTCATATAGGTACCAAGTGAAAGAATCAGGACCCAAACTAGAGACTGAATTCAGTCATTTTGGTAAGTCAACACATTAAATAAAGAGAATATGAGTAACATTTTTTTTTATCTTACCACCATACACACTGCAATATTTATCTTATATTAATCACACACTACAATGTGTGCTATACAATAAATTCCAGTGAAAAAGCATTTGATTACTAGAAAGTTAAAAAAAAAGAGCCGCCCACTGTACACTTATTTCAACTATATAAATATTTTGCTTTGTGGTAATTTGTATGCAATAGGGGCTTCGTTCCTCTGGGATTGCTTCCCCATATAAGTGGTCAATTCCTCTCTGAATTAATAACACAACTCTTGACTCCTGCTTCCCAAGTCCCAATAGATCCAGACAGAGTAACTAGAGCTTATAGCAGAAACAGTTTTGACTAATATTTGTTTAATCCATCAGGCTCAGTATACAGGCATTATTTCATTTAGCTTTCCCCACACCACATATACTCAGTCGTACAGTTAGACTCAATCTAGAGAACCAGGAGTGGAAATTTATATATTGGAAAAGAACAACTTTGGGCGGTAAAAGCAAATTCCACCAGTTTTAATCTTAACAAACTCTAATATTTTATTTTCAACAGGAAATGCTATCATTTTTTTATAAAAATGATAAATTAAAACTATTGAACACATTTAGGAGATTGTTATGACACTGTAACCTGAGCCAGTCACTGCAAATCAAGGAATGTTATTTACTGATATAATCAGGACCATGTAATAATGTTTCTTTGGTAACGTCTTCATTTTAAAAGCTGACATGAGCACGTTCCCATTCACCAACCATTACACTTTAATGTGGTCTAGCAGGATCTTGTGCTTATTCTGTTCATTTTTCATATTTCAGTTACCTGAGGGCTGGGATTTGATTATAGTCATGATTTCCACAATTTCCCTTCTATGTAGTCAAGACCCTGAAATATAACTATTTGCCAATTTTCTGTGGGATGACATCCAAGTACGGTCAGATCTGTGAAGTACTCTCCTTGCTGCCCACCTAACTGATGTTTCATCACATCTAACTGCAATGCAATTCTCCCAGTTTATATCATGACTTACAAAATAATCACCAACTAAATAACAACAGCAATAATGATGATGATGGTCACAATAATAATAATAAACCCTCTTTTGTGTCATGCATCTTCAGTGAAAAACAGAAAAGTTATGAAATTCTTCTCTATACAAACTAGTACAAGTCCTGACTCAGTCTATACATATTAGAGAGGCCTTTCAACTGTGAAGCAAAATATCTGTTACCTCTAACACCTGTGATGGTAACTGCTCAACCCTGCAAGCCATTCATATTCTGTCAGATCCAATGTCCAATATCCAAACATCATATATAGTGACATTTGATAAAGTAATTTTGCCAAATACCTTTTGCTCTTTTTATTAGCACAGTATTTGTCACTAAGACTGTAATAGTTCTACAAACCTTTTGACCACAGTGTCAAATGTATACTGTTATTGTATATTTAGTGTTCAACTGAATCATACCTCAATTTTCTCCTCTCATTAACAACATTGATCAAAGTAACTGAGGACATTTCCATTTTATTCCCATTTTGTGTGCACTATAAATGGATCTGACCTTACCCTCCAGGGACAGATAATAGTTCTCAATCCTAGATGAGCATCAGAATATCTGGAGAGTTTTAAAAAAGGGAAATGCCACCCCTCACCCCAAAACACACCTCTTAGAAATTCTAGATGTAGAATCCATACATGATATGCTTGAAGTTCCCCAAGTAAATCCAGTGTGCAGCCAGGATTAGGAATCAATATATTTGCTCTATAAATGGCATACATACTTCCATCCCTGCCACAGTAATGGAGTAGTTTCAGAATAAAGTAAAAATACTGGATTTTATTTAATGATCAGAGTAATTCACTGTATGTGAATGAGAAACCATATAGGTCCTGTTGATTTGGTAGATATCTTATAAATACAAGGGATAATATTATATATAGGCAGAACTGAAAGACAAAGAGAAGGTTCATGTGGCAAACTGAATTGATGAGTTAAGTCTGGCCTGAAGCTGCCTACATATGTCCAGCCTTCATAACTAAGCCTGGTTTCAACAGTGAGCAGCCACACATGTGCATCACTCATATCTTCAAGACAATCTGGGCAGGGAACACAGCTGACTGAGCCTCCGATGCTGTCCTTTTGGATCCATGAGGCCATTCTTTACCTGGGATGCTAACAGCCTGTGACTGAGCCCGGTGAAGGTATTAACACTGGCCCATGCTGCCCAGTTGGGGGCTCTTTGAAAGGCAGCAGTGGCTTGAGGACACCCCATTGGCCTGGCTGAAACTCTCATAATCCAGACTCTTTCTACTCCATACCTCTTCCTTCTTTTTTCCCAGGGTCGCATCTACACTGTATCTGGAGGTTTTCCCTTCCTAGTCCTGCTCTATTCCCTTTTATCATTCACAGGAGCTTTCTCCCAATAAATTCTTTGTACATCTAATCTTGTCTTAGTATCTTCTAGGAAGACCTGAACTAATAAAGAACTTTTTATACTCTTGATCACAAGCACTCTCATTAAGTAGGATATGGATTTAGCTGCTGTAATGAAAGCCAAAGTTAACAGGGACTTAAACAAGACAGAAGTTTCTCTCTCAGGTAAGCATCCAACTGCAAGAAGCAGATATGAAAGTCCCACAGTGTCAGGGACCCAGAAAATTGCTACTATGTAGCTCGCCCATTCTCAATACATGATTCCCAACTTTTGATCACCATGATGACTTCTCCAGTTCTCGCCACCACGCATGAATTCCCAGCAGCAAACAGGGAGGGGAGAAGGGGAAATAAAGGGTATTCCCTTTTAATAGCCTGGTTCCAAAGCCGTATGTTTCTTTAGTATACAGCGCCTTATCTTGCTGCAATGGAGGTAGGAAAATAAGTCTTTAGCTGCCTGTTCATGTCACCAACTAAGAGTTGACTACCAATTGAATAGAAAAAAATGGATATTAGCACATATCTAGCTGTCTCCACCACAATCAGCTTCCCTCAACGCTGAATAAGTCAAAACAGTTTCTCTAAGAGATCGTTATGTTTTACTTAAAAATTATTCAAAGCTTCTATAACTTCTTTTTAATTTTGGACCAGAATTTCCAAACATACAACATTAAGGAATATAAATGAATCCACTACTGATTTTTTAAAATTTAATTAGGAGATATTTGATGTTTTTTCAATTGCATGAGCAACCTTTAAAAAGATAATAATTATTAGAAATATAGTAGGATTTTTGTGATAATCATAATCATGCACATTTTAACTATATAAAATGTGAATAAACTTTTCTACTGAAATTACAAATGTATCTCCACAAAAGCACTCAACCATAAAATCAAGAATCACCTATAATACACAGGCTACCCTCTGTAAAACAGTGGTATAAATACTACTTCAAGTATAGAGATATATAATTAGAAAAAGGGAAGGAGGAAGCGAGAGAGGGAGAGAAGGAAAGAGGGAGGGAAGGAGGAGGAAAGACTTTAAAACCCAGTATTTTAAAACAAAAAGCTAGAGTACCTGGAATTGACATCCCCATGTCCTAGCTGCCCGTGCTGCCCATATCCAAATGTGTACACATCTCCGTTTTCCATTAACACCACTGGAAAAAAAAAGTTCTATCATTTCATTATGTGCATTTTATATTTCTATCACATTATAGTAAAAGCAGTGTAATTTTCACTATTTAATCTTTACAGAGCCATTAAAATAGGCAATTGAAGCAAAAGTTCATTTTTAACAAAAATATTTTAGTTCTGTAAAATTTTGTGTAGGTTATAAAAGTACATATTTTTCATAATACATATTTTAAAATTTTTATAAATGTCATTTAATAACATTAACATTTAATAAAACATTGGTTTGGGTTAACAGTAAATTTTTTAAAATAATAACTACATATAAAATATAGTTCTCTCATATCTTGGCTAATTATATAAATAGCAGACAGATTTTAGCTCTGCATAATTATGTACATACACATCAATAAAATGTCAGAACTTTAATATCTCTCAATACCTTATCAAATAGGGAAATATATTTAGCATCAAAAGGAATTAACATTTTTTAAATAAAGGTTGAATAGTACAATCTAAGCTACATAACCTAAATGCAATACTTTACTAAGAATTTAATTATTTACTACATTAAAAAAAATTAATTTGTTGGCCCTGGCCAGCTGGCTCAGTGGTAGAATGTAGGCTTGGCATGTGTAAATCCTGGGTTCGATTACCAGCCAGGGCACATAGGAGAAGAGCCCATCTGCTTCTCCTCCCTAACCCCCCCTCTAGTTTCTCTCTGTCTCTCTCTTCTCCTCCTGCAGCCAAGGCTCCACTGGAGCAAAGTTGGCCCGGGAGCTGAGGATGGCTCCATGGCCTCCACCTCAGGCACTAGAATGGCTCCCGTTGCAAAAGAGCAACTGCTCAGATGGGCAGAGCATCACCCCCTGGTGGGCATGCCAGGTGGATCCCGGTCGGGTGCATGAGGCAGTCTGTCTCCGCCTCCCCCCTTCTCACTTCAGAAAAATACAAAGAAAAAAAATTTAATTTATTGATGTGCATTTCTCATTGAACAGTAACAAAATAGGGGACCAGATTAAAAAAAAATCACAGAATTCTAGAGTCTAAAAAAATTTCAGGGATTATTTCATCTACAGGAATTTTCTGAATTGAATTGTAATATAAATCCATCAGAAGACAGACTAGAAGTTAGATCTCTAGTCAAGTATCTATTCCAGCATGCCATAGATTTTAAAAGGGATTCTGTAATAAATACAAAGTTTTTAACACACAGTTAACAGATTGTATTCATCTATACTAAACAAATATCTGATTTAGCACAATTGTAAAAATGCAGTTATACCCTAAATTTCCAGCTGCTACCTGAATGGTGAAATCCACAGGTGACTTGCACTGCCCGGAGCTCACAATCAAATCGCACTGAGCCAGGAGGGTATGTTGTGATTTTACTTGCATCCTTTTCTCCTCGTTCTCCACTTCCATCTGTTAAGTGTCATAATTTATCATTAAGCCATTATTCATTTTCCAAATAAAACTTTAAAACAGTTTAATATGGAAGAACAAGAGAAAATTGTTAAAAGGAACAAGCAAGAAGAATCTGCAACTGTTAGAAGTGATAGATCAAGAATCTACCTGCAAAGAAGCAATTTTGAAAAGATATAGTACTATATATTTGTTTGAAAATATTGCTAAACCAATAAAAAGAGATCGAGTTATGAATAAAACCTATTAAGCATATCAGTTATGTAATATAAATGGGTCATTAAATTACAGAAACAAAATTCTTAATGTAATAATTTATATGGGAAAATTTAGTTTGCACAAAAGTAACTGCATGCAAAATCATTTAACTATTTTTTTATACTTAGTGATATTGTTAGTACTAGTCATTAAAAAAAATCCTAGTTGACTCACAAGTGACTTAGATTTCCCAAACAATCTTAGAAAGGCTAACCAGTCGACCAGTATTGCTAAACTCAAACTTTAAAAATTTATTAATACTAAATAGCTTTACACAATATATCGTAGTTCAATGGCTTACTCTCATTCATTCATCTTTCCTGTTCCACCTTGCCCCACCATCACTCTGCTTTGTGCTTTTTCTTCTGACGCCCAAGCACTAACTACTCTCAACTAAATCTTTCTGATTTCATTCCCATTTTTCCTTCTCTCTTCTTATAATTTCTCCTTAAGCTTGCTTTAAACCCTCCCTGTTTTCTATACTTGACTTTAAATATTCTGGCATTCTAACCATAAAATTAAAAAGCATACTCCAGAACATAAAAACTTTAACTGGAAATGTGTAAATAAAGAAGGCAATTTATTTTTCCTAATCTAAAACTATACATTAAAATATGACCTCTGTATCATCAAGATTCAAATTACTTGCACATGGAATGTCAATATAGAAGAAATTTCAAAAGGTCAATTAGTCTAAGCCACTCTCTTGTGGCATAACAACTCTGAACAAGTGTGTTCAGCAAATACACATGTGGAGCTACAGACACACATTTTTTATTCTGTATTTTCACTGCCCATTTTAGAATAAAACAAAATAAATCAAATTATTTCATGTTATTATCCCTTTTTATCTAATATTTCTAACCATCAGTAATATCCAAGTAAGACAAAATTGGCCTAAATTATGATTTTCCTTTCTATAAAACAAAAGGACTATCATTTTGAAAAGCTTTAAACTCTTTATAACACTAGGACAGTAAAACCTCACTAATTCGGAATAATACAGAATGGCTGGCCTATATGACTTACTGAAAAGGTCTCAATCACAGAATAATTAAGTAAAAATTCAGTTTTATTACCTTGTTCAAGCAGTACAGACTACAGATTAAACTAAATGCTACAATAAATAAAAAGTTGTCAAAATAGGCCTATATAACATAAAAATGTACCATAAACATAAAAGTCCTTTAACATACAAGAATTAATTGCTCGGCCCAGAGGTTGAAGGCACGTTGAAGGAATCCTTTATTTCTTGAGCCCTTGGTTTGAAAAGCTAGTGATTTTAGACAGGTTTCCCCTTATAAGTATGACCCTGAAAATTCAGAGGAAGAAATTACTTTGAATTTTTACTCAAAAAAGATCACAAATACTGCATCTGAAGTATCATAAATTCTGAATTAGTGAGAGGTTTTACTATAATAGGATCAAGAATATGATTCCACTTCTGCTAAATTGTCTAATGTGGGTTTGCCAAGAAAGGATGGGCTCCAAAAAACCCAAAAAAACCCCAAAACCCCACAACATTTAGTTTCAGTCCATCCAAAACAAAACATACTCTTAGTTCAAAGATTCCTCAACTTGGTAAGACAGTGGAATGGTTAAACATAAACAAGGGCCTATATTAAATAAGCAAGCAAGCAGCTTCCAAAGAGTATTTAAGTAAGATGAAAGATATATAGAAATTTCACAGCTTTATCACCACTGGTAAAACATCTAATTATTAAAACCAAATCTGATTTAACAAAGAAAACAAATTGTGTTCATATGATTTTGCCAGACTTAACTAAATTCAATATTCCAAGTATCATTCCACTTTATATAAATGGATTGATGCCCAGTTATAATCTTTTACCTCTAAATTTAGTATTTTACCCTCTCTTTTCAGTCAGAGATTAAATATAAATACAAATCCCACAATAGAGACATAGCATCAGGGAAGGAGAAAAAAAAGCCTAGTAATTTACTGATTAAAACCATAGTGATCAAAAGTTGCAGCTAGTATTTAAAAGTAAAAATAATAATAGAAACATTTTGTTCAAGCTCATCTAAATAAACATGTATTTACATTAAATAATTATTAAAAATAATGAAAATATTAATATAAATAAAATAGGAATGAGGCTTTTGATCATTATCAGCAGCAGTGACAGAATTTTAAAATATATATACTGTATCTGTATTTGATGTGAGTTAAAAAAATGAAATACCATTCTAATACTTTAGAAATTTATAAAAGTTTATCAAAGATAAATGGTACCTAATATATAGCCAAAAATTTAGTTGTAAATTCCAAGTAAAATTCAGGAAGATTAATTCTAATCAAGTTCATTATTCAATAAAGTGTTAATAAGCAGCAATAAAATTAATCTCACATTTGTAGGAAAAATAGTTGGTCTCAATATTTTTACAAGTGGCCATTTAGGTATAAGCATATCTATATTTCCCCTAATATTAGTATGTTCATACATATATCATGTGATATTAAAACTATAAAAGCTATAAAGTTTTGACAGATATATACCTAAAAAATGTATATATACACATTACTTATGCATACTTGTGTACATACACAGAGAAAGAAGATTCAGTATCTAAAGGACTCTAACTTACTTTAATTTTTATTTAAACCTATACTTTTTTGGATAACCTTATGGTCATGTACATCACAAAATGTATCACAGCACACAGTGAGTACTTCAAGCAAAATCACTCAAATAAAAGAGTAAAGCAGTAACAAGTACAATTTGCTAAACACTTGGCTCTGTACTAAACACTGTGAAAATTTACATAGCACAGTGGACAAAAGCTTTGGGGCATTAGAGTCTAAGAGACCTGAATTGTAATCCTGGCTTTATTTGTTAGCTGTGTGACAACTGGACTTGGTAAGTTTTAGCTTTCCGATCTATTAAATAGCAATAGTGGTAATTACCTCACAAGGCTTTGATGAAGGTTAAGTAAAATAATGTATAGAAAGTTCTCAATATTCATAAGTATTGCTTTCTTTAATCAATACAATAACCCAATGAAATAGATATTGTTATTGTATTTTGCAGTTAGAAAAACCAAAGCTTAGAGAAATTAAGTAACCAAAACAAAGTAATAAATAGCAGAGAGGTTTGGAAGTTTAATCAAAAATAAGGCTCATGCATTTTATCACTACCAAATGGCTGACATTTTAAATCTTTTGCGAAAACAAACTACATATTTAACAAATCTCAACTTTTGTACCTTTATAGGATAACTCTTAAAAAAGCAAAGAACTCAATTCAAAGAATTAAAGTGTTCATGGATAATTTCTATTTACAAAGCATATATATACATGTACTTACATCTATATCTTAATTTTCATATCAACATAATCAGTCAGAAATTATCATTCTTATTTTTAAAATAAGAAAACAAAAGCCAAAAAATTTAAGAAATTTATGAATGGCCATATAGTTCTAGCTAAATGACAAATTTAGGATAAAAACTGAAGCCTAATTCCAAAATATTTCCATTACACCAAACCATTTCTAAACAAAAAAACATGTAAAATACACACAGATCTTTTTCAGTGTGTCTCAGGATTTTCATATCATTCACTTCAAGGCAGATTTCAAGACTACCTCCAAAACAATTCAAATGTCCTTAACTAGGAATACTACATTAAAATATTTTTCTATGTAAATCACTGAACAGTTAATACATAAATTAACCCAGATATTTTTAAATATAGCGTATAATAACATAAAAACACCTTACTACATGTTATATGGATTATATGTTATACTTACTGATTCAGTTTTGAATACTCTATTTTGCCTCTAGCCAAAATTTGCCCTTATAGAATGTATTCTGTGACCTTCTCTGAATTCTCTTCAATCAGCCAGAAGCTCTCCAATCAGTAGTGGGATTGAGCCACATCGCACTGGTTCGATACCTAATTTTTTATTGAGCTCGGCAAACTGGTTGTTAAAATGGCACTTGTAATCAGGGTTCTCTCTAAGGTGGGAGCCCGGGCAGCTGCTCAATGTGGAAATCACAAATTTACATTCCTTACTCTTTAATGTTCATCTATACAACAGTGTATTCTAAGCAGCTATAGTGATGTTCATTCTGTCCACAGGTGAAAAAAACTGTAAGTAAGGATGCCAATCAAGAAGCAATAAGGAAATATCTTCAATAATAGTTTCATTGTTTTATGTCAGGTATTATTTAATATTTAATTAATATTTTAAAACTCTTCTAACATAATCTAGTTTGTGTACCCTCTTTATGGTTCTGATTTAAGAATTAAATACATGAAATAATAAACTACCTTTTGATATATCTTTTTTGATACTTAAAATGGTCACTAGGGTAGATAACCAGTATTAACTTATTTTAATCCTACCAGTGTCACCAACTTTCCATATCAGAATTCATGCCTGTTAACAATAAATACACAGTTCTTACCCTCCAAACTCCCGGACAAAAAAAAAATCAGTCTTAAGTACGTATTTTAACTATTGTCATCCTACAATCTGTACCACCAAACATAACTGAATGAAAGACAGAACACAGCAATTAATATAGTGAATTTCCCACTGGGAGACAACTAGAGTATGAAAAAGAGAAAAAATATATGTAGAAAAAATATTAAATTACTATGCTTAACAAAAATAAAAAGCAGTGAATGACAAGATGATTAAATGACAATTAGGAACACTGAATGCAATGGGTGTAAGAGAGAGAAGTTGTGGGTGCAGAAGGATTAGAAAGTGGTAAGTTAATACTCTTTATATAAAATAGGGCACTATTACTTTAAATTTAAATTTTGGTAGCAGAGATACAGTTGATTTACTCAATAAAACCTTAAGATCTTATTAAAAAGAAAATACTATAATACTATACTATACTAATCTATACTATAATACTATAAAATCAGTCCTTCCAAAAAGGTTGCTACAAATATACAGTCTTGTTATAAAATAATCCTGTGGCAGAAAAGGTGGAAGTAAGGCTAGCTATTGTTGGGTAATTCTTACAGCTAATCAATATAACATTGTAAAAAGTCTCTTTTAAATTTATAACCTTAGTCTTCATTTAGTATTTCCTTGTCAATTTTTGGAAAAAATAATGTTTGTCCACAATATACTGACAAGGAGCTGAAAAAGTTTTAAATTGCTTCATGTAATATGAATATTTAACCCTAGGAAAAATATTTTTTAAAATTTCACTTAATATAATTGTGGGGGGGGGTGAAGACACTGAGAATATCTGATTATTAGTGGCATAGTTGAAAATAAAGAGATCAGAAATTCTAGCAACAACTAAAATAATTTATATAGCATACCCAAAATATCATTCCTTAATTTTAAATATGGTATTGTCAAAGCACTCAGTAAATAAAGTGATCACAAATTTTCCTATGGTTAATTACATAAGATTTAAAATATTCTCAATTAAAAATTTTTTTGACTGATTTTAGAGAGGAAGAGGAGGGAGAAAGAGGGGGAGAGTGAGAAAAAGGGAGAGAGAAAAGCATTCATTTGTTGTCCCACTTAGTTATGTATGCATCCACTGGTTGCTTCCCATAAGTGCCCTGACCAGGATAGAAAGCAACCTTGCTGCTTTGGGATGATGCTCTACCCAACTGAGCTAACTGGCCAGGGCAAAACAAAACACAAAAAACAAAAAACAAAAAAAACACCTCTCAATTTTTAATTCTGCAGAATATAGCTTAAGTAGTGCTCTGATTGTGTTTACACTAAAAGCAGGGGTTTTATCTGTTTTGTTTCTACTTTGCTTTGACTGGCAAACTGATAGAGACGGACAAATAAAAATAAAGTTGATTATAATATACTGTATGTGAAATTTTAAAAATAAAATTAGTCTGTTAACAGTTATGCAGCAAAAAAATAAGGCACAAAAACAAATTAATCTGACTATAGGGATTGGTATTTAAGGCATTTAAGAAAATAGCAACTGTAAATTGCATTAGTCCAAGAACCCGTGGTTCACAGAATTTATATGTAAATTTATAAATTGTCTGCATTAAATTCTTTCCTGATCTTAGCTGACTCATAATCTGTGGTTTAAAAGTAAGTGTGCCTTAGGAATATTTTTAATTTATACCAAACTGATACCTCAAAGAACTGTACATAAACAGATTCCTAGCCACTCACAAATTTGTTTAGACCTGTGTCATTTTCTGAGGGCTGGAGTAGGTCTATACACCTCACTCTTTGCTTACACCTATCACCAACTCTCAAATATCAAATAATTCATGTGCTCTGGTGTATTGCAGATATAAATTTTACTATTAAAACAATGAAAAAGTGCAATAGCTTTTTAATATATACATTGAATTATTAATATATACATTGAATTTAGTAGTTTTAATTATTATTATTAATTATTAATATATACATTGAATTTAGTAGTTTTGTTAATTCTAAACAATTAAACAGTATTTAGAACTTAAAAGCAAAATGTCAGATAGCAGTCATCTAAAAACAGAAAACAAAGGATGAAAATAGAAGGCAGTAATTGCTTTTTTCATCTTTCCTTAACTGTATGATTTTTTTAAAAGAATGAAAAAGAAAAAGATATAGTGTAAAATGCCTTAAAGTTGACAAAAAAATTAAGATTGATAGTCATCAACAAACAGTACAACTTTCAGCATGTTCTTTCTCCTCAGGCTATATAATAATGATAGAAGCAAAGTAGAAGAATCAGGTTTGTGCATTTTTCCAGAGACAAAATTCAAATGAGTGGAAGAAACTGGGAAAGTATCCCACCTAGTTGATAAGGAAGACCAAATACCTTTGTGCTTGTCCCGTTTATGCTTTAGCTGTGCTGGATGGGATCTGAGTCTGGCTAGAGCCTGTTCTCGATGGTTCATAAAAATAGGACCAGCAAATACAATGGGGCCTGAGGAGAAACATTTTGCATGTGCATAGAAAAGCTCACAAAATGAAAACACTACAATGAACAAAAATAATTCAAACTAAAAAGCATGGAAATTTATTCTTTACTGTTTTGGACATTGTACTTTTCTTCCAATTCTCCCACATTAACCCCCCAACCCCAACCATAATCTATTCACCATTCTACACACAAATGTTAATATCTTTAATATCTTATACTTTATATAGTACAAATTCTATCTTTATATTATACTTATAAAGTTATCAAGTAATAATAGTCTCAAGTAAATAATTAGAAAGCTCAATTAGAATAAACAAATATTTTCTTATATAATACCTCACAAATAATTTTAACATCATATATATTCAAACTTAGTAAACCACATGTTCATTAAAAACAAGTATCTTTCCTACTGAAATACCAAAAAAACAACTAATATTTAAATTCAGATGAAATTTAAATGTCTTCAAGATTTAATATCAGTTACCAGTTTTGCTATAAAACAAAGATAAATGTTACTGATTAAACTATATTCTGTCATACAAGGAAATAAGACAAACCAAAACAAAGAATGCACCATGATATGATACACGTGTATGTATATACATAAAATCACAACTTTATAGACAGAATTATATCAGTATTTGATTTTTCTAAAAATGTTAATAAATTTTATGTATAATTTCTGTAAACATATACTCCAAATCAGAAACAAGAATAAACTGAGCTTCATATTGATGCTGAAGAGGAAAATATAAACCCAGTAACATTTATGAAACATTAACCATCTTTCATAAAATCATTTCTTTCTGAAGCTCCACTATGTACATGCATTTACATACACAAATACCTATTCACGTAAATAACAGTAATTTCAACATTTAGTATTCAGGGAAAAAAGTATAGCCAAATTTATTTTCAGTAAAATTTAAAATCTACTACTTTTCCCTGTAATCATTAGCTTGAAAAGAAAATTTTAAATTATATCTAAAATTTCAGACGTTTAAATAGAATTATAGCTTCCTTAAATTTTAGCAACATGCCTGCAAATTTCAAAACTCTAAATTTGATAATTAAGTATTTAAAAATTGACAGTTTATAAGCATTCAATATTTTTAATTAAAGCAAGTTTCTTCATAATTCCCTACAGATCCTTAGGTATAATTAATTTTCTAACAATGGAACAAAATACAACTATTGCCCTATTATCAAATTTAACAAATGTCAAATTAAACAGCAAAAATACCTTTCACTAAACATTTTAAAATGGTAGAAAAAATATATTTTACTATGTGTCTAGTTATAGGTAAAACTACACGCATCACCATTTCAATAAAAACCAACATATTCGGGCCCTGGCTGGTTGGCTCAGCAGTAGAGCGTCAGCCTGGCGTGCGGGGGACCCAGGTTCAATTCCCAGCCAGGGCACATAGGAGAAGCACCCATTTGCTTCTCCACCCTCTCCCCCTCCTTCCTCTCTATCTCTCTCTTCTCCTCCTGCAGCCAAGGCTCCATTGGAACAAAGATGGCCCGGGCGCTGGGGATGGCTCCTTGGCCTCTGCCCCAGGCGCTAGAGTGGCTCTGGTCATGGCAGAGCGACGCCCCGGAGGGGCAGAACCTCGCCCCTGGTGGGTGTGCGGGGTGGATCCCGGTCGGGCGCATGCGGGGAGTCTGTCTGATTGCCTCTCCCCGTTTCCAGCTTCAGAAAAATACAAAAAAAAAAAAAAAACCCCAATATATTCGATGATTACTCCAAATAGAAATATGCTAATTTAATATTAGAATTAAACACAGGGTACAGCAAAAGTTTACAACAGTTGTGAATATGTGAAAATTTATTCTTGCATTATTTACTTATTATTGTATTATTTTCCATACAAACAACTGTAAACCTACTTTTGCTCCATCCTGTATTATTTCCCAGTAATAGAGTATCAATTATTTTTAAGCTAAGATTATAAAAATAGAGCTCTTTTTAAAATGTAATAAGTGGGATATATTTCAAATATGAACAAAATGTCTATTTATTCAAAATGGATTAATTTTTGGTTGATTTACTAAAGCAGGTAAGATAAATCACTCTAAAAACTGACACTTCCAACTACATAAAAGAACTATAAATATTAAAATAACAATATTAATTTATATTACCATTTTCTAATTTCTATGGTCTACTTGGAATATTATTTCTTCCCACAAAAACATTATACCTATAATAACAGGGACTTAACTTCTCACTTCAATTTTAGTCTTCTGATGTACAAATCTAGAAAGCTTACAAGCAATCACACATAGAAAGTATACCACCTGAGTTCAATTTAAATCATCACTTATAACACTAAGCTATCAGGTTTTAAAACACACTAGTATTCCATTGACTAAAATAATATTTCTTACATAATTTGGTCATTCATATATTCACCAAACATTTTTTATTACTTTTACTATAATGAGACACTAGGGGTCATGGGTATAATGACAAAGACAAAGATCTCATTGGAATTCAGTATACGTACTAGGGAAGACAGAAATAAAAACAAGTAATTGCAATATGTTGTGATAAATGTTATAAAGGAAATCTGTATACACATTACATCCTGAAGGAGAAAAAGAGAGCAAATGAATGCTAGAGAGTCAAACAGATTTCAAAGAAATGAGAAAAGTTCACCAAAAAAGAAGAAAGGGAAGAGAGGTCACTCCAGGCTGAAATAGGATTTCTAAAAGCATGAAGATGTTAATAACAATACTGTCTATTCATTAAAAAAAACATAGCTGAGCCTTTTCGGCTGGAACCACCATTTTCCAATAATTCACCACAATGAATAGCACGAAGGGAAAGAGGAGAGCAACTGCTATATGTTCTCTAAGCCTTTTAGAAAATATGGAACTGGCCTAACCAAGTGGTGGCGCAGTAGATGGAGCATCTATGAGGGATGCTGAGGTCCCAGCTTGGAAACCCCGAGCTTGCCGGTTTGAGCATGGGCTTATCTGGCTTAAAGCCCCCGGTGGCTGGCTTGAGCAAGGGGTCACTGGCACAGTGGCAACCCCACCTCCCCATCAAGGCAGTATGAGAAGCAATCACTGAACAACTGAAGTGCCACAACTACAACTTTATTCCTCTTATCTCTCTCCCATTCTATCTCTGTCTCTCTCTTAAAAAAAAGAAAAAAAAAAAAACCATGGAATTGTTCTTTCAGTCACATACATGCAAATCTGCAAGAAAGGTGATACTGTAGCCATCAAGGATATGGTATTGTTCAAAAGGAATGCCCCACAAATATTACCATGGCAAAACTGGAAGACCCTACAATGTCACCCAACATGCAGTGGGCACTGTTGTGAATAAACAAGAGCAAGATTCTTGCCAACAGAATTAATGTATATATTGAGCATATTAAGCACTCTAAGAGCCAAGTTAGCTTTCTGAAATAGTGAAGAAAAAATGATCAGAAAAAGAAGAAAGCCAAAGAGAAAGATATCTGGGTTCAAATAAAGTGTTAGCCTGCTCAACCCAGAGAAGCTAACTTTGTGAGAACCAGCAGAAAAAAGACTGAGCTGCTGGAACCACTTCCTATGAATTCATGACATAAGCATATAAAAAATAAAAACCCTCTACTGATTAAAAAAATTGCTGAAATGAATGAAGTATAGAGTTACTAAGCAGAAAGTCATGGGAAATGAATTTAAAGATTTATTTTAAAAAAATAAAAAAATTGGGCCCTGGCCGGTTGGCTCAGCGGTAGAGCGTGTGGCCGGGTGTGTAGAAGTCTTGGGTTTGATTCCTGGTCAGGGCTCACAGGAGAAGCACTCATCTGCTTCTCTGTCCTTCCATCTCTCCTATCTCTCTACCTCTCCCTTCCCCTACCGCAGCCAAGGCTCCACTGGAGCAAGGTTGGCCCCGGGTACTGAGGATGGCTCCATGGCCTCTGCCTCAGGCGCTAGAATGGCTCCGTCTGCTACAGAACAACACCCCAAAAGGGCAGAGCATCACTCCCTGGTGGGCATGCCGGGTGGACCCTGGTCAGGCACATGAAAGAGTCTGACTGCCTCCCAGCTTCTAACTTTGGAAGAATACAAAAACAAAACAAAACAAAACAAAACAAAAAAAGATTAAAATTTTTATACCATGAAACTTCATTACAGAGGTGATGAGAAGTCTATGAAATTTTTCCAATTAGTAAATAAAGACATATTAAGTATTGACAAATTTCAGGCAACATGCTAAGGCGCTTGGATAAACAAGACAGCATCTCTGCTTCAAGAAGCTCACAGTTCTAATGGGGGCAGGGAGATTTTACACACAAATCAACAAGAAATTAAAACAATGTGCTATGGCACAGTTAGCAAAACTTGAGGATGGGAAAGTAGGAAGATTCAGAGTACAAGAAAAGAAAATAACAGTTAAGATCTAATAAAAGGTAACGAGTGTGGGAAAGTTTCAGAGATATGGGGGAAACTATTTGGGGATATGAAATAGAGAGTGAAGAGAGATGAGGCTGTAGAGATAAAATGTGGAATTCATTCTAAGAACAATGAATAGCTTTTTGGTTTTAAACAGAAAAATGCTGATCAAATCTGCATTTTAGAAAAAACATTCTGGCCTGACCTGTGGTGGCGCAGTGGATAAAGTGTTGACCTGGGAACACTGAGGTTGCCGGTTCAAAACCCTGGGCTTGCCTGGTCAAGGCACATATGGGAGTTGATGCTTTCTGCTCCTCTCTCTCTCTTTCTCTCTCTCTCTCTCTCTCTCTAAAAAAACTGAATAAAGTTAAAAATAAAATATTAAAAAAAAAGAGATAGAAAAAACATTCTGAATAGAAGGTGGACAACAGCTTAAAAGGAGATTACGGGTAAGACCATTTACAATACAAGGCTTTTTGCTGTAATTTAGACAAAAGGCAGAAGTGGACTGAGATAACTCAGTGGCATTCTAGGAAGGAGACATTCAAAAGCTTTAAAAACTTTTTAATAGAATTAAGAAGGTAGAACAGAATATGTTGGTTTATTTGCTTCAGTGGGGGGGGGGTGAATGAAAAAGGGGAGCAAAAAGTAAAAATATAGTTATTTAAAAGCTCCTTCCATTCATGTGTAGACAATGGGTTTTTCAGAGAACATCCACAGGCCAGCAGGTAGAAGGGATAACTGGAGTAAGTGGCAGCGTAAAACAGGACAAGCTTTTCAGAAAAGTTATGGTGACACATTACAAGAAACTAAAAAGTATTACTATTGTTTGGCTCAGTAATTGTATATCCAGAAAACTATCCTAAAGAAAACTAAAATGTTTTTTAAAAGTTTCAACTCAAAGGTGTTAATGTAACCTTACTAACTGTAATAAAAAATTTAAAACAATTCAAACAGAATGATTAATGAAAAACTATGACATATCTACTCAATGGAGACTATTCAGCCATTAAAATAAGATTTATGAAGAATTTTACACAGAAAATACTTTTGTGTTATTTAAATTAGCAGTAAGATAGCACTGTTTACTGGTTTGCAAAAATTAAAAACACAGGTGATGCTAGAGGAAAATATCACATTCATCTTGAGAAGATAAATTCCTGCAATGTTTTAAAAATGATTTGAAATATCTATTAAAATTTAAAACATAAACATTCTCTGGCCCATGTTTCTATTCCTGGGAAACTCTACTATACAAATAAAAACTTCAATACATCCAATACATATAGCTACAAGTTTAAGAATATTTATTATAGCAAAACTCTGAAAATAATCTGAATGCCCATCAACAAAATTGAAGAATAAATTGTAGTATAGCCATTTTATGAAATGTTATGTAGCTATTAAATAGTATGTGGTAGAGCCACATTTACCAACCTAGAGTGTGTTCATGTTGTACTGTAAAATGAAAAAAAAGATGTTATAAACAAGTATATATATTATTTTTGTAAATAAACATATGCCTATATTTTCACACATGGGTGGGTATTATATATTATAGTGGAGGAAGATATGGAATTATATACCCTATCAGACTTAAACCTCATTTGCTTGGTGGAGGAGAATAGAAAGACAAGAAAACACCAGCATCAAAATATAAAATGTATGTACTGTACCATTAAGTAAATATAAAAACAAAATTTAGTCAGTGATATAATTGGAAATGTATAAAACTTGATTAGAAGATGACAATAAATAAAAATAATTTAAAGGCTAGGTTTGCAGAAAATCTTTGACCTAAATGAACCACAAAAATATTTTCTGATATAATATTAAGGGGTACAAACCAGAACATTAATATAATTATATATATATCACAGTATGAAATAACTAAAAAAAAAACTATGTATAGAAAAATTTTAAGCAAGTACACCAAAATTTAACCAGTGTTATCTTTGGATGAAGAATTATATAGACTTTTTTTTACTTATGTTTTCTAAATGCTTTTTCTAATATTTTATTTAAAAAAGGACTTTCATCTGGCGTTGGAAGATCAGCTAATACTGGATTTGATATGTCAAATCAGAACACAATGGTTTCCAGAGACTTAAAAGAAAGACTGCCTATAATAAATTTGTTTTTACATTCTAATTTGTAACTGTGCAAAACCATTTTTCTATTAAAATAGTATTAGTTTTATTCTACAGTTTTATTCTGTTGGGGTTTTTGTTAATAATAACCAATGTTTTGTGATTAGCATGCCATTGTTGTGAGAAAAAACAATGAAGTAAGTCAAAACTGCAACTGTAAAACAGTCAAATCCAAAGAGAGTAGAATTCTACCAAGTAGCCCATCAGTACCAGCATCATCCTCATTACCAGAGCCATCATCATCATCATCATCATCATCATCATCAAACATTTACTTAGGCCTTAGTATACGTCAGGCATTTTCATGCATACCACTTAATCCTCATTAATATCATACGCAAGTAGTCATAATCCCCATTTTAAAGGTAAGGAAAGTGAGGTTCAGAGTGGTAAAATTCCAGTCATATATTTCCAGTAAAAGTGAAGAAGTCAAGATCTGAACCAAAGTCTAACTTCCGGATCCATGCTCTTAGCCACCATGCTCTATAGCTACACTAAGCATAACATATTATTCAGATGATATTCTACTGAGGGCACTATTTAGAAACATGCCCAGACAGTAGGCAAAACAGGAATGTCCCAGGCAAGCCAAGACATAAGCTCAACCCCATCTACAACTCACAGCTATGAAACTTTGATTTGATATTAAGAGGGGAAAGAAAGAAGAAAAAGTACCAAATATTATTTGAGCTTAGTTTTCCTTACAATGGAGAGCAGAAAGGGCACAGAAAGATCGTTGATAACAATCACCCAGTAGTCCTTCCACCAACGTGGAAAAGTTGTACTTAAAACTTCCACTGAACAAGCACTTTACTTACAGAGGAAAAGTGGGGTGGGGAGAAGAAGAAGGTAGAGGGGGATAATGGTGACGGAAGGAGACTTGACTAGGGGTGGTGAACACACAATACATTATACAGATGATGTATTATAGAATTGTACACCTGAAACCACTATAATTTTATTAATTAATGTAACCTCAATCAATTCAATAAAAAACATTTAATACAACAAAAATTCCTGCCATCGTCTAAGACTGACTGCTCTTGAATAAACCTACTTTCCTTTCACACACACACACACACACACACACACACACGCACACACACACAAGAAAAAAATCCACTGAACAAGCATTTTACTTATTAATACATGTCTCAGAGAATTTACATCTCAATCAAGCTTAATCAAAAAACTAAAAGTTATCGCAATTATATTGGTGCCTAAGATTATATGGTTAAAGGAAAATATACAGCTAACAAAAAATTAGGGGATATTTTATTTCATATTCACTTTTAAATATTCCCTAATTTTTGTGAGCAGTATGCTAAGTGGAAAATTGTATTATAAAAAATGTCAAGACAGGCCTTGGACAGTTGGCTCAGTGGTAGAGCATTGGTCAGCGTGTGAATGTCCCAGGTTTGATTCCCAGTCAGGGCACACAGGAGAAATAACCATCTGCTTCGTTGCGAGCAACAGAGAACAGGGCCCCAGATGGGCAGAGCATCGTCCTGTAGGGGGCTTGCTGGGTTGATCCCGGTTGGGGCACATGAAGGAGTCTATCTCTCTGCCTGCCCATCTTTCACTTAATTAAAAAAAAGAAGAGGCCCTGGCCGGTTGGCTCAGCGGTAGAGCGTCGGCCTGGCGTGCGGGGGACCCGGGTTCGATTCCCAGCCAGGGCACATAGGAGAAGCGCCCATTTGCTTCTCCACCCCGCCCCCCTCCTTCCTCTGTGTCTCTCTCTTCCCCTCCCGCAGCCAAGGCTTCATTGGAGCAAAGATGGCCCGAGCGCTGGGGATGGCTCCTTGGCCTCTGCCCCAGGCGCTAGAGTGGCTCTGGTCACGGCAGAGTGACGCCCCAGAGGGGCAGAGCATCGCCCCCTGGTGGGCATGCCGGGTGGATCCCGGTCAGGTGCATGCGGGAGTCTGTCTGACTGTCTCTCCTCGTTTCCAGCTTCAGAAAAATACAAAAAAAAAAAAAAAAAAAAAAAGAAAAAAAGAAAAAAAATCTAAAGACAAAGTTTCACATTTATGAGTTTCAATAGCACATTGCATTAACATCCTCATATCATAAACAACAGAACCAACAGGCCTGAGGCTGACTGAGCAAGATTTTAATTCAAGAATGAGTTCCTGAAATTTTGATCTACTCTGAAACACTTAACACAAGCTTGGAAAGCTGATAAACAAATCAATTAAAATTATTTAACATCATATTATCATGAATTTATGAAATTTCAATTTAGTTAAAAGCCAATTACTAATGAGCTTAATTACTTACATATTACTGTTAGTATCTAAAAAATAACAAGTAGAAGCCAAAAAAAAAAAAAGGTCCATATGACAACTGGAACACATTCCTGTTCCTCATGAAGACAAGACTAACAATCCTAGCACAGTGCCAAACAAGAGCCCTACAACACTGAACATGTGACTTACAACTGAATCCAAGACCCTCAAGCAGAGGTCTACCTCATTAGATCCAACTGATGCTGATGTGGAAAGCCCTGGACACATTTTGAACATCCCTGCCCTAGAGTGGTTCTCAAACCTCAGCAACATCAGAATTGCCTGGTGAGTTTGTTTAAACAAAGTTTGGTGGGCCCCACTGTCCAAGTTTCTGATTCCGTAAGTCTTGTGAGGGGTCTGAGAACAGGCAAATGTAACAAGTGCCCAAGTGATGCTAGTCCTTTGAGACCACTTTGAGAACCTCTGCCCTGAACTAATTAAAAGCATAGTACCTAAAAGGGATTCCTCCATCCAATTAAAATAAAAAGTTTTTAAAAAAACAAATGGAAAATTTAAGTGCCTTAAAATCAGTCTATATTTTTAAAGAAACAATAGCTTCAGTTTTAAAACATAACTCTTATTTTGTTAATAAAGTAATATGCAAATATTGGAGACAATTTAGAAAACAGATTGTAAAGACAAAATAAAAATCACCTACAGACTCAGTTCTCATTAACAGTTCTCTTATTAACTTTTTGGTATTTACCCTTTTAGTTTTCCCCCCCTATGGAGATATAGATATAGCTATGTGTTCATTTTATTTTTCTCATAAAATTGCTTATAATGAAGTACTGTGATGGAAAATAAAGATTATAGAAATATCATATAACAAAATTCTTTTTTAAATTACAGTTAGAATTCTGGTTTAAAAGTATTTTTACAAAATAAAATATTCAAGTAGGCTTCTCTTCACATCATGTTAACTGAAACACATGCATATTCAAAGTATGTCCTCACTGCATGGTGCACAGTAACTTGTGGTGACTGAAAAGTACGGACATGGTTCTAATATGCATGAATTTCAGTACCATGCAAAACAGTGAGTGCCAATAATTAAGGTCCATTATGAAGTTCCTACCTCATCAAGAAAAGATATTTACTAGATATTCTGTTGTAACAAAATGAAAGAAGATATGTGTAAGAAAGAGCCCAACCAAAAAAAAGTAAGAAAATCTTTGCACGCCATTTATTTGAAGTGTTTCTCTATATTAATAATTGTACGTGAAACTCATTTGTCACAAAATATACAACAAGGGCCTGGAAACTAACTCCTGCCTGTAAAATCAGATTCAATAACTTAATTTCTGTAAATATTTAAATAACAAAGTCTTTGACCTTTAAAAGGTTAGAGTTTATGCTTTAAAGGTCTATGAAACATTTAAAAATAAATGACAAAAGAAGACTCTGCAATCACAAAGTTTTGTTGACTAATCAATGCATAATCAATGTCTTTACTTCTGATATGCATATATACTACTATAGCTAGAGAATAATAGCTTTTTACAGAAAAAAGATTAACAAAATACACAGCATTAGGCAAGTGATTAAATGTCATCATAAAGATTTGCTGAGTTTTGTATGATTCAACCTAGTATTTCCAAAAAGAGAAGAAACAGGTAGTAAAAAAGAGACACTAATAATTTACTTTAGGCAAATCATCTCATTAACATAAAAGGAATTACCATTCAGTTACCACATATCATAAAGACACAGAACTTAAATTTTACCCTATTTTCTATATAAAACAATGTACAATTTCTCTACATATTTATATCATGTAAATAATGACAGTATATGTATTAATCTCACTAAAATATTCTTTAGAGGCTATGATTTAATGTAATGCCTAGAAAAAAATTTGTAATGATGATTAAATGGATAATAGGTTCTATTCAGGCAGCAAATATCAAATCACTTCTAATAGGTATTTAAAATATACATCATCAGTAAAGATTTCTAATCAAGTTTTTATCTGGCAGAAGAATAAAATTACAGACCTCTGTAACAATCTATCTTAATCCTACAATAAAAAGATTCTATTAGGCAAAAGCAGCTTAAATAACATTTTATTTACCTATTATACCTACCATTAAATATATTTTAGGCTGAGAAATGTTTACAAATGAGGAAAAGATAGATAGATCTACCTTTGCAATTAAAACCCACAGACATTCTTTAACATAACTAGAATAAACTTTAAAAAAAGATAATAAAAGACATAAAAGCATAATTATGCACTGGATTGGAATAAAGAATGGTATGACTATGCCCAAATGATAATGATTATAAATGAGTAAGATAATGAAAAATAAAATACTACATTAAACTACTTTGTTTATGATTAAATAGATGAATCCAAAATTTGGATGAATAACAAGTTCTTAGAATTTATATTTTTTTAAAAGCTGCCATTGCTAATAGTTTTTGATGTTTAGCAGAATGCACAGTAATTCTTAAAACAGCTGACTTATACCATAAATACCCTACTGAATTAAAAGTATGATTAGCACAATCATAAATACTCTGAATATTTTCCACATTATTTTCATGAGTACTAATTTTAATTTCAATTTCATACCTAATCAGTCTATTCTGCAACTTTTCAGTTGTCTCAGTACAGGGCAAGAAAATGAATTTTTAAAAATACTTTTTCTCTACAACTACATCTTACCTCTTCCTTCCTCTATTCTGTGTCTCCTGATTACTCGCTGCCTTTTCTCTTCTTGTCTTAACTGAAGGTGTTCTTCAATGTTAACCCCAGGAACTGGGACAGCTAGTTAATTAATTTAAAAAGAAAGATCACACACATACAATTTTATAGATTTAACAGAACTATACACTGTCTAAAACATTATTTTTACTGCAAGAATAGTAGCAAAAAAGAGAAAAAGAATCTCTTCCATTAATGAACGACATATTGTAAGTTATAAAACACACAGTATTACATAATTAACTATTATGTTAACATTTTAACATATCTAATAGATATTAGTAATAACTAAGTTGAGAATAAGATGTTTAGTACAATAAAGCAAATTACCTAACAGAAGATCTAAAGGTATCATCTCTTTCACCGCATCAAGAATTCCTCTTTGTCTTGCCTCTTGACCATCCAGCTCCCTTGCACAAGCCTTGCAACATCCACACACAGCACAGCCAGATTCTCCAGAACCACAACCACAGATCCTATAAAAAAGAAAAAAGAAAAAAATAATTAATGGAAATCCTTCTACTCTTGCCTTAAAACCCTTTCCTATAACATCTTTCTGTATTTTGGGGATTAACTTAAATGAGTTAACAATGAAATCACCCCTTTAAATCAGGATCAGGATGTGTCAATTTTTTAAAATTATTTTTATTTATTTATACATTTTAGAGAAGAGAGACAGGGAGAGAGAGAGAGAGAAGGGGGGAGGAGCAGGAAGCATCAACTCCCATATGTGCCTTGACTGTGCAAGCCTGGGGTTTTGATCCAGTGACCTCAGCATTCCAGGTCAACGTTTAATCCACTGTGCCACAACAGGTCAGGCGGATGTGTCAATTTTTAAGAAAAGGTATGCCTAGATGAATAATTAAAAACAAGACTATAGCCTGACCTGTGGTGGCTCAGTGGATAAAGCATCGACCTGGAATGCTGAGGTCTCTGGTTCAATACCCACACTGCCTGGTCTAAGACACATATAGGAGTTGAAGCTTCCTGCTCCTCCCCCCTTTCTTCTCTCTCTCTCTCTCTCTCTCTCTCCTCTCTAAAATGAATAAATAAAAATATTTAAAAAAAAAAAAAAAAGAAGCAAGACTATATTGTCTGACCAGTGGTGGCACAGTGGATAGAACATCAATCTGGGACACTGAGGACCCAGATTCAAAATCACAAGGTCGCCGGCTTGAGCACAGGCTCACCAACATGATTGCAGGGTTGCCAGCTGGAGCTTTGATCCCATTGTTTGCTTGTTTGAACAAGAGGTCACTGGTTCAGCCTGAGCCCCTTGGTCAAGACACAAATGAGAAGCGATCAATGATCAACTAGAGTGACGCAACTACAAGTTGATATTTCTCATCTCTTTCCCTTCCTGTCTTGTTTTTCTTGCACGCACTTAAAAAAAAACTATTAAAGTTCCTCATAGGCATAATTGGTATATTTTTACAGAAAATATAAACATATTCTATCTTTAAAGAAGCTATAATCAAATATGTTTCAAGTTTTCACAATTAGTGAAGCATCAGCAGTTTTACTATTAAGTGGTCTAGACGGCTTGGTTGGTAAACAAACATTTCTACTTACCAGATAAGTTAAAGGAGGTGTGTGCAGCCTTCATAAGTGAGCCCACCTTGCCAGCTTCATATATTATGTCTCCTCCCCCCCACCTCCTTTATATAACCATCATCTCCCATTTATTACTTTTCTTGGTACCCAAAAAAGAACAGCCACAGGTTGTTTTTCCTCTACTTTGTTCTTTTCATATCAGTTGTGAACTGAACATACGGCATTGGATTACAATATGAAGAAGACAAGAACACACCCAGAAGTTGGCCAGAGGGTCAGCGAACTAACTAACGTCTTAGTCACATATTTGACAGGTGTAGAAGTCATAGTTTTAATGTTATTGGTTGGATCGGTCTTGAAAAATTTGAGACAGCCTTGCTGAGCCCTTGGTTATCCAGGTTTGTGGAGGTTCAGAGAAAAGATTTATCTGGCAGCTTGGTGCCCTGTAAAACTCTCGGTTTTTAAATGCAAGCATTACTAACAACTTGAAGGATCACTAAGTACAACAGTAAAAATTGACAGAATAATATGCCCTACTGAACTGTCTGTAGGCACTATTTAAAAAATAATGTGTAATTCTAAACTTATTCTAAGATACATAGTTACAATTTTAAAACTGAAATCATTTCTGATAGTGCTAAATGTCCTGGCAAATATTCCTATGTTGACTTTGTTCATGTATTCATTTCTGGTTTTGTTTTTGTTTTTGTTTTTTTTGACAGAGACAGAGTCAGAGAGAGGGGCAGATAGGGACAGAAAGAAAGGGAGAGAGATAAGCATCAATTCTTCGTTGCACCACCTTAGTTGTTCGTAGACTGCTTTCTCATATGTGCCCTGACCGGAGGTGCTGCAACAGAGTGAGTGACCCCTTGCTCAAGCCAGCGACCTTGGACTTCAAACCAGCACCTTTGGGCTCAAGCTAGCGACCATGGGTTTATATCTATAATCCCACGCTCAAACCAGCGACCCCTCACTCAAGCCAGTGAGTCCATGCTTAAGCCAGATGAGCCCATGCTCAAGCCAGTGACCTCAGGGTTCCAAACTGGGTCTTCTGCATCACAGTCTTACACACTATCCACTGTGCCACCACCTGGTCAGACATCTGCTTTGATGATAAAGAAATTATTGTACTTGGTTAGGTATTGTCCATTTTGATCTATAAATAATTATTGAAAACTGATAGCAAATCTCTGGGGGAAAAGCATATAAAAATAATTAATTTCAGGAAGAACCAGAGAATTATAAATTCATTTATAATATTTATCAATTAACTTAAGTTCAGACATTAGGGACAATTATAATAACTTTAGACATCTTAGAGAAGATAAATTTCTACTCCTTGTAAAATGAAATGATATCCTTTGATAAGGAGGGCTGAAATATTTTTACATATGCTAAAAATGCAAATAAAATATATTGTTAAAAAATCATAATATTTCATTAGTTTAAAAAAAGAGATTTTTATTTATGATCTATTTTGCTATGTTAGGTCATAGTACAAACCCAGAAATGTACTCATAGTAGATCCAGACACTATTTGGGAAGAAGCTGTACTATTTGGGACTATACTAAGCAAGTGTCAAACAGTGGCATCAGCTATAAGCAGTTGTCCTTACCATGGCTTTCTGCTTCCTACCTTTGACTTTCTGCAATCCTTTGACTTTCCAAATCATCTATCATAATCTGATCTTACAAAGATCAGATCTATCACAGTACAAAGATCTAGAATAATTAATTTGATCTTATAAAGGATACCACATTATGTTACATTGGTTATAAATGGCAACACAAAAATAAGAATCAAAATTCTCCCCAACATTCTAGGAAAAAATATCTGCATTCTGATTGTGCCAAACTCACGTTAACTTTAAAATAACAATACAAGACCCTGAAAAAAAAAGCAGCAGTCCAACACACAGTTATAGTGCAACTTCAGATTCAACACTTCCTAGAACTCCTAATATTTTAAAACATAAATTCAATTTAAATAAAAATTATATGTCCCTAATAGAATATTCTATATAGTTGCTAATTCTATTTAGAAAAGATCCATGTTCAACAAAAATTAATAGACATTAGGCATTAAAGCCGTCTTAGGAAAAGAATACAAATAAATGTACAACATAAGCCTTGAAAATATTTATGACCTGTTTTTTGTTTGTTTGTTTGTTTTTTGTGGCAGAGACAGAGAGACAGATAGGGACAGACAGACAAGAAGGGAGAGAGATGAGAAACATCTATTCTTCATTGTGGTTCCTTAGTTGTTCATTGATTGATTTCTCTTATGTGCCTTGACCAGGGGGGCTACAGCAGACGGAGTGACTTCCTTGCTCAAGCCAGTGACCTTGGGTTCAAGCTGGTGAGCTTTGCTCAAACCAGATGAGCCCATGCTCAAGCTGGCGACCTCGATGTCTCAAACCTCGGTCCTCTGCATCCCAGTCCGATGCTCTATCCACTGCGCCACCGCCAGGTCAGGCTATTTATGACCTGTTTTTAAATGGTTTATATGAATCAAATGAAAGAAAAGCAATTTAAATAAAAATGACACTAAATTAGAAATTATTATAATAGAGAACAATTGTAAGTATATGCCAATATGCCCTTAAGAAACAACACAGAATATTCTGGAATTATTTTGAAAAATAAAAGTGTTTTGCACTATTTCTACTAATATTTTATTTCTTCAGTATTAATCATTTTCTTACCCTCCAGGGACTCTGTCTGGACGCCCACTACTGACACAGCTGGCTCCGTAACCTGTGCAGTCTCCACAGACAGTACACACCATGCACTGCTCCAGCTTCCATTTATGCATGCCTGGAGGACACATCATCGACTTCTCATCTTTTTCATCTAGTTCTTCTTCTAGGTCTTCATCCATTGCTGTGGCCATATTTTCAACTCCAAACCCTATTTGACAGATCAATTTATAATTTTTGAGTAGAATATTCCCATTTCTAAAAAACTGACAATTATATTTCCTGATTAAAAATATATATGGTGCATACTATTACTATTATTCAAAGTAAATACAAAGGAATGCTAAGGCATAAGAACAAGAAAAATAAAATTTAATTTAGAGACCACTACTAAATGTTCTCCCTGACTTTGCCTGGGACAGAGGGCATATGATACGGTACACAGACAATGTTTTATTGGGTTGTACACTTGAAACCTGCTGTGAAGCAATGTCATCCCAGTCATTTCAATTTATTTAAGTGAATGAGTGAGTGAATAAAAGCTCTCACCATTTCCTTTCTGCAAAAAGAGGGTAGACAGGCACATCTCTTAGCTATTACTTTCTGTCAATCATACTTTTAATTTTTTTCTCATTTTATTCTCTCCTTTTCACCCTCACTGCCAACATTTTTGTACAACAGATGAGAGAAAGATTCCTAACCACATTCTAGGCCAAGAGTCCCACAAATCTAGAATGTCCTCTACTTTGCTAGCAATCAACTTCCTAAAACATATATTTGATCTTATGACTTCACAATTTACAGAGCTCCAATGTCTTTCCAAGGTCTTAAAAAAAACAAACTCTTCAGCAAGAGCCTGACCAGGCAGTGGTGCAGTGGATAGAGTGCTGGACTGGGACACGGAGGACCCAGGTTCAAAACCCCGATGTCTCCAGCTTGAGTGCAGGCTCATTTGGCTTGAGCACAAGCTCTCCAGCTTAAGCATAGGATCATAGACATGACCCCATGGTCACTGCCTTGAGCCTAAAGGTCGTTGGCTTGAAGCCCAAGGTTGCTGGCTTGAGCAAGGGGTCACTCGCTCTGCTGGAGCCCCCTGGTCAAGGCACATATGAGAAAGCAATCAACGAACAATAAGGTGCTGCAACGAAGACTTGATGCTTCTCATCTCTCCCTCTTTCGGTCTGTCTGTCCCTTTGCCCCCCCCCCCCCATCTCTGTCACTAAACAAAACAAAAACTCTTCAACAAGATACAGTGTATGGCTCCCAATTTTTCCCAAACTCAGTTCTTCCATGCAAACTACATTCTACCTGCACTTAAGTTCCCTCTGCTTTCTAAATATCCTATGTCCTTTCACATGCTCCACCACTTTCTTCATTCCTTCTCTGTTTCTTTCTACTCATTTACCAGATGCCTCTTCCTACCTCATCTACCAAAGAAACTCCTTTTCAGTCCTCAAAACTCAAGTTCTGATATAATTTCTAGGAAAGCACTTACCACTTTTCCCAAGGAGTCAATCAATGTCTTCTCAAAACCTGTTTATACCTCAATTACAACTTACTTGCGCTATAATTCCTTCAACTATTTCTTTATACCAACTATACCCCAAATATTTCCCCTGATGGCAAAGAGTCAGAAAAACTTTTTGTAAAGGGTCATATTGTAAATAATTCAGGCTTTGTAGGCCACATAAGTCTCTGTCACACTTTTTAAAACTAATCCTTTAAAAGAAGAAAATCCATTTTTAGCTTGGAAGGCCATAAAAAATAGGCTACTGAACAGATGGCATCATGTTATGGTTTGTAGACCTCTGCTTAAGGCACTGAGAGTTATGATAATAAGCTATTATAAAGCATAATGACTTAGTGAGAAAGATACGCATTAATCAAATAGCCATTAAGAAAAAGTGTAAATATATAACTGTATAGGCTTACAAAGGAAAATACAGTGCTATAAGAGCATATAATAAGAGAGTCAAATAATTATTTATCTTTGTCTTTTCTACTAGGTCTTAGATCCTCAAAGACAAGGTTATACCTTACTCACTTTACCTCTTAGTCAATCTTATTCTCTTATCACTTACACTTATAATAGACTTAGTATAGGCCTGTCTAATTAAGAAATGAACTCACAGAATATATAACCTTTTTTTTTATTTTTTGCCACTTCTAATCTGTGGACAGGCTGGAAAATTAAATAACCAAATATTGGATAACTACATTATGTCTAGAGTAATAGAGAAAAAGGTGTAAGTGACTCTATTTTTCTTAAGAACAATAGCTAAAATATATTGAGTACTTACCTGCATCTACATATATTACTTATTAAATTATCCCAACAATACTACATGCTCCTCAAATCAATCTCTAAAATTCATCCCAATCACAATGCCAAGTAAAAAAACAGGTTCTAATTCATATGGGAAAAAAGGCCCCAACCTGACTATATAAACCAAAAATTTATCAAGAAAAGCTTGCCATCATAATTTAAAAACTATATACAATAAATAAAACCATAAATATGAATGAGAGAAGCCACAAGTTAGTAAAACATACTTGTAACACATACAACATAATATATAAAAAATTTCTACAAATCAGTAAGAAAAAGGCAAGTAAAATAAGAAAAGTTTGAAAAAATAGTCTAATTCACTATTCATAACCCAGGGAAATCAAGTTTAAAAAAAAGAGAGAGACCCAGCAATTCTACTCCTAATTACATAGCCAAAAGAAATGCATACATATTTTCACCAATATTTAGTAGAAATGTTCATAGCAACACTATTCATAATAACCAAAACTAGAAAATGACCCAAATGTCCATAATGCTAGAAGATTTTTAAATTGTGGTATGTTTACTCAAATTAATACTACCCAACAAGAATGAAAAATCTTTATCTAACTATAAACAATATGAATGAATCTCATAAAAGTAGAGTGAAAAGACCTCAGAAAGAAAAGAATTCATACTAGGCTCTGGCCAGTTGGCTCAGTGGTGTGTGGATGTCATGGGTTCATTTCCCAATCAGGGCACACAGGAGAGGCTTCTCTACCCCTTCTCCTCCCCTTTCCCTCTCTCTCTCTTCTCTTCCCGCAGCCATAGCTTCAATGATTTGAGCACACTGGTTCCAGGGTCCTGAGTATGGCTCCATGGAGCCTCCACCTCAGGTGCTAAAACTGAGCCTCCATAGCTCAGTTGCATACATGGCCCCCAATGGGCAGAGCATCAGCCCCAGATGGGAGGGGAAGGGGGATTTCCGGGTGGATGCTGGTCGGGGCGCATGCGGGAGTCTATCTCCCTTGGTCTCACTTGGAAAAGAAGAAAATGTAAAAGGGAATTCATACTACATGATTCAATTTTTTTTCTCCCCCCCCCTTTTTTTTGTATTTTTCTGAAGTTGGAACCGGGGAGGCAGTCAGACAGACTCCCACATGCACCTGACCGGGATCCACCTGGCATGCCCACCAGGGGACGATGCTCCACCCATCTGGGGCATTGCTCTGTTGCAACCAGGGCCATTCTAGCGCCTGAGGCAGAGGCCACAGAGACATCCTCAGCGCCTGGGCCAACTTTGCTCCAATGGAGCCTTGGCTGCGGGAGGGGAAGAGAGGAAGGAGAGGGGGAGGAGTGGAGAAGCAGATAGGCACTTTTCCTGTGTGCCCTGGCTGGGAATCAAACCCAGGACTCCTGCACACCAGGCTGACGCTCTACCACTGAGCCAACCGGCCAGGGCCACATGATTCAATTTTGAAAGTACAAAAGTAATGTTTGGTGTTAGGAAAGGGGTACTGTTAAGAAACTGTTTCTTGATTTGGGTGCTGAGTACAAGAATATGTTCAGTTTGTGCCTGACCAGGTGGTGGCACAGTGGATAGAGCATCAGACTGGGATGCAGAGGACCCAGGGTGGAAGCTCCAAGGTCACTGACTTGAATGCCAGCTCATCTGGCTTGAGCACAGGCTTACCAGCTTGAGCTCGGGGTCACTGGCTTGAGCAAGGGATCATAGAGAAAGCAATCAATGAACAACTAAGGATACTAAGGATTGTCAACGAAGAATTAATGTTTCTCATTTCTTTCTGCCTGTCTGTCCCTCTGTCTGTCTCTGTCACACACACACACACAAAAGAATATGTTTAGTTTGTGAAAATTTATCAAAATGTGTACTTATGCTTCATGTATTTTTCTACATGTTATACTTCAATATAACAAATAAAAAACAATATCAGAGTAATTACACTGACAAAAACAGTCTGTCAATACTAATTACTTGTGTAATGTGGAAAATCAAACTCTACTAATAAGAGTATAAATTGGTACAACCTCTTCTGAGAAAAATCTAGCAAAGCTGGAATTTATAGCACAGCAATTTCACTAGAGAAAGTCTCACATGTGTTTGCCAGGAAATATGTATAAAGGTTTTAAAATTATTTATAATAGTGAAAAGTCAGAAATAAACTCATCTATCAGCAGGAGAATGAATATATTTTGCTATGTCAGTAGTATGGTTATTATTACACAGCAGTTAACATATATCACCTATATCTATACGTACAAACATGGACATATTTCAAACCCATTGGTAAGACAAAAAGAATTTTTGCAGAAAAATATGACTAATAGTTTAGCACTTACAAAATATTTCATTTTTATATGTAATATATAAAAATATGTAAAATACGTTAAAATATAAGAACATGACTGAAACGATATTAAACAAAGTTATGATTATAGATAGTGCTGGAGAGAGATGAAGTATAATTTTTTAGCCTTGGAACAAGAATACAGGACACTGAACTCTTAGCTATGTTTTTTAATTGAAAAATGATAAAACATGGTAGTAGATACACAACTTTTTAATATTTCAAAATTGTTTTCTATCCTTTCCCTTTAAAAAATATTTTTTAAATCCTCCTGTGTTCTTTATGACTCAGCTATCTGTATTCATTATGTCTCGCACTGCTGTACTAGCATGCCTTGTATTCAACTTACAGAGCAGGTGTGATTTCTAGTAAATTAAAAATTTTTTAACAATTTTATTTTAGTTATTACAAAATTTACACTAAGGATCCAGAACATAGGTGTAATTTATGCCAAACTTTCATAAAAGTTTCAGAATAAACAATTTGTTCAATTCAGAACTCTTATAAAGCATAATTTCAGTATATATTTATATTATGTATCAAAAACTAAAATAGTTCCCTCCTCTTTGCCTAGAAAGTATTATCTAAAACTATGGTTTGTTAGTTTAGCAAGAACAAAAATATTTCCATTTTGTAGTAATCCATTTTATTTCTTTCGTCTTCCCTTCATTTTTTAAAATCAGTATTGCTCTGACAGATTTGCTCTGTTAAAAGACAAAGTATTTTAAATATATATACATATAAAAAAGCTGAGGAAAAAAAATACAGTGGGCTTTTAGTCTAACATCAAGATGATCTCCAAAGAGCTAAACTTGTTTTTGTTAATTTATACAAATATTAATCCTGAAACTCATTTGACTTTAAATACAGTCCAATGCTTAGTTCTAATAATATGTGTCTATTTCCTATTCTCAAATCCGCACAAAATTAAAATAACAAAACCAGAAATTGGAGTGAAGGGTGTAGGGAAGCACTGATAGAAGCTAAAGTAAAAATTGAGAGTTAAGAATGGAGTAGACACAAACCATTAAAAAACAAAACCACAATCAGCATTGATAAACCGATAAACCCCTCAATTGCCTTCAATAACATGAGTATTTGGACAAAGGATATGGTGTCTAAGGGGCAGCTACAATATAGCACTTGATTAAGGGTCAAGTATTCTTAATGCTCATTCTTAGTTGTCAAGAACTGCTTGAATTACAGGTAGTACATGCTGTCAAACAGGAACATTTTCCAGTTAGACTGCTGCCCAATATGGTTAAAACTGGAAACGTGGTACAAAAAGCTAACAACAGAGTTTGAAAATGTACTTTTCTTGTATAATTTAGTCACCAAAGATGCTAAATCAAAGAGGTACTCTGACATTAATAAAAAAAAATAAGAAAAACGTACAGGTGAAGGGATTAGTAAAAAATTATCAATATATGTACATAACACATACAGAATACAGAGTAGCGCCTGACCAAGTGGTGGTGCAGTGTGTAAAGCATCAGCCTGGGACACTGAAAACCCAGGTTTGAAACCTCAAGGTCTCCAGCTTGAGTGTGGGCTCATCAGACTTAAGCGCAGGGTTGCTGACTTGAGCACGGGGTTGCTGGCTTGAGCACGGGGTTGCTGGCTTGAGCGTGAGATCATAGACATGAGCTCATGGTCACTGGCTTGAGCCCAAAGGTCATTGGCTTGAGCAAGTGGTCACTGGCTCAGCTGGAGGCTCCCCCCAAACCCCGTCAAGGCACATATGAGAAAGCAATCAATGAACAACTAAGGTGTCACAACGAAGAACTGATGCTTCTCATCTCTCTCCCTTCTTGCCTGTCCTCTCTCTCACTTAAAAAAAAAAAGGCAAAAAAAAAAAAGAGTAGCAATGGCCAGAGGGAAAGGGGGAATGGAGCTCAAGGGAGGGGCGACAAAAGGGGTAAAGTGGGGGTAGAAAGAGACTTTTCATGGGGCATGACAGGGCCTGATGCAGTGTGTAGAGGGTGTTATATTGAGTGGGACACTTGAAACCATGTCAACACAATAAATTAAAAATAAATATTTTACATTAAAAAAAGAAAGAGAAAAAAATACAATACACTCATTTGCTCAGAAATGAAGTCTAAAGTATATCTGATTATTCCAATAATATACTGTCAAATAAGTAAGAAATTCAGTGGTTTTCCTAATTTGTAATGTGAAATCAAAGAACTACTTGTTTTGAAATGAAAAAGATTCTTCACGTTGTTCTGAAAGGTAATGAAAAGGTAACACAGAATTTAAAATTAATATAGTCATACCCACCTTTCCCACCTTGGTTCATGGCACCAGTGTCCCGTCCACACTGTCCTTTATTATTTACACCGAATGTCCAAACTTCTCCATTCTTCATTAAAACACAAGTGTGAGCTTTGCCCATAGCTACCTGAATTACAAAATGGCCCTTCAAATCTGTTACCAAACCTATAGGGAAGAGATGATTTGGTAAGAAACAATAAAAAAGCCTTTCTGAGCCTAGTGAATCTTCAGTAATGTAAAATGAGCTATCAATGCAGAACTTTTCATTTCTGGGACAAATTAGCCCACCAAAATGGGAAACAAGTGGTCAAAAGACACAATTTTGTAATTTTTTTAACAAAGCTTCAAAGTATTTATTATTTTTTTATTTACTATTTTATTTTTTAGGTGAAAAGAGGGGAGATAGTGAGGCAGACTCCTACAAGCATCACAACTGGGATCCACCTGATAACCCCATCTGGGGCCAATACTCAAGTACCGAACTATTTTTAGCACCTGAGATTGACGTGCTTGGACCAACCAAGCTATCCTCAGTGCCCAGGGCTACACTTGAACCAATCGAGACACTGGGTGTGGGAGGGGAAGAGGCAAAGACAGGGGAGAAGGATGTGGGAGAAGCAGATGGTTGCTTCTCTTGTGTGTCCTGATGGAGAATTGAATCCCAGACGTTCATATGCTGGCCCAACACTCTTATCCACTGAGCCATCAGCCAGGGACTCAATATTTTTAAATGTTATCATCTAGACTTGGGAAAAATCTTTATTGTGGCATTAGCTCAAGCTTGTATCTCCTGAATACATACTTGCTCTAAATGGTAATGCCTTTAAACAATTCTCAAAAGGGTTATTAGTTATCAAACTTTCCTGGCCCAAGCACAAAGCATCCTATAGATTATGTGCTTTAATTTCTTTGACCTGCCTCAGCAAAACAAAGTAAAACAATCATCAAAGTATACTGAAATAACATTGTTTTCATAGAATTCTGGGAGATTTTCCAAAGCAGTATTTTTCAATCCTCTTAAACCTACAATGCTTTCTTCCACAATCCGATGTAGAGCTAGACCTAAACTTCACTGTTTCCTACATTACTTCCATTATACTTGCCATATCCAAGTACCATCCATATTATCTGAATTTTTTTGCATCAATTTTAAATGGATTGAAGCATATTTTAACCTTATCATGTAACAATAAGAGTAAAATTGGAGATTGTTGACTATTTCAAGTATTTCCAACATACACTAAGAAATACCATTTTTAAAAAGTTAAAGTATTTGTTTTATTTAAATTACAAATAATATAATTCTTGTATCACACTTTGGGAAAACTATTCTACATCATTAGTTCAGATATAACTTCCTTAAGTTGACTTTTCCTTCTACCTTATACTACCCTTATGTCTTTTTGTTAAGTTCACTTCAAAACTCCCATTTTTAGTATTGAAAAAACATGTAATATGCAATAGTGTACTATTATACTAATAATAATATTATTATTATCAGTACTAGCTGCCATGTCCTGAGCCCTTACATATGCTAAGCTCTGTGCTAACTATTTCATAAACATTATCTCCTATAATCTTATAACAACCATATGAAGCAGGTACTATGATTAGCTCCCTTTTTGCAGGTGGAAAAAGAAAGCAAACCCAGCAAAGTTAAATAATTTAAATTAGCTAGCCAACTAAAAGTGATGGTACCAGGATCTGAGTCTATATCCATAACCATTAAAGCACAACTCTCCAAATATTTTTAAATTCTATAATGCTCATTTGTCTCTCAGATCCTCAAAAAGAAAGGAGCCATATTTGTCTAGCCCACCAATCTCCTAACATATTACCAGTTCTCAATAAACAAATGTCAAATAGATGATCAAGTCTCAATTAGCCCTAGCCAAAAAAATTTTTTAAAGCAACAGTTATACTGAATAGTATTTTTAAACTGTTCATGAACCCTCCTCAAAATTTTGATTCACTGTGACATTGAGGACAACTGGAAATCTAAACACCACATTAAGCCAACTCACACATCACCTGAGTACAGTTCAACATGGTAACTGCTATGAATGTTTGATTTATTTCCCTAGCATGAGACAAAACCACTTAAACTTCCAATCAGAAATTTTATTAATTCTGGTTTCCTTTTACAAAAATATTTGTAGGTTTTACATATTTTCCTCATATAAACACCTTCCAAGTAGCTTGCTATAATCATTACACCTATTTCTAAGTGCCAGAAAAAAACTCTAGCAACTAAATACAACAAGTTTTTCAAATCAAAATTCATAAATATAAAGCTATTTGGCTAGTTCTATCCTTCATATCCACTACTTAAATTTTGGGTTTATCTGTCACTCAATCACTTAACAAGTAATTCTTGAGACCCTACTATTCACCAGACACTGTGTGGGACACTGGAGATTTAATAGTAAATAAGTGAGCAATAGTTTCTAACTACTTAACAGGGGAGATAAATAATTCATCAAGTATAAATCAGCTATGTTATGAAAATCAGTTCTCTACAGCAGTGGTCCCCAACCTTTTTTGGGCAACAGACCAGTTTAATGTCAGAAAATATTTTCACGGAATGGCCTTTAGGATGGGACGGATAAATGTATCACGTGACCAAGACAAGCATCAAGAGTGAGTCTCAGACTGATGTAACAGAGGGAATCTGGTCATTTTTTAAAAATAAAACATCATTCAGGTTTAAATATAAATAAAACGGAAATAATGTAAGTTATTTATTCTTTCTCTGTGGACTGGTACCAAATGGTCCACAGACCGGTACCAGTCCGCGGCCCTGGGGTTGGGAACCACAGCTCTATAGTACTACCAGAAACATGTCACACGAGCATCTAACTAAGCCTAGGGAAAGTTTTCCAGAGAAAGTAACAGCTAAAGTAGAGCTGCACTAGTCAAGCACCATGATTTGTTCTGATAAAACTAGTGAGTGTTCCCAGCAACAAGACAGAAAGAAATCACAAAATGTTGTATTTGCAAATATATGTGAAAAAATGTAGAGAAAGCATCCTATACAAATGTTAATTTTCTAGATACATGGATAATGTTTGGTGCTGTACTTTTCTTCATATAAAGGTGAAATAAGTGTTTAAATTTTACTTACTTGAACTATCAGAGTAAATGGCATCCTTTCCAAACATGTATAGCTCTCCATCTTTAGAAATAACAGAACTACTTCCATTATTGCAGGCTGTGTACACCACAATCTTTCCTTCCATCTTTATTATCTTTTTAGGTTTATAAGGTTTTGATTGCCGTCTGCTCTTAGCTTAAATCAATTAAATTAAATTAAGACATCAATGCACAAACAAAAATGGTTTGTATATAAAACTCAAAGGGGGAAAAACCATTTTATTTACATTTGTGATACACTTATTTTCACGAAAGCCTGGGATTTCCAACGTGTCAACTAAGTCAACCTACAAGTCTCATGTACTTAATATATAAGCTATCATTATCAGATATTCTTCTTTGTAGCATATTGCAATTCCCAATGGAAAACACAATTTTCTACCAAACTTCTTGGGAGCCCAGTCTCTAGATTAGATATTTACATTATCAAAGTCATTTCATTACCATATATTTTAAATTTTTCCTTTTCTCTCTAACTCTATATTATGTGTATTCTTACACTAGAACCTGGAAAGTAAAATCAGTTCCCCGTTCATTTAAAGCATATGTATTAAGTAGTTCCACATAGTGAGAGACTTTAAGAAATGGAACTATACACATGAAGGGAGAGTGAATAAATTAAATGTGAATGAATCAAGCAACCTCAACTTTTAAAAACTGAATCCCAAAAATGAGCAAAGTATGGGAAATATTAATATTCTGTTCCATTATTCAATCCCAGTTTTGCATGCCTTTCAGAAAAACATACTGTTGTGCTGGGTAAAATTCTGGGATTTAAAATACCATTATATTTTTTCATATGATATAATCCACATACATATATACAACAACTATGTTATCTGGTGCTCTGAATGCTAGAAGAAAACACCGGCTATGCTAAAGTTTCTGAAATATGGTAATATACTTCATAATTATTATTTTTTTAATAACTTTATTTTTAATTGGGCGACATTAATAAATCAGGATACATATATTCAAAGATAACAACTCCAGGTTATCTTGTCGTTCACTTAACTTCATAATTATTTGAAGGGATTTCTTTTGGTAACTTATTAACATAAGATTTCTACATTAGATGCTGATTTCAAAACTAAACCTTGTAACATGCTACCCCACTGTGCTATAATATATAAAGTAAATGAGAAGTTAGAAAAAGAGAAACATGACACTTTGAGGAAGACTGAACAGAAATATAGAAAATAACAGATCAACAAAATTGTTTTTCACAGCTAAGGAATTCCTTTCATTTTAGAGAAATAACATCAAGCTGACAATACTATACAAGGTTACATAAAGTTTACTTCATTCTCAGATATATGTTACTCCCAAAATTTTGGTTTACTAAAATATGATAATATCTCAAAATAAATAAGTTTTTTAAAATACCAACTGACAAAAACAGATAAATAGCCACATAAACATAAAGCATATTATAATTCATAAATATGAACTCTAGAATGTAATCTGTATAGTTCTTTAATAAACAGTATACCACCGCAATTAACTGAATATGCCCCAATGTAAAATCCTCTAGTAATTTGATGAGGTTAGTACTGTTGAAATTGATATGCCTTGTTAATATATTCTATATTGTTTTTACTAAATATCCAGTTGACCAGTTAACTTACTTGACTCTCCATCTTCTCCTTTACTAGCAGATCCTGTAAAGAATATGCTTCCATCTTCTGCAACTAAAAGGGCATGAGAACCATCGTGTCCAACGGAGAAGTGCACAATCTTTGGAGATTTTGTAATTGGTAGCTCAACCCATTTTCCTGCTGAAGGACCACCTTGTTTGATTCCAAGACTCTGGTATTTGCCAGTGTAATATATCTTATATAATAATAATTTTAAAAAGAATAGAAAAGAAAAAATAAATTAAGAAATTACAGTGCCTTTTGGAGGAGTGCACAAAGTTTTACATGTGAAGAAAAAAAAACTTCTATATTTTATTGAAAAACAAAAATAATAAAAACCCAAACTTTTTAAAATAGAATTTGACTTCCATGAACTAAGGAGAAAAACAAGCATGTTTTCCCAAAAAGACAGTTCATAATAGTTTTATTTATCTATTCAGATGTTATCTTTTATAAGTGTCCTAAATATATACGAAAAAAATATGCTGGTCCTGGCCTGTGGTTCAGTGAATAGAGCGCTGAACCAGCATATGGATGTCCTGGGTTTGATTCCTGGTCAGGGCACACAGAGAATTGACCATCTGCTTCTCTCTCCTTCTCTCTCCCCCTTCCCTCCCTCTTTCCCTCCTGCAGTCAGTAACTCAACTGGTTCAAGAGTGGCCCTGGGTGCTAAAAATAGCTCACTGCTTGAACTCAGCCCCAGGCAGGTTGCTAGGTCAATCCTAGTTGGGGTGCATATGGGAGGAAGTCTGCCTCACTATCTTCCCCCTTCTCACCTTAAAAAAAAATGTTTTATACTCAGCCCCGGCTGGTTGGCTCAGTGGTAGAGTGTTGGCCCAGAGTGTGGAAGTCCCAGTTCGATTCCTGGTCAGGGCACATAGAAGCGCCCATCTGCTTCTCCACCCTTCCCACCCTCCTTCCTCTCTGTCTCTCTCTTCCCCTCCTGCAGTCAAGGCTCCATTGGAGCAAAGATGGCCCGGGCGCTGAGAACAGCTCCATTGTCTCCACCTGAGGCGCCAGAATGGCTTCAGCCTCAAAGGAGCAATGTCCAGATGGAAAGAGCATCAGCCCCTGGCAGGCATGCTGGGTAGATCCCAGTTGGGCACACGCAGGAGTCTGTCTGACTGCCTCCCTGCTTCTAATTTTGGAAAAATACAAAAAAAAAAGTTTTATATTCTTTAATGTCAATTTTCTTTAATATTAAGCATGAATAAAATTTTCCACATAAAAAATGAAATAATTTAAATCAAAAATTTAAATAGGATTGCTTAAACATGTGAACTATGTAAACTAAACAACTGATTGTATCAATTCTCTCTTAAAGCAAAGAATGTTAATTTTTAATCCTAAAAGGATGATTTACCTTTCCATTTGCTGTTTTCATTAGTGCAAACTCTCGTCCTGCACCAAGAATTGCTGACTCCTCATCGAATCCTGTACCTATAATACAGTAAGATCAATAAATTCTATTATTTTAATACAAATAATTCCAAGCATAACTTGCAGTATTTTGAGTGATTAAAAAGTCAATTCAATTAATATCACTAAAAAACAAGTATGACAAAATGTCATATACATTGTTTTTATTTTATTTATTAATTTTAGAAAGGAGAGAGAGAGAGAGAGAGAGAGAGAGAGAGAGAGAGAGAAGGGGAGAGGAGCAGGAAGCATCAACTCCCATATGTGCCTTGACTAGGCAAGCCCAGGGTTTCGAACCGGCAACCTCAGCATTTCCAGGTCGACGCTTTATCCACTGCGCCACCACAGGTCAGGCTACATACTTAAATTTTTTTAAAATATTAACAATAAGTACACTACTCCAAGGAAAGATAATATTATCATAAATTTCTTAGTTTGTTCCAAACTAGTGCTAGATAAACTTTTTCAATATTAAAAAAAAAGTTTTTCAAAGTAATGCGAGCTATAGCCCTTGAATTAATAAATAAATAGCACATTTTTAGTAAGCATCTATTAGGTTTCAGGCATTATAGAATGCATGAACCTTATCCTATCTGAACCTTACAACTATTGGGTCAAGTTCACAAATAATAAGGTTTGATGAGGTCAGTCGAGACCCAGAGTCATTTGAGTTTGAACAATGCCTTGCAACTATCTGAATTACGGTATTTTAGATTCTCCATTTTATGCTTTTCTCCACAAAACACTTCATGAACCTGACTCCATAAGTGTGTATTTATACACGCAGACCCTTAGGCACATTTTCAAATTGTCAACTATAAGTATATAATTATATATGGAACATTTTATTATTTTGTCCAATTATACAAATTACTAAATAGCTGATGGGTTTGTTAAATTTAAAAACTAATATCAATTTAATATATTCTATAAAAGAATTACAAAACACTACATAATTAAATAAAATATGCAAAGTAAATCATTAAAGTCAAATTTATTAAATATAATGAGACAGTCAAAAGAGGTGGGTCTTGCAAAGAATCCTGTAAGTTAAAAAATGACACTCGTACACCTTCAGTAGCACGGCAAACCAGAACTGAGACGACCATGGGAACCTGTGGTCCTAATGACTACTATGACACTGCAAGAACAAGTATAGTAAATCTGAGAAATGCTCTGTTTGTCTGTATGTCTGCATCCAAATGAATGATTATTAATCAGCTTGTTAGGCCTATTTTCACAATCTATGGGATCATTCAATTGGTTTTCCTGAAAATATGTTCAAACCAAAATTAAATGTTTCAATGAGATAACTATGTTTATCACTGTAGTAACATTTGACAACAGAAGTTTTCAAACTTTAAATAACTGAATACAGATAGAGCATATAACCTAATGATGTCCAGAAGTAGTGTCTAATTCTTATCAAATGTAAGTTTATTTTCTTTTACTTTACTCAAAATGAAAATGAAAGATTAGTCACTTCCTTAAAATGCATTCATATATCATACTCTGTTTAAAAGGCGAAAGATTTATACAATCTGAAGAGAAACCAGAGCATCATCACACTCTGTTTAAAGGCCATTTATTTCCTAGTTACTTATACATATTAATCCTTAAGTGTGCTTTAAAGTAATAGACAGTAAAACAGCTCCTAATATGTGTTACGCTGCTGAAAACATAATGTCAGTTTTCATAAGAATAAAGAATCTGAAAATTAAAATATGAGATAAAGGCTTTTTTGAACCTCTTACTTATAATATGCAAGTCCTTTTCCAAATCAAATAGCGAGATACCACAGGCATGTAAGCACTTTCTGGCCAGTTTAAGTTGTAATTCTTGTTGTAGTACAGGTTCAGTGCTTGTGGCAAATATTCTGACCACAAAGCCATCCTAAAACAAATAAAACATACACAGTATTATGTTGCATGAATTGGTCTTTTAAAGCTCTACATTCCATCAAACAAAAACCAAGTAATTAAGAAGAAAGAGATTCCATTTACATCAGTTACTACTGATTCAGAGTACTTACATCTCTTGAAGCAGCTATCTGATTAATATATTCTCCATCAGTAAATAAGATATTTTGACCTTCAGTGTGGCAATCTATCAAAAGGGGAAAAAAAGTAATTCTATTACAATATAAATAAACACTTCACAAAATGACTTTTCTCCTTTGTTGAAGTCAGAATGAGAGTTCTCCACGCAATTAGGATAAACTTAAATTCAAAGGGAGACTGCTTTTTAAATAAGAACTACAAATTAGCAGAGACTAAATAATTCAACTAATAATATTTATTATATTTTGTGTTTACATTTATATGTCTTCCATAATCAAGGAACTCAGAACCCACCTAATTTCAAAATGAATTAGTACTCAAGTCTGATCATAAGCATGCATCACGATGAACAAACTATGTTGGTTATGATAATTTCGATACAATCACATGCAGATGTAGGCAACACTCTTCCTCAGACATACATCCCAGTCATTAGTATAACAGAAAAATAAAGACAGACCTAAAGCTTCTGTATTTGAGTCTATGGCGTTCAACTACAGATATCCCTTGCTTTATAAAACAGAACTGGTTTTACAGTTTCCGCTTAGAAGTTTAATGCTTATTCCGAGCATTTCTAGCAGTTAGCATGATATACTTTTTTTATACGTTCATTCTTCATAGCACAGACAAGTCTATACTTATGTATATATTTTTTTGTCTGAAAGTATTCATATATTCTGGCTGGAATACCATATTTTATCAATATGTTTGTATCTGTGGAACAGTGCATTATATACTTTGATCAAAATAATACACAAGTGCAATTATAACAAGGGATACCAGTATTACAGAAGGACCACTGGGACATGTGTTAGTGATTGCTACTAAATAACATAAAACTAATGCAAAACCAACACCTAAGTATAAACTGTATCCTTTTTGGAAAATAAATGTTCAGCAAGCAAGTAAAGAAGCACACACAATTCCCAAAATAACTGCAGAGAACTAGGATGAATCTCTCCATTAATTACAATACCAAAAATATTTCGTTTCTATTTGCACCTGAATCAATAAAACATAAAATTCTGTTTTGGAATGCAGTAATGAAACCCACCCAAAGAGGATGGATTACTCTATATCTTTGCCCAGGAGCTTCATACTAGCATACTTCCTTATTATAAATATGCAAAACACAGGCAGACCCTTACCAAATAGAGAATTCAGTGATCACAAACTGGAAATAGAAACTGGGAGACAAGGCCCACTGGTAGCCCAAGAGACTTGGTAATCAAAGATAGGAGAAACCGAAAGAAAGAGTTCCTAGTCCACTGTACAGAATACAAAGAGGCGCAAGAAAGATGCTTCTCAAGCTCTAAGCAGTAAGATTTTAAACTAAAAAGCAAAGAAGAAAAACTCATTATAATTCAGATAAACGCAGGGGTGAGGAGTGAAGTGGCGCAAGAAGAATAGCAAAAACCCTCATGATCTGAGGCAGCCTGTCACCAGACATGGAGAATAAATGACATACGAATACAATATAAGAGCTATGCTAACATATAAAGGCTAAAATGACAATAGGAAAAAGTACATTTTAAGTTCATCAGTGCTAGGTTGAAAATAACTTATTTATAAACTAGACTAGAAGACGAGTTCGATCATGAAGCTCAAGGAATTAGCAGATTTATGTCACTTTTAAACATGGCATTCACTCTGCTTGTTCTTCATTGGCAGAGGTGGCCCTAGCTAGGGGGAAAAAAGTGCTATTGAAGAAATTGCAGTCCAGGTCAAAGACACAGAAAAATGACAAAAGGCTTCTTCAGGCTTGAGGGAAGTCTTCCTGCTGTGTGGTTTCAAAAAGATTTTCTCTTTATTCTTTCGATATCCATCATGTAACAAGACAGCATCTTCAGGAAAATATCAAGCAGTATCTGCCAGTTTGGAAGACACACAACATGGGACTATCCTTCCAAAGTTTACTTCATTCTTCACAGTGAATATGGTATATATTTATGAAACAGACACACTTGTATTGCTAAAAGTTGCACTTTACATGTTAAATAATGCAGAGGGATTTAAGCTGAAAACAGTAACAAGTCATTCTTTATGACGGTGGAATAAAGACAAGAGCTGAAGGTAGACCATTTGTAAATGGTCTTCTTAGTCATTATCTCTATTAAATGATGAGTGTTTCTCAGAAGTAAATTGTTTATATTAGTATCCACCTGTAGGGCAAAGGTTAAGACTTTTCTTTCAGGACACTATCCTAAAATGACTTGCACAAAGACAAGTGAGAGGGATGTCCATTATAGTGTATTTTATATTGCAAAAAAAAACAGGAAGAAACTTCTATTCCAATATTTTAATAAATGAAATGTTTTTTAACATTAAAATGATAATATGAAAGACTATTTAGTGGCCTGCAAATATATTCAGAATAATGATTAAAAAGGATAGGTTAAAAAAGCAATATGTAGCATAAGATCAATTTTTTACAAGTATGTACACATATACATAGGAAAAAGACAGGAAGGACATTCAGCAATGTTATAGTGTTTATACATGGGAAGTTACAATTAATTTGATTTTTTGTTTATATGATACTTATACAATAAATACAGGGCGGAACAGAAGTAGGTTTGCAGTTGTTTGAAAGAAAGTAATACAATAATTAACAAGTAGTAATACAAGAATAAGCTCTGTTTTGTCGACTCACAACAGCAAACCTACTTTTGCCACACCCTATATAATTCCTTTTAATGTATGTATATATGTAGGATACATATTATTATTTTAAAGTTTTTGTTACTACTATTGTTATTATTCATACCAGAGTCATGGCCCATTTAACAAATTTGTGATAAGAAAAACAAAGTCTGTACACAAATCTGAAAACAGATAGTTATAAAATTGCTTCAGTAAGTCATCAGTTTTCCAAAGTAGTTTTATTTGTGAAACACACATAAAATGTAGTATTTACCTTAATATAGTGTCATCTACACTAATTTGGATATATGTATATATAGCAATGCTCAAATAAATGTTTGATGAAGTTATAAAAATTAACAAGCAGGCTTCCTCCTCAATGTGATCTTCAGAAGTAGTCCCCTTTTATTTTTAGATGATCAAATATACAGAAGTAATGCTGTCACTTACCATAAAATTATTGATAGATACATTAAGCATTCAAGATTTTAATATAAACAAACTCCTTTAAAATGAATTAAAGGTATAAGCAAATTCAAAGATCTTCTAATTGAGAATGTATTACACAACTGCTCAGTATTTCACAAAATTTAACAGCTACTGCCTCAGAATTTAGACAGCATGGTGATTTGGGTGATACACCAGTAAAACCTCAAAAGTAAAGCAATGTGAACTGTGTCCAAAATACCTTATCAGAGTATTATTAAAAGTATATATGATGAAATTCTTAAAAATTCATGGCCTGCCCTGAAATCTTTTCTCTGAAAACCATTTATTATGGAAGAAAACCCAAGCAACAACATAACATCGCCCCCCTAATTCAGCAGCTGAAATAGTTCTGGTGGGGTAAGTGTTGGGCATCATGCTGAAATAGGCAAGAATTTAAAATTAAATATTAACGCTGGTCAGAGATCCAGTTTGTTTTAGCATCTTCCAAAGGCACAAAGGTTGCTGGTTTGAATCCCACTCAGGGCACATATAGGAACAGCCCAATGTTCCTGTCTCTGTCTCTGTCTCTCTCCCCCTTCCTCTTTCACTAAAATAAATTTAAAAAATTAAAAAGAAATAAATTAAATATTAAAACACTTTATTCTTGGTATTTGTTTTCCTCAGATGCATTAACTTTGTATCGACTATAAAGTGTCTTAAATGTCATGAATTTTTAACCTATTTGAAAGCAAGCACTATTCCTTGTTAATCATTCTTTATATGTCCTAAATGGCTAACATGTACATCTCTTAAAATCAACTGTGAAAAAAACAAGTGAGGTGTTCACTAGCATACCTGGTAACATTACGGTACCATCTTGTTCCAGTGTCTCAGGGCTTATTCTTATGGCTGTCATGCTGTGGTTATTCACATCTCTATACAATAAATAACCCTGAAAACAACAAAGACATTTTACTATATTACATGTTAAAATACCTTTTCATTACCAACTTAGCAGACAAAGTAGTAATGCAGCTCTGTATTATAGTTTTTCTGAGGTTCAACAAGACTTCACTATTGATGTCTAAAGCAGATTAAAGGTTAAAAAATAAGAACATGGGTAAACTTTAATATAGGGAAAAACTGCACACCACTGGGTATCAATTATCCTGTTATATTCTCAGATACATATATTAGACACTCTGCACTGGACACCACATTTTGTTCAAAATTATTATATTGCTTGCTAAGTAAACAATAGACATGTACTCTGTTCCTTTAACAAATATTTTAAGGAAAAATAACTGAAATATTTAGGTTAATATTTAAAAACAGAATAGTAGGCCCTGGCCGATTGGCTCAGTAATAAGAGTGTCGACCCAGTGTGTGGAAGTCCCAAGTTCAATACCTGGCCAGGAAAAACAGGTGAAGCACCCAGCTGCTTCTCCACCCTTCCCCCTCTCCTTTCTCTATATTTCTCTCTTCCCCTCCTACAACCAAAACTCTATTGGAGCAAACTTGGCCCGGTCGCTGAGGATGGCTCCATGGCCTCCACCTCAGGTGCTAGAATGGCTCCAGCTGCAGCGGAGTAACGCCCCAAATGGGCAAAGCATCACACCCTATTGGCATGCCAAGTGGATTCGGGTCGGGCACATGCGGGAATCTCTCTCTCTGCCTCCTGGCTTCTCATTTCAGAAAAATTAAAAAATAAAATAAAATAAATAAATAAAAAGAGTAGTAGTTTTTAGATAAATTGATATGCTACTGAACATATTTTTGTAATAATTATTTTCCATAGCATTATTTCTTAGATAAAATATACTAGTGGCAAATAAAAATCTGATGAGACATTTTAAATCAGGTTAAGTTTTCAGAGATAATTATTGAGAAACTGACATTTAAAAATTTAACTTCAAATTCCCCCAATAAATGATATAGCAGAATTATTTTTCATATAACAGTAATTTAATTTTTAATATACTTTAAAATATTTTTTACTATTTGCTGCTGACAACAAACAGTGAGCTGTGCAAAGGACATTTTCATTCTAGGTCCTTTCCCAAGGGAACTTGGCTTCACCTCTCAGGTAGGAATAGTATAGAAATAAGCACTTCTGGCCTCTTTATATATCGTTTATTTGCTTCTCTCCATAGGAGGAGAAGTAATGTATCTGAGGTGGACACGCATTTGGCCATGTTAATCAGGTGATAAGATAGCAGCATTAAGAAAGCAACTCGGGCTCTTTTCTCATTTTGGTGATACTTTGCATGATCCTCCATCCAGTCAACTATCCACTGGAAAGTCCACACACTGTTCCCTGAGGTACTGGTCTAGATGTAGAATAAAAAGTTTCTGGAAGGAACTCTAATTTGGCCTCAGGTCACAGCTACATTCCCAATTCAGATTTGTTAATCATAAAGACAGTCATTGATTCTTATCTAGAGGCTCACTTACACAAGAAGCGCAACACAACACATTTTTACTCCCATTTTACAGCTACATCAGAGACTCAAGTTAACCAAGTTGTCCAAAGTCACATAGCTAGTAAGAAGCAGGGCCAGAACTAAAATTACGTATCTTATGAATTCTAAGCCAATGTTCTTTCCACTACACTATGCCACTGTTACAGATATATTATTAAAATATACCATATCTGTTTAAAATAGACAGCTGTCAGAGGGAAGGGGGGAGAATGGATGAAATCAAAGAAGGTGAAGAGATTAGCCAAATTATATATACATAACACATAGATACAGCCAACAGGGTAGCAAGTCCCAGAGAGAAAGGGTGGATGGAAGTGGGGAGATGGGGACAAAAGGGGTGAAATGAGAACAAAAAGAGACTGCATGGGACATGGAGGGGCACAATGTGGAGGGTTGAGGGTGTTACATTGAGTGGTACACTTGAAACTATGTCAACACAATACATTAAAAATTAAAATTAAAAAAATTAAATTATATTAAAAATATATATATATATACCATTTCTATTTAAGTAAAAGTAATATACAAGTACAAACCACATGTTTTAAAAAAATAAGAAAAAAATCTGTTTACTGTAGATATTCCCCTACCTGAGCATACCCTAACCAAGACTTTTTTTCTTTTCTGTTCCTGATGCGAGATGTAGAATTATATATATGGCCCTGTAAAATAACAAAAGTTAGTCTATTAACAGTTTCATCATTAATAACCAATAAAAAATATAGATAAATGAAATTTAATGCATTTGTTTCCGTAATGACTTCCAAAGAAATACTATTAAATCAAAATTAGATGATACTCTGAAAATAAAGCTAGAAACAAACAGAACACTTATCAGTATAGATATAACTTCTATAATGATTAAGAAATGTAGGAAATCATATTACCCTAACTGTTCCACTGTATCCAGAGCCTATTTTGTATAATCCATCTTTGCATAACAGATAAAGAAAAAATCCATCATTCTGAAGTAGACATTGATCATCTTCATCAACAGATATTTCTTTTAATGGCCACCTGTGCATTAAGGCTGCTTTCTTAATGCCATTGCTAAACCAGTCCTGAATTTGAATTTTTCCCACCAACACTGCCTGTACACTTCTCTGCAGTGAATTTAGTATTGTTGGCACCTATTAAAAAAAGAAGAAAAAAGATACATTGTTAAATGTCCTAAACATAAAACATACTTTTAATCATCATCATTTATTTAAAAATTAATTATTATAATTGCATCAATAGAATAAAATATCTAGAAATAAATTTAACTAAAGAGGTGAAAGACCTGTAATCTGAAAACTGTAAGATACTGATGAAGGAAATTGAAGACAACACAACAAATGGAAAGATCTACTATGCTCATGGATTAGAAGAATTAATTATTGTTAAAATGTTCACACTATCCAGATAATTTCTATTGCTGTCTACTATGAAAGATGCTGCTGCTCCTCCCTTCCCAAATCCTCAAAATTGGGCTATATAATAATTTCTAGTTAAACCAGTATTGGGAGGTCATTTTATTATGACTGTGTAATCATTGTTCAGAACCAAGCCAAATTATATAACATATATTTCTCTTCTTTTATAATTTTCCTTTTTGAGTTAACAATTGCCCCATTATTGCATATGCTAAGTTTTCTCTATAACCATCTTTAAGTGTTCCTCATATGCCTCTCAATAGAATCAAACATTATTTTTAGACTATTTTTTCTAGACTATCTAGCATGTTGGAAAGCATCATTACCTTTCCTCCAATATAACTGATGGTTGAGCTAGGTATAGTAAACATCATTTTCCCTCAGGACTTTAAAGTCACTGTTCTGTTATTTTTTTTATGCCGGTGTTGCTTTTGAGAAGTCAAATACCATTCTGCTTGATTTTGGTACATAACTTGTCTTTGGCTCTCTGCAAATTTTACCATCTCTTTATTACCAGTGTTCTAATTTGCAAAGTTATACCTTGGTGTGAGCCTTTTGTCATTCATTGTGTTGGGTACTCAGCACATAGTCTGTCAATATGAAAATACGTATCTTTAGGGTACAAGAATTTTCCTTGTAAAATTTCTTAGGTAATTTCTTTCTCTCTGCTTGAATACCTTTTAGATACTGAATTTCCTAGGTGGATCTTCTAATTTTATTTTATGTCACCTCTCTCTTTCTCTTCCCTCTTCTATCCTTCCCTCTGTTGTCGTTCCTGCCCCCTCCCTTCTTTCTCTCCACATCTCTCTCTCTCATTTTTTTATTTTCTGGGGACCTCTTCAAGCTGATCTTCTAACCCGTCTACTGATTTTTTTTATTGTTTCTATCTTCTTTCCAATTTACAAGAATGCTTTCTTGTTCTCTGAGCTTTTCAAAAAATAGAAAACTGCCCTGGCCAGATAGCTCTGTTTGCTGGAGCATCATTCTGATAAGCAAAGGTTGAGGGTTCGATCCTTGGACAGGGCACATACAAGAACTGGTTGATGTTTCTGTCTCTTTCCCTTCTTCTCTAAAATCGTTAAATAAAAATTTTAAAAGAATAGACAACAGCTCAATGGAAGCAATTTTCTTCTTACCCCTTTTCAAAATATTTATTAGTTTTCTTAGAGTTCTTCTCGTCTCTATACTCTTTTCATCTAGTTTATTCTTATTATCAATTACTTATTATCTATTTAATATTATTGTTATCGATTTTCGGGATCTCTCTCTTTTCATGTTAACCCAGTAATAGATGGCTATACATCTATTTTTAAGAGTAAGCTACTAAAAAAATTAATAATAATAAGCAGCCTGGTGTGAGTGGTAAAGTCTGACAGATAGTGACCTCACCTCAGAATGATCATATGAACTTTAGCAGTATCACTGGAGGATTCCCCAACCCCACAAAGGTCTGCATATGTGGGTCTTTTTCACTCTTTGTGCAAAGTAGAATCTGCCACTCCTAGAAGCTACAATAAGCCTCAATGCCAGGGTTCTGGAAACTTAGTGAGAAATTTCATCAGCAATAAAAGATTTTCATTTAATTTCCATTTTCAACCTGGTCCCTCAATTCCAGTCTCAAACATGCCAGGTTTCCCCTGGCCTCTCTGGCTCAATTTCTTTAGACGGCAAACCTATGTCTTAGGGCCTAAGACTTATGGGTATGGGTGAATGAAGGACAGCCTCCTGGTTTGGGATGGGTAGAAGAAGGGCTCTGGGTTTCTCTACCTTTTATCTTACAGATTTCCTATCAATTTTTAACCATTTCCCTCGCCAACACTTTCTAGGCATCTATTATTTCCAGTTCTGAATCCTATCTTGAGTTGTAGGTGAATCTACATACTTGCTATGGGCAGGAACCTCTTGAGGAACTTAGGTTTAAGCTTTCTTTAATTTCTATCTTCTAAAAATGTGTCCCGGCCCTGGCCGGTTGGCTCAGCGGTAGAGCGTCGGCCTAGCGTGCGGAGGACCCGGGTTCGATTCCGGCCAGGGCACACAGGAGAAGCGCCCATTTGCTTCTCCACCCCTCCGCCGCGCTTTCCCTCTCTGTCTCTCTCTTCCCCTCCCGCAGCCAAGGCTCCGTTGGAGCAAAGATGGCCTGGGCGCTGGGGATGGCTCTGTGGCCTCTGCCCCAGGCGCTAGAGTGGCTCTGGTCGCAACATGGCGACGCCCAGGATGGGCAGAGCATCGCCCCCTGGTGGGCAGAGCGTCGCCCCTGGTGGGCGTGCCGGGTGGATCCCGGTCGGGCGCATGCGGGAGTCTGTCTGGCTGTCTCTACCTGTTTCCAGCTTCAGAAAAATGAAAAAAAAAAAAAAAAAAAAAAATGTGTCCCATTCTTAAAGGTTTATACTTTTTAAAAACTTCTTTTATTATCATCTTAGTGCAGACTGGGGAGAAAGCAGAATTAACATGTTTCTTCAACATGGCTACTTCTCTCATATTTTCCAACAGGGTACTAAAGTTTTAAGGATACTTGGTGCTACAATAAGTTTCAGATATTCCCCTTTTCCTTTCCTATTGATTTTCTCTCCCCAATAATGTGGCAGGGCCTAAAGAATTTATCCGATAAACTGTACTTCCTTAATCTGAGGGTTCTATAACATTCACCAATTCTGGAAAATCAGCCATTATTTCAATTATTGCCTTTCCACAAATCCATTATTGCCTTATTGGAACTGAGACTGTATTGACACATTTGACTTTCTCATTCTTTATCCATGTTTCCTTTATCTTGTATAGTTTCTCTCTTTGTCTTTCTGTGCTGTGCTCTGAATAACTTCTTCCCTATATTTCCGTTCACTATTTCTATATTCAATTATATTATCCACTGGTTAACTCATCCTTTAAGTTTCTAGTTGTAATTATTTGGTTTTCAATTTCCAGGAGTACAATTTAGTTTTTTTTCTAATCTGCCTGACTACTTTCTAATTTCTTATTCCTTAAGCATACTTTTGATACTTTTATTATTTTAACCATATTAAATAAATAAGCACATATTATATATCAAATATTTTTAATACATAAAGAGGAGTTGGCAGAATTTTTCTGCTATATTTGTTTATACTAGCTCTCAATAATGGTGCCTTTTTTTCCATGTGCATTTTGTTTGTGAGCTCAGATGCAGTATTAATTCTGTCTGTGGAAAGGCTTTGAAGTCTAGAGTTCATCCCTCCAGAAAGATTTTAGTCTCCTTCAATAAAACCCCTCGCTGTACTACTATCCCTACACTACTTTAAACTCTCAGCTTAAGCTTTTAGAATAAGACATTTAATGTCTTTTTGGATGTCAGAAGAACTTGAGATGTCAGAGTTACACATACTAAGGGAAAACTTTTCTCCCCCCCACCCTAGCCTGGTCAGGAAGGTTTGTTGTGAAATGAAGCTGGCAAGTGGAATTAGGGCCAAATCATGAACACTGTAAGCCAGGGGTCTCCAAACTACGGCCCACGGGCCACATGTGGCCCCCTGAGGCCCCCTGAGGCCATTTATCCGACCCCCACTGCACTTCCGGAAGGGGCACCTCTTTCATTCGTGGTCAGTGAGAAGAGCATAGTTCCCATTGAAATACTGGTCAGTTGGTTGATTTAAATTTACTTGTTCTTTATTTTAAATATTGTATTTGTCCCCGTTTTGTTTTTTTTACTTTAAAATAAGATCTGTGCAGTGTGCATAGGGATTTGTTCATAGTTTTTTTAGTCTGGCCCTCCAATGGTCTGAGGGACAGTGAACTGGCCCCCTGTGTAAAAAGTTTGGGGACTCCTGCTGTAAGCCTTGTTAAGGTAACAGGCTTTACTATAATGTTTGGGTTGGAGTTGGGGATGTGGTAATGATGTAAGTCTATAGAGAACTTCAGCTGCTGATTCAGGGAATGTAGTAATTCTGTGCAGCCTAGTGCTTGATTGTTATATTGCAGTCAGGAAGATATGCATTCAAGTCTTGTCTCTGCTGACAGCTCTCTGTATACTAAACTTTTATCAGCCTTCAACATTCCACTCTTATTCTTACCTCCATGCCTCAGCACATGGATATCAAAAAGGATACCAAGAACCTTCTCTCTTCACCCCCCCCCAACACTAATACCTCTTTCTTCTGGACTAACTCATTTCAATTCATAATTTAAATATCCTTCCTATCCTCTGGTTGTCTACACACATACATACAAACAAATATCACATGGACGCCTAATAAGCTCGTGTATTTATGGTCACTATACTTTTAAAATTTGGTATATGGAATCACAATGTTTTTATTTTATTAAAATTTAAAAAACATTTTAATATTTTCAGCATATATTTAAACACAAAATTCACCAAACCCTAAAGCAGAGCAACAAAACGTATTTTGAAAACCACTGCATAGGAACTTAAAAATAATGAAGGGTCATAAAGAAGGGAAAGAGGATTTCACACAGGATAGAAAGAGGAAAAAGAATAATATAAAACTAAAAGTACTGCTCGTGTTTGACAAGCAGAGTTCAATACTGATGAGTAAAGTCACAAAAAATGACCCATTATACTCTTTGGCCATCTTTAGTCTGCTAATAACAGGACTAATAACCCTTCTATCTGTTTTGGAGGTTGTTCACAGGGCCAAAGAAAAGCACATAACACACTTAAAACTGTAACTACTTCTTCAATGTCTAGAACAGTCCAAAAGAAGTAAATCAAGTTTACATATAAGGAGGAGGATATTTCCCACTGCTAACAATGATGATGAGTTTATTCCACAAACATTAAAAGCTTAATGTCATATATAAAGCTGAAGAAGCTCAGAAACAAATATATTTATAAAAAACTATTATCAACCAATCATAAATATAGTAGAACAATATCAGCTTTTTCTTTCAAAAGAGAAAAGATGTTTGTAAACTATGGAGAAATTCCATACTTGGAAATTTAGGGCCAGAGGGGAGGTCAGGGTGGATAGAGAGAAAGATGCTGCAGAGAAAGATGAGGCTATGGTGCTCACACAAAACAAGTTTCAAGGTTGGAGCTCTTGCAAATTTCATGTTATTACTTTTAATGCAACAAAGTTAAACACACATGTAGCTTAGTTCAAATATAATACTTTATTTATATATTAACCTTAAACAGATCAAACAGGCTGAAAAAAAACAGGGAATTCCTACTAAAAGAAATCCATATGAAATTTCAATTCAGCATCTTTTAACTTTCTAAGCAGCTATAAATATGAAATACCTGAATAGTTTGGCAAGCATGGCTGCCATTATTGGTGAGGATAGCAGAGATGGCCTGAAGTGTCCTTCCTGTTTCACCCCAAGAAGCCACCAGACTAAAGAGACAAGCACAGGAAAGTGCTGTCAGAGATTGCCCTGTGCTGTCATTCATTCCAGTACTTCGAACAGTGATTTCCAAAAGAAGCTGGAAGAGAGACTCTGTGAATAAAAAGAATTCAATTATATTCATTTGACAGACAGAACATCATGTGTGTATATTTATTTACCTTGCCTTATTTTACATATAAAAATATTTTTGTAGCTCAAACACTTATTTTGCATTAGTTCCTTTCCAGTTACCCTTTCCCCCCAAAGTTAAAATATTTATATAAAGAGGAACTTGAAAAATTCAGTCCAACTCCTCATTTTTGTAAATGAAGACATGGTATCTATCCAAGGTCATTTATAAAAGAAACTTGCCTTGAGACATATACCAGAAATATCCTATGAGGTAATATACTCATTGCACTTATTTTACCTTTAAACTAGGAAGAATGACAGCTTCTTAAAATGTTAAGTGTCCAGAAAATTATGTATTTATTTGCAAAACAACAGAATACATAAAGTAAATGCTGTAATTTGTTTTAATATAAAATTGGCATAATTGCTATCACAGGAGTTCATACTTACAGAGGTGATATGTAATTCATTTTAAGCCCTAGAAAAACCTGAGTCAATAGGACAGATATCCTCCTCCTTTAATTAATAACGAAATTGAAGCACAGGAGGTTAAAAGATTTTCTCTAAGTCATAAGGCCATTTAATGGCAAAGATGTAAAAATAACACATGAATGTTCTATGGTCATCAGAAGTCTTCACTCAAAAGTCTCTGAACAACTCTGCCTAATATTTAATCAACAGACTTCTGGGTATCTCTTCTGAAGGGTATCACTTCTTGAAGAGTGACTATTTAGAGTCAGAAAAATTGAGAAAGATGAAGAGAGGGGGAGGGGAAGGAAGGGAAAGGGGTAAGGAAGAAGGAGAGCAAGAGAAAGAACGTACTACATTTCTCTGAAAACTACAATGACACTTGTTTTTGGTTTTTTTGTTGTTAACTCACAGAAATCTAGACTTTTCCTATTCCTCATCATCTATACCTAATCCTTATTTAAGTCCTATCAATTTTGCTTCCTAATTAATCGCTCCACTTTCTTTATCTCATCACTATCTTCCCAATCCATGCTATCACCATCTCTTAACTGGACTACTAAAAAGTCAAATATCATATGGTCTCCCTTACGTGTGGAATCTAATGAACACAATAAACTGAGGAACAAAATAGAAACAGAGGCAGACAGATACCTGTCAGAGGGCAAGGGGAAGACAGGACTAGAAGAAAGAAAGTGAAGGGATTGGCAACAAACATAAATACATAACACATATATACAGACATACAGGGTAGCAGTAGCCAGAGGAAAGGGTGGGGTGGAGGGGGAGATGAGGGGGAATGGGTGTGGGAAGAGACTTTGCACAGGGGGGCATAATACGGTGTGGAGATGATGTTATATTGAGTTGTACGCGTGAAACCATGTCAACACAATAAATTAAAAAATTTGATTCCCAGACAGGGCACACAGGAGAAGCGCTCACCTGCTTCTCCATCCTTCCCCCTCTACTTTCTGTCTATCTCTCTCTTCCCCTCCCGCAGCCAAGGGTCCATTGGAGCAAAGTTGGCCCAGGTGCTGAGAATGGCTCCATGACCTCCACCTCAGGTGCTAGAATGGCTCTGACCACAATGGAGCAATGCCCTGGATGGGTATAACATCAGCCCCTGGTGGGCATGCTGGGTGGATCTCAGTCAGGTGCATGTGGGAATCTGTCTGCCTTCCTGCTTCTAACTTCAGGAAAAAATAAAAAATAAAAAATAAAAGTGCTCATAAATTTTATCTCCTTTCACTTTTGCTCCCTTATAGCCAGAGAATTTTCAACTTGAAAATCTTCTTTTCTATTTAGTACCCACTCTCTCCTCTGTTAATTACTTCCTGCTTTTCCTTTTTTCTATTCTCCCTCCCTTTCTTCACTTTTTAAAAATTTTTTAATTTTATTTAGAAAATTAACATAGTGACATTGATCATAAGAGTACATAGGTTTCAGGTAAATGCTTCTATAGCATTTGAACTGCTGATTATGTTGTATACCCATCACCCAAAGTCAAATTCTTTTCTCTTTTCTATCTAACCTTCCTTCCTACCTTCCTTCTGACCTTCTCTCCAACTATCTTTCCTTTTTTCCATCTATTCTTTCAATCCTTTGTCCATCCTTCCTTCTGTTGTTATCCTTCTGCCCATTAATCTTTTAATTATTCAGCAAATATTTACTGAATTATTCCTGTACATCAGGAACTACTCTAAGTTAGCCTAGTACAGTGGCAAGCAAGACAAAGAATGTCTCTGCCATCAAAAAAGTCAGGTTCAAGTTAAAGAAGACAATATAAATGCTATAAAATAAAATTTTTTTTAAAGCATAAGGAGATAGAAGGTAACTTTCCATTCCTCCTAGAACAATAATCAGACTTCTTTAACAAGGCCTATAAAGCTCCACACAATCTAGCTCCTGTCTCCTTCCTCACCTATGGCAAGGCCCTCTCTCCCATCACTCTCCACATTCTAGCATAGTCTTTTTTTAGTCGTTTTCCTTCCTGTATCAGAGCCTTGCAGCACACTGTCCTTTCTGCCTAGAAACTTAGTTACGGTAACTGCTTCCTATTCATCCTTGAAATCTCAAATGTCACCTCTTCAGGGAAGCCTGTCATAGACTCTGAGAATTCCCTCTTCTTTCCCCCATACTATTCATCTACATTTGCAATCATACGTGTGTCCAGCTGTCTGATGCTACTAAATTCCATAATAAGAACAATAACACTGTCTGGATTGATTATCCTTGAATAACATAAGCTCTTAACACAGGACACAAGAAGTGTTACTTTAGAACATATAATCTAACCTTAAATTGAACAGAAAGATAGATATAAGAAAATTTGTTTTTTAACTAGACAATTTGTAAACCAAAATCTACCTGCAAAAAAGAAGCTTGGTGTATAATAATCATCAGGCTATTCCAATAGTAAGAGTGATATTTATATACAGACATTTTATGAGAAACATGAAATATATCAAAATGGAAAAAATATAACCAATGTTATTATATTAGATCAAAAGAAAAAAGCAGATTTTAAGAAATTTAGTTTTACAGAACCAAATTACTTACATCTTTGAGTTAATGAAGCAAAATAAAAAAATATGAAGAGATCATTAAAAAAAATTTAAGTCAAAGCAGTGAAGAAATCAGAAATAAGCACTAAAAGAACAGAAGAGATTAGCAAGTCAAATCTAGCAATGTAATTTTTATAAAATACAGGACATAATGAAACAAAAATCCTTCCTCAATAGATACTGTACAATCAAATGTCAAATTTTTCTAAAATTAAGTTGTAGATTTAAATACCAAAAATGTTTTTTGAACCAAATCCTAAAATATATACTACTCACAAAAATTAGGGGATATTTTATCACTTTATATTCATTTTTAAATATCCCTTAATTTTTGTGAGCAGTATATATGGAAGAATAAATAATACAAGTATTGAATCATTTAAAAAAGGAGAGCAGAGAGAAGAATGTATAGAAACATTTGAAACTTTTGTGTTTTTTCTTTAATTTTTTTGTGTGTGACAGGGACAGAGAGAGGCAGAGTGAGGGACAGATAGGAACAGACAGGAAGGGAGAGAGAGATGAGAAGCATCCATTCTTCACTGTGGCAACTTAGTTGTTCATTGATTGCCTCCTCATATGTGCCTTGACTGGGGGCTACAGCAGAGAGAGTGACCCTTTGCTCAAGCCAGTGGCCTTGGGCTCAAGCCAGTGACCTTTGGGTTCAAGCCAGCGACCATGGGGTCATGTCTATGATCTCACACTCAAGCCAGCAACCCTGCACTCAAGCTGGTGAGCCTATGCTCAAGACGGTGACCTCGGGGCCTCAAACCTGGGTCCTCTGTGTCCCAGTAAGATACCCTATTGATTGTGCCACCGCCTGGTCATGCAACATTTGAAACTGTTAACAAGAAATTAAAGGTAAACAAATTAAGCTAAAGCACGCATAATAATTTCAAAACCCAATATTATGAACAAGATCTATTTTTAAAGGAATAAAGGAAAAGGAGTATTTAGATATAGGCTGGATACAGAAGAAAGTATATAACAACTGACAGAAGACAAAAGAACGGTAAAGGATTTATGAGAAAAGTGATTAGCATGTTGTTCAAAGTAAGATAAAGGATATACAGTTTTAGTGGAAATTTTTAATATTTCAATTAATTACTAATGGCTAAATCATAGCTAAGAATAACTAGCAAAATATTCTTCAGTAAAATTAATCAAATAAAATCTTCAGTAAAATACCATGATGCCAAGTAGTGCATTAGGGTATCACAACAGTAATAATACCTGTGCTACCACGACAATAATCAACAAGGATAACAGCTTTAATTTGGTAATAGCATTTAACAACATGGGATGGGGGATTGAAGGTGTGGTTGTTTTTTAAAATCCTCAGCTTGTTTTCATGGCCAGAACTCCCTTCTCTCACCAAAACAAAACAACAATAAAATCAAACACAAAAATTAATCACTATATATGACCAAAAAAGAACAATATGACAAGTAATTAGGTTCTCGCATGTGGATTTAATAAAATCCAAACAGTCAAGTAGAGAAGAAGGATCAAACAGTAGCCTAGACCAGCAGTGTGGGCCCCAAGCTAGAAGCATCAGCATCACCCAAAAGCTTATTCCAAATGCAAATTCTGTGGATCCTACTCCAAATCTAGTGAGCCAGGAACTCCATGGGTAGGGCCCATGTGACTGATACATGCTGATGCTTGAGATTTAGAAAAATCCAGATTCTTCAAGGGCCCAGTTAGCATCAGAGAAAAACAGCCAAATTTCACAATTAGGTTTCCATCTCTATTTCTATTTCTCAAGAGCTCCTATCTTGCTTACAGAATACTGTTGAACCTAAGGTAATAACATGAAAGGCTGGTTGTTATTCACAAAATTCAAACACACTTTGCAAAAAGCAAAGACTTTTACTTAATGGAAGCTACTACTAATTCAGAAGTTTATCTATAACAAAAATACTTTTTTATCTATGATGAACACAAAAGAAAGCCCTTTGTTTAAAAATTTATTGTACTGTTTGGGTTGGTAGCATTTATTCCCCTTTTCCTACCTTTTTAACTCTTCAGAGTAACATGTAAAATTAGAGAAAGTCAGTATTAGATATTTTGGCCAAGTTTAATAAGAACAATTTAAGTTAACAGTGACTGTATGGCTTGAGGATTATTTTTGAGTACCAAGGATTTATGTTTTGCTATTCCTCCATCCTCAGAATAATCAAAATATGTCTATGCATGAACTCTTGAACCAAAACTCTGATAGAATATAGCAAGATTTATATTCCTGCTGTTTCAGTACCATAAAAACAAAGACTCCATTACAGGCTGTTATATGTACTTCGTAAGAAGCTATTTACATTAAGGATTTGATGCCCCTGAGCTCTTACCTAGGACCTCTGGTGGTTCTGACTGGAGGCCTTCTGGCTGCTGACCCTGAAGCACATTAAGCAGGGCTTGGAGACTCCTGAGGCACAGGGATGGGTGAGAAAATCGTGTCTCCTTGATCAATTCAAAAACTTCACAAAGTCCAACCTCAATGATCTATTTAAGATGAAGAAAAAAATTATACTTTATCAAATGAAGGCTTAAAAACACTTCCCAGGCAGTTTAATTGGTGCAGCTTTCTTCTACAGCAAATGATTAATGTTGCAATATTTTAAAAGCAAAAGCAAAAACAAAAGGAAACACATTAAAAGAAAGAGAAAAAAAGGACTCAGTATTTTTAACCTCAAGATTTAGATTAAAAAAACCATCCAGTTACATGAAGGTTAAAAAATAGTGGCACTTTTAAAAAGTAGTTTGAGCATAATAAAGCCATAATAAAATATCATGAAACAGTGTTTAGAATAGTGAACTAAGTACTTGATTCCATTCACTCAGAAAAAAAAAAGTATTAATTTACAAAGTTCATTTGGCTGTACTCAAGCAAAAATCAGCATTCTTTTGTTAAAAGCCATGTTAATTGCTACTTATAGCCATAAAAAAAAGTCAACATAGCACACAAGTGAAAGAATTAAAGCAGGAACTTTGCATCTTAGCCTTTCCAATAACAGCACAATCATCATATTATTTATAGACAGTGTCCCTTCTTCCCTTAGGATTTATCATGAAAATAATATAAAATTGCCTAGCTAATAGATTACTACTACTTGTACTTTATCTTATCCTCATCAGGACCAAATAAAATCTGACCAAGTACTTACACCAAAGGATAAATAAGTCTGTAACTAAAGATTGAGAGGGAAACGTAATAAACTGGTACAAAGAGATTTCTTCAGAGGGCTGATATAACAATAGATAATGAAATTCCACTTCTCAGTCAATGCCAGATGTATGATATTTTCAGAAGGTGTTAAATTATTTGGAGAACATAAAAAGTTAAAGTAAGAACAATTAGTATAAATTCATCAAAGCAATAATTCTATTAGACATAACAGTGGAAGAATATTCTCTCTACTGAAATGTGTGCATTAACTCATATATGTTACATAATTTTTTTTCCAGGTGGGAGGAGGGAAGATAGTGAGTCAGACTCCCACATGTGCCACAACCAGGACCCACTGGGCAACCCCTCTGGGGCTGATGCTCAAGAATCAAGCTATTTTTAGCACCTGAGGCTGACACACTCTGACAGAACGAGCCCCAATGCCTAGGGTCACAGTCGAACCAATTGACCCACTGGCTGCAGGATGAAAAAGGGAGAGAATGGGGAGAAGGAGAGGAAGAGGAAGAGAAGCAGATGGTTGTTTCTCCTGTGTGCTGACTGGGAATTGAACCTGAGACTTCCATACGTCAGGCCAGTGCTCTATCCACTGAGCCACCACCTATGACAACATAAATATTTCTTTAGCATTTATTTTGTACAACTTGCTACAGAAAACATAAATATATATTATACTAGAGCCTGTCTTTTAATAATTTATAATGTAACAGGGTAAATGAGCCTTGTATATAATTCTTACCCAGTCCAGACCTCTACTATAGCATTCATTATGTTATAGTGTAACTGAATATTGTTTTCTTTGTATTTTTTTTAAAGATTTATTCATTTTAGAGAGAGAAGAGAGAGCAAGAGGTAAGGAAAATAAAACATCATAGTTCCTTCCTGTATGTATCAGGACTGGGCAAGCACAGGGTTTCGAACCGGACACCTCAGCATTCCACTTTAGTATATCCACTGCACCACCACATGTCAGGCACTATTTTGTTTTCATTTTCACAATTAGACTGTGGTTCCCTATGGACAAGGAACATGTCTTAACAAGCTTAAGATCTCCCATTACTAGCCCAGTACCTGGGACATGACAGGGTTATCTTTAAGAGAAGGTATCTAAAGTCCTAGCAGACTTTAATATTACAAAATGCTTACATAGTTTTGATTGATTGAATGCACTAGCAATGACAATTTTCCATTTGATAGTTTCCTTTCCTGGAATGGACATGAAAATAAAAATATGTTGTCCAAGTTTTCCATCTGTTTATACACTTGCAAAAAACAAATCTGAAGTCAAATATCCCTTAAGTACAAAACATGGGGCTCTATTCTCAGGCAAATGAGAGACTAATACAGTCTATCAGTCTTTAAAATTGTTTACTCAACTACTACAATCCTGACTTTTCATTATTCAAAGAAAGTTCTACACAGATGATACTTTTGGCTAGTGTTTGTTTATATAAATAAGATTTCTATAGTAATTAGTATTGAATTTTACCAAAAACAATAAGGCTACTTACTAAACAAGTTCCTGAGTTGTCACTGTGGTAGGTTTAAGATGTTATAATAAATGTATGACAACAGGCAACTCAGGTAAGGCTGCCTAGGAACAGAATGCCAGCTGGTTTGGATAAGACATACCCACAAAATGTTAGTCATAATCATCATGACAGAGAATACCTATCTGCCTAACTACTGTGGATTCTCACTAATCATCTGTATCTTACTTCATTTGATTTTTTTTAAATAAGGGGGGAAAAAATTCATTTCTAGAGTAGTAGTATGTATCCAATATACAACAAAATAAAACTCAACCTCAAGTCTTCCAATCATATTTAGCTTTGAATTATTGGGCAAAAGAACAAAACAGGCCCTGGCTGGTTGGCTCAGTGGTAGAGCATCAGCCTGGTGTGCAGGAGTCCCGGGTTTGATTCCCGGCCAGGGCACACAGGAGAAGCGCCCATCTGCTTCTCCACCCCTCCCCCTCTCCTTCCTCTCTGTCTCTCTTCCCCTCCCGTAGCCAAGGCTCCATTGGAGCAAAGTTGGCCGGGGCGCTGGGGATGGCTCTATGGCCTCTGCCTCAGGCGCTAGAATGGCTCTGGTTGCAACAGAGCACCACCCCGTGGTGGGCATGCCGGGCGGATCCCGGTCGGGCACATGTGGGAGTTGTCTGCCTCCCCATGTCCAACTTCAGAAAAAAAAACACACACACACAAAAACCATGTTGTGAAGTAAGTTGTTCCCTGAGGTTTGGCTTAGAGGTTTGATTTTATCACAACTTTTTGAAATTGCACTTTATACTTGGAAGCCTGTCTTAAAGTCACTGAGAACATATACTACCTGCTCCTTCAATATTAGAAAGATAGAGTATAAAAAGAAAACTATATAGTACTGCAAGTACAGTATAATTTCATTTCTATACTTTCATATGTGTATATAAAAATGTTCATAGTACTTTTTGGTTAATCAGATTTTAGAAATAACTTCTAATTTTCATTTTATTATTTTTGTATTTTTCTGAAGTGAGAAGTGGCGGGGGCAGAGAGACAGGCTCTGTATGTGCCCGATGGGGATCCACTCGTCAAGACCACTAGGGGGCAATGCTTTGCCCATCTGAGGCGTTGCTCAGTTGCAATTGCAGCCATTCTAGCACCTGAGGTGGAGGCCATGGAGCCATCCTCAGCGCCCCGGTCAACTTTGCTCCAGTGGAGCTTTGGCTGCAGGAAGGGAAGAGAGAGAGAGAGAGAGAGAGAGAGAGAAAGGAGAGGGGGAAGAGTGGAACAGATGGTCGCTTCTCTTGTGTGCCCTGTCAGGGAATCAAACCTGGGACTTCCATAAGCAGGGCTAACGCTCTACTGCTGAACCAACTGGCCACGGCCAACTTCTAACTTTTAAATCATATTTCCTCATTATAAAAATGTTTTGCATTTTTCAAATTATCTATAATAAATACGTACTCCATTTATAATTAGCAAAATATAATTTTCAAAAAAATAGAGTAATTCATTATAATAACACAATAAGCTTTAATACTTTCAATAATTAACCACAACTAACTACCAAAGAACGTGGTCTTCCATTTCTCTTCAGAAAATAGTCTTTTGTAAATTTACTAAATTCTACCTTTACTGTTGCTTTTAAATAATTAAATCCTGAAGGCTCTATATTATACCTGAAAGAACACAAAACCCAACTAACTACCTCATATGGCCAGTCCAATGTCACTTCTGGGAACAGTGAGATAGAAGCATACTTGGCCAAAGAAAAATGATCTAATGAGTCTTTCAAGGTTTTATTTTGTTCTCCTCAAATCACAGATTTCCAAAGGTGATTTTATTATTTCACTAACAAGTGAGACCATAAGAACTTAATTACATCACATTTATATTTAATAATTAACTCTATGTCATTAGAACTTGAATCCTGTTCTACTACAAGTCAGAATTAGGTGTAATATTTTCAAAATATATTTTTAAAAAGCTCAAGAGCCCTGGCCGGTTGGCTCAGCGGTAGAGTGTCGGCCTAGCGTGCGGAGGACCCAGGTTCGATTCCCGGCCAGGGCACACAGGAGAAGCGCCCATTTGCTTCTCCACCCCTCCACCGTGCTTTCCTCTCTGTCTCTCTCTTCCCCTCCCGCAGCCAAGGCTCCATTGGAGCAAAGATGGCCCAGGTGCTGGGGATGGCTCTGTGGCCTCTACCCCAGGCGCTAGAGTGGCTCTGGTCGCAACATGGCGACGCCCAGGATAGGCAGAGCATCGCCCCCTGGTGGGCAGAGCGTCGCCCCATGGTGGGCGTGCCGGGTGGATCCCGGTTGGGCGCATGTGGGAGTCTGACTGTCTCTCCCTGTTTCCAGCTTCAGAAAAATGAAAGAAAAAAAAAAAAAAAAAAAAAAAAAAAGCTCAAGAGAAAACCAAAAGTAGATTTACACACTATTATAAAGTATAATGTTTAAAACATTTTTTTTAAATAAAGTAAATATTTGGTAGAGACAAGATTTACAAATAATAAAAACTGGCCCTGGCCAGCTGGCTCAATGGATAGAGTGTCCACCTGGTATGTGGACATCCTGGTTAGGGTACATAGGAGAATCAACCATCTCCCTCTTCTCCTTCTCTCTCTTTTCCCCTCCTACAGCCAGTGGCTTGACTGGTTCAAGTGTCAGCCACGTGCTAAGGATAGCTTGTTGGTCCAAGTATTAGCCTTAGGTGCTAAAAATAGCTCAGCTGATTCAAGCATTGACTTCAGATGGGGGTTGCCAGGTAGATTCTGGTCGAGGTGCATGTAGGATTAAGTATGTCTCACTATCTCCCCTCTTCTCACTTAAAAGAAAAAAAAAGACAAATAATAAAAACTAAAAAACTTAGAGAGGAGAGAGTGGCAGTCAGAATGCTATGGGTTAGGGCCGGATAGGGAGTAAAACAGTGTTGTTTTTGGCAGCACTTTGCATGACATAAAGGATTGACACAAAAGAAGAGATATAAGCCTTTACAGTTTGAGACGATTGGAATTTGAGGGCCGGTAAGAAATGCTAGGCTAGCATCTTCTTCTGACCAGCTGTATGCCTCTGTTCAGACAATATTCTTTCAGGTCATTTCTCCTTCATTTTGTTGTTCTTCTCCTGCTCCTCCCCTAACTGTGTTGTTGTTGCTTTCCTTATCCTCACTTTTTTTTTTCCTCTGACATAATTAAGATAGTTTTTATTTGTTGTTGAAGTATTATTTGACACAGCTTTTTTTCTTTTTTTGAATTTTAAAACTTAAATTGAATTTGACAATTATGTAGACTTTGCTTGTCAGGTTTTTTGCTTTTTGTGGGCCATCAACCACTAACATTTTAAAAAGGACTTTTTTATCCCCTAAAAGTTTCTATATTAACTTTTATACCCAAAACAAAGTGTTTACACTGCTCAAACTGTCTTTAAGTATCTAATTTCCAGATCCCCTTAAAGAGTTCAAAATTTTATAGCTACATAATTTTAGGTAGTAATATCTAGGAGTCATATTTGCCATCCAGTCATATTTGAGGATAGTTATGACAAATATTTATATTTTGTTAAAAGAGGTAGTGTTACATAGACTGGTTTATTTATTTCTTAATTCAGTTAATTCTTTTTTGGGTTTATAGCAAGTATATTATATATTAAATTATATCATATCATATAAACAAAATGTTGAGACCCAGTTATGTCTAGTAGGGACAGCAGGCATGCGTGGTGCCTTAAGGATTGATAAAGGCATGGCAAATATAGTGGAACTCACAGGGGATTAAGGATGCAACACTGACTTAAGGTGCACTTGTAAGCAGAAGAAACAACAGTATTAGAAAAGTACCAGTAGTCTATTTTGTCTCAAGTGGAGTGGCTAAACAGGGCAAAAGGCAAAGAGTAGGAGCTTAGTCCATGAAGGGCCTTATATGTTATACAACCATTTTCGGATTTTAACCTGTGAACTGAAATTATTAAAGATTTTAAGCAAAAGAGTTTGATCACACTTATATTTTTTTAAATATTTTATTTATTGATTTTAGGAGAGGAGATGGGGAGAGAGGGGGGGAGAGGGGGAAAAAAGGTACATGTAGTGGGGAAGAGCAGGAAGCATCAACTCGCAGTTGCATCTCACATGTGCCTTGACCAGGCAAGCCAAGGGTCCAAATCGGCAACCTGAGCATTCCAGGTCAATGATCTATCTATCCACTGAACCACCACTGGCCAGGCAGATTTGTATTTTTCAGCAAAGATAAGTCCACTAGTAAGACAAATCCATGAGGAGCATGGTGAGCTTAGAACAGGCGACCAGTTAGGTAGTTATTGCAGTAGTCTAAAAGTGTTAATGAGGATTAGAATTAGTGTAATGGCAGTGCTGGACATACAAAAAATTTCATTTCCTAGAACATAAAGTGTTAATGAGGATTAGAATTAGTGTAATGGCAGTGCTGGACATACAAGAAATTTCATTTCCTAGAACATAAAGTATTTCTTAATAAAGAGTTCCTTGAAAAGTAATCAAATTTATTTGTACCTACACATTTTCTTGTTTGCACCTAACCTGACACCTAAAAACTACAGCTGTCATTTATTGAGAAGGCATGCATTCGACATTTATTAACTCATTGAATCCTCACTACAAACCTATGAGATTATTACCCTCATTTTATTGATGTCAAAACTGAGGCACAAAAAGCTCAAATAACTTTCCCAGCTTCAGACAGCTAGTATTTTTAATGGTAAGTGTTTGAACCCAGGCAGTTTGACTGTACTACCCATGTTCTTAATCAGTATAACCTTTTTTTTCCTGATGAGCCAGTACTTGATAAAAATTCTATTAATTATTTGGACTATCTGTCTTTCTTTTTATTTTCTTTGAAAGATCCACTTTTGACTCTGCATCTTTTAACCCTGTCAATCATGCTAAAAAAATTTGTCTTAAGAATGCCTATGGTCATGGCTGCTTGGCTCAGCGGACAGAGTATTGGCCCGGCATGTAGATGTCCCAGGTTCAATCCCAGTCAGGGCACACAGGAGAAATGACCATTCGCTTCTCTCCCAGTCCCTCTTCCACTCCCGCAGCCAGTGGCTTGATTGATTTGAGCATCAGCCCTGGGCGCTGAGTATATAGCTTGGTTGATTTGAGCATTGGCCTGAGACCCGGGTTGCTGGGTAGATCCCAGTCAGGGTGCCCACAGAAATCTCTATCTCCCCTCCTCTCACTTAAAAAAAAAAAAGTTCATTAATACTCATTAAAATCAGTCTAAGAATCAGTTGTTTTCAACTGTGCAGTATCTTTTCATTTAAACTACAGTTTACTGGTCAAAATCTGCAGTCCTGTGTGAAACATTTCTCTGGGTCTTTATTTTCCTTCCCCGTGTTGAACTTAAGTAGGGTGGTTATAGTACAGCATGAATTATCCAAATACAGAATAGAATTCTTATCAAAAGTATACCACATAAGTCCTGCAGCCTCATATGCTAACTTAACACTATGTTTTTCCTCACCCACCCTTAATTAAGCATAAGAAATCAGAATTAGAAACCACGATCTTTACCTAGAGGGGCTCACATGGAAAAGATGAGCCAGTTTGTTTTATGATGAAGAAAGAAGCTAGCAGAAGAGGTACAATTAAGGACACTGAAGAGAAAGGGACTAAGGGGAAAAGATGGGTGCCAAGAGGTAGAGATAAGGACATTTGAAGATAGTTGATTAAGAGGCCGAGTGAAGAAGGTCACAAAACTTCTATTACCCTATGATAGGACACAGTAAGCCATCTGCTGAGAACAAGGTGAGAACAACCTGACAGTAAAGATTAAGGACAGTGGCACACTTAGGAATAGCCGCCATGAAATGTGTGAAAGAAACCAGATCAGGAACATAGGTTTCTATCTTAGCTACTTCCAAGTAATATAAAATAAAATTTATATATCTCATGCATACATATAAAGATATTCTGAAGACATAGTTTTAAGGTATTAGTTTAGTAAAAAGGCACTGTACATCAGTCATTTATAAAAGAAAGTCATTTTAAAATGTCTATACTTAGAAAAAGCAATATGCATAAATCATTTATGACAAAGGTATATTTTAGAAGCATGTCTATATTTTCTCCCATTCTTTTGTTAGAAATACTAATTACACCTACTATACAGAAATATATATGTAACATTACAGTCTTGAAATATATCGATACTTAAGTAGAACAGAGTACTTTAAGAACAGTTCTACTATAGTATATCAATTAGCTTATATGCCTCCAGTACATAAGGGAGTGCTATCAGAACAATGTGCAAGTACATTAGTTCACATGTAATTTTGTTCTACGCAAGGGGAGCCAGAATAGCAAGCATACAACTATAACCTTAGGTAGAAAAGACAAAAAGCTCTTAGTTCAGCTGCTGCACAGCCAGGGGCCATTCAGTTTTATTTCAAGAAAAATAAAAATGTATACCTGTACCAGAGCTACCTCCCCAGAGGGAGCATCCCCAGCTTTCCATGGCTCTTGCTTTGTGGTAGCTTGCACTTCCTCTTGAGCTCACTTAATGGCAGTCCACAGGCTCAGAGCTACACTTCCATCAGCAATGACTCCACGCCTTCAAGCCAAGTCACCATTTCCACTGTATCACTTTTGTACATTTTAATAGCCCTTATTATATACTCCAATCCACTGATCTCCCTGCCTAGGATTTCCAAATACTCCCCACTGAGTTACCAATTATTGATTTTGTTAGCACAAAATCCAGTTATAAAGTTTCACAGGGCTTTCCTGGTTTGCTTAAAACATATTTTTACTCCTAAACCAGGTTATTTGTACTGCACAATCTTATAAAAAGCAAGGTATTTTAGCAATACAAACATGTTATAGTTAAAACACCTATAGGTTATGCATCTAAATGGAACTTAGTGACTTACCTTTGGAAGCTTGATAGGGGGCTCTTTGGATTCCTCTTCTTCATCACTATCTGATTCTCCACTCTGCACAGAGTTCTTAGATGCAGCTGCCAATGATGTTTCCTTTTTCTGCCATTCCAGAACACAATGCCGTACATTGCAATAAATATTAAATGCAGAAGGATTGCTATGTAGTTTGATATCTGGTATGATTACTGTATTCTCCAAGTTTTCAGACTGAAATACAAGATATAATATTTCAATGTCATAGTCCTTTCCATGATCATCAATTCTCATTTTAAATAAAAAAATGAAAGATTAGAATTAGACATGCTAGATGACCTGCAACAGAAGTCACATAATTGGCAGAGCAAAGACAATCTAGGTCTACTGACTCAACTTATCATGCCCCTTGTACAATACTTCACTACTTTCTGAGTAACACAGCAATAACTAATTTGACAAAGCTGGAAAGGGGCAGGCAAAGAACTTAACAGGAACAATAGGAATAGAGCCAACATAGCTTAACTGCTACAGTATCAAAGGATATTAATTTGGGGCTTTTCCAAGGTAAACCAGATGTATTAATACAAATGTTGACTTACATGTTGATTTCTTTTTAAAGTACATATATGGATTTAAACAGGTATTAGGGCTCTGAAGAAAAACCCTTAATTTAGTTAATTCTTAGAATTTCATTCTCATTCAAAAATGGTACTGCTCAGAAAACTGCAGATTATGAACATATGCTTTCCTAAAGCTCTTTCTTAGCTATGAGTCTTGATAAATACTAAAAATCACATGCTCAGTAATTTAATTGTAAAATCTAAATAGTCTTGCCTGACCAGTGGGTGGTGCAGTGGATAGAGTGATGGCATGGGACACTGAAGACCCAGGCTCAAAACCCCAAGGTCACTGGCTTGAGTGCAGGCTCACAAGTTGAGCACGAGGACACTGACTTGAGCATGGGATCGTAGACATGACCCCATAGTCAATGGATTGAGCCCAAAGGTCACTGGCATGAAGCCGAAAGTCACTGGCTTGAGCCCAAGGTCGCTGGCATGAGACAAGGGGTCATGGCTCCAATGGAGCCCTCTCCCCCCACCCCTGTCAAGGTATATGAGAAAGCAATCAAAGAACAACTAAAGTGCCACAACTATGAGCTGATGCCTCTTATCTCTCTCCCTTCCTGTCTGTCCCTCTCTCCCTCTCTTCCTCTCTTTCTTGCAAAAATAAAAATAAAAAAATACTAAATAATCTTGTCGCAGCATTTTATTCATCAGAACTCAACCACACTTATATCAATATTTACAATATAAATAAATTGAACTGGTTTAAGATATTCTACAAATTCAAGTACCAACAATTAGAGTAGTATGTCTAGGAAGTATCCAAGATAAATAAAATGACATTTCAAGTACCAGAAACATTTGGTCTGAAAATTCTACCCTTCTTCCATAAATAATATGGATAATACTCTTTATTAAATAATAACATACTAAAGTTAACTGGCATATAATAAGTGAATATATCCTCTAGAAATGTTTTTAAAAAGCAAGTATTAGCAATACAAATCCAACAATATATAATATAACACATCATGATCAACCCAAAAACAAGGCTGGCTCAATACTAGAAAAACAGTATAATTCCCCATACCAACAAAATTAGAAAAAGACACATAAGATACTGTAAATAAAGACAGAAAAAGCATTTAACACAAATACTCATTCCATGATAAAAAAGTCTAAGTAAGTTAGGAACAGAATTTGCAAACCTTGGTAAAGGGTTTCTATCAAATACTACTGTATAGCTAACAGACTAAAAGACAATGCTTGCAAGCTAACATTGCAAACAAGGCAAAGATACTACTCTAAGCAATTTGATTCAACAATATATTAGATATGCCAGTGCAATAAGGCAAGAAAAAGAAACAAAAGGTATAGTTAGAATGAACGTACCTTCTAGAAAACAAATGCCTTCATTTGTAGAAAACATGTAAAGAATCTTAAGTTTATAAAAAAAAAAAAGCCACTAGAAATAAAGCCCTGGCCGGTTGGCTCAGCGGTAGAGCGTCGGCCTAGCGTGCGGAAGACCCGGGTTTGATTCCTGGCCAGGGCACACAGGAGAAGCGCCCATTTGCTTCTCCACCCCTCCGCCGCGCTTTCCTCTCTGTCTCTCTCTTCCCCTCCCACAGCCAAGGCTCCACTGGAGCAAAGATGGCCCGGGCGCTGGGGATGGCTCTGTGGCCGCTGCCTCAGGCGCTAGAGTGGCTCTGGTCGCAACATGGCGACGCCCAGGATGGGCAGAGCGTCGCCCCATGGTGGGTGTGCCGGGTGGATCCCGGTCGGGCGCATGCGGGAGTCTGTCTGACTGTCTCTCCCTGTTTCCAGCTTCAGAAAAATGAAAAAAAAAAAGAAATAAGGTGTGGATTTAGCAAAGTTACAGGATACCAGATCTCTATATAAAATGAGTAATATATAATGGGAGTGAACAATTGAAAATGTAAATAGCATTAAAGTCACAGACATGGAGAAAATATTTGCAAACCTGACAACGGACCCTAATTACATATTTTTCAAAATGCAACAGTAAAAATCAAACAAGTAATCCAGTTTAAAAATCGGCAAAAGACATTAACAGACATGTTACTGAAGAAGATACACAGAAGGCAAATATGTATAAGAAAAAAAGGTTCAATATCATGAGCAATTAGGAAAATGTAAATTAAAACAAAGTAAGATATATATATAGTACATACTACCTATCAGACTGGCTAGAATAAACAACAGTGACACCAAATGCTGATAAGAATGTGAAGAAACTAGATCTCTCATACACTGCTGACAGAAATGTATAATGATATAGCCACTCTGGAAAAAAAGTCTTGCAGTTTCTTACAAAACTAAACATGTGCTTACAGTACAATCCTGCAATTATACTCTTGAGCATTTAGACCAATGAAATGAAAACATATGTCCATACAAAACCACCACATAAATATTCATAACAGCTTTATTCAAAAAGCCAAAAACTGGAAACAACTTAGATATTCTTTAATGGGTGAATGATTAAAGAAAGTAGTACAGTATATCCATACCACGGAATGCTTACTCAACAATAACAAAAAGTACAAACTATTGATATATGTACCAAATTGATGAATTTCAAGGGAAATATCTTTGTGCAAAAAACAAAAAATAAAAATCTCGAAAGGTTACATATTGCATGATTCTATGACAAAATTATAGAGACAGAGAACAGACTTGTGGTTGCTGTGGTTGCCAGAGACTAGGGCAGGGTAAAGATTGAAAATGTCTATGGCTAGATGAGTAGCACAAAGGATCCTTGTGATGGAGTTGATTCTATATATTGACTGTGGTAGTGTTCACACAGACCCATGTGATAAAATATAATAGAACTAAACACACACACACGTACATAAATGAATACATATAAAGTAAAACTGGTGAAATCTGAAAAAGAGCAGTAGGTTGGATCAAGGTGGATTTCCTGGTTGTAAAATATTATGTGATTACTATGGGATATATTTTGTGTTTACGATGTAATACTTTACCAATGAGAGAAAAAGGATGAAGGATTTATAGGATACCGCTGTATTATTTCTTACAACGCATTCATATTGCAATCATCTTAAAATTAAGAAAAACAGCCTGAACCATGTAGTGCAGTGGATAAAGCATCAATCTGCGACACTGAGGTCTCACGTTCAAAACCTCAAGGTCTCCAGCTTGAGCATGGAGTCGCTGGATTGAGCTTGGGATCATCAACATGATCCCATGGTTGCTGGCTTGAGCAAGGGGTCACTGGCTCAGCTGGAGCCCTCCAATCAAGGCACATATCAGAGAAGCAATCAATGAACTAAGGTGCTGCAATTACAAATTGATGCTTTTTACCTCTCTCCCTTCGCCTCTCTTTCTTTCTGTCTCCTCTCTCTTGCTAAGAATAAATAAAAATAAAAAAGTAATTTTTAAATAACAGCATTTATGATAACATCAAATAATTATAGTTATATATAGTAAAACTGCTAACTTTATCCACTGAAAACAAAATAAAGCTGCTGAGAGAAATTAAAGACTAAATAAATGGCAAGATAAGTCATAGTCATTGACAGAAGATTCAATATAATTAAAATAGACATTATTCCCCAAACCTATAGGTTCACAGGAATCCCAATAAAAATTCAGGGTCTTTTTAAAACAGAAATTTACAAGCTGATTCTAAAATATATATAGAAATATAAAGGACCTAGCTACTAAAACAATTAAAAATTTTTAACAAGACCAAAGTTGGAAGACATGCCACCTGATTTCAAAACTACTGTAATGAAGACAGTGGGTATGGCTATAAAGACAGATATATAGATGAATTCCAGTAATAAGCCCAAACAAATACGGTCAACTGATTTTTTACAAAGATAACAAGACAATTCAATAGAAAAAGGTAAGTCTTTAGACAAATGATGCTGATCAACTGAATATCAATGTGTAAAAAAATGAACATGAATCCTTATCTCATACCATGTATAGAAATTAACTTGAAATGGATCAAAGACCTAAACATAACAGCTAAAACTATAAAATCCATAGAAGAAAATCTGTGTGACCTTGGAGTAAAGATTTCTTGAAACACAAAATACATGAATCTTATAATTAGATTCATAAAACTTAAAAATTTCTGCTCATTTAAAGCACTGTATAAAAACAAAAAAAGCAAGCCACAGAACAGGAAAAAACCTTTGCAATGCAGACACCTGAAAAAAAATATTATATCTAGAATATATAAAGAACTTTTGACAATTCAGTAATAATAAGACATTTATAAGACAAGGGACAAACTGTGAACAGATATTACATAATAGAAAGATATACATAATCAAAAGCACATGAAAAGATGTTTTATATTATTAGTCTTTAGAGAAAAGTCAGTTAATATCCCTATGTACTTATTAGAATGAGTAAAATTTTAAAAGATAAATAATATCCATGTGTTTACAAAGATGTAAAGTAACTGGATTTTCTCATATAAACTGAAAGAATAATAAAATGGAATAATCACTTTGAAAAAGTATTAAGTTTTTTAAAAGTTAAACATTCATCTACCATGTTACCTGTGAGAAAAGAGTTAACACTGCAGATATGATTGCTTATTCCTTGTATTTCTCCAAGGGAACCATGACTGATCCTTGGTCAAACCCTGGAAATGTAGTCTTTAGAGTTTTCTTTGTTAGTTATTGATAATTGTGTTATGTGCAGCTGGAGAAATGGACCATGCTTACTGACTTGTCTGACTGCTTGGTATGACATCACCTGAATTTTGCTTGCCATGGCTAGTTGCATAGCAGTATATGACCAGACTCCCAGAAAAAGTTTTAGCTCCTAACTCAAATAAGCTTTTCTGGACAAAAACATTTCACATATATCCCTGTAATTCATTGCCCAAGAGAAAGAATATCCAAGGAATAACTAGGAAGCCTATACTATATAATTTCCTGGATGCTCCAAAACATTTCTTTTCCTGCTGCCTACTATGTATCTTTTATTTTACTAAATATTAGTCATTAGTAGAAATTGCTTTTGAGTCTTAGGAGTTCTCTGGCAAATCTATAACAACAGAAAGTACATCTGTGGGTGCCCAGAGCCAAGGCTGTAGGGAGAGATGGAATGCAGCAGAGGATGAGGGAACTCTTGGGGATGGTGGAAATTTTCTGAACTTTGACTTTATCTTTTAAAACTCACTAAATTGTACATTTTAAATCCCTGTTTCAGGTTCTGCTATTAAGGATACTGACCTAAGACTCTTTTGGCAGCAGGATATTGTTTTGATTTCTACTATATTAAAGTGAAGTAATTTGTTAAAGGATAGGATTTATCAGAAGTTTGAAGAGAGTGGCCAAGCTCTGAAATAGACACAGGAGAAAATGAGAGACTTATTTCAGTGACTTTCAACCTTTGTTTCTCACGTACTCATAAACTAATTACTAAAGAAAAAGGGGCCCTGACCTCTTCTTCTTTAGTAACTAATTTATTTGTGCCATGAGATGAAAATGGTTGTATTTAGTCAGAGGCACTGACCTTATTAATTAGTGTGTGTTTGTGCCATGAAAAAAAAAAAAAGGTTGAAAATCACTGACTTATTTGACCAGAAAAAATAAGACAATAGTTTGGCTACAGAAGGTCCATGTGAATGTATAATGGTATCAATCACCTCTTTTTAAAATAAACTCTCTTTAGCAACACATGGTACCCACCTGCAGGGAAAGAGAAAACAGCTAGATTTATATAGGATTGAGTTTTCTAAGATGAGTGCAGCAAGTACACAAAAATATGCAGGAAAGGAAGACGTGGGAGGTAGAATAATGACCTGAAAAAAAATATTTCCCCTAATCCCTGGAATCTGTGAATATGTTACCTCAAATTGCAAAACAGACCCTCCAGACATGATTAAATTAAATCTTGTGATGGGGAGATTTCACTGGATTCCTTGGGTGGGCCCAATTAACCACAAGGGTCCCTATAAATGAGAGAGGGTGCCAGGACAGTCAGAGAAGGAGAAAGTGTTGGAGTGATGCAACATTAGAAGACTCAACCAGTCCTTCCTGGTTTCGAAGATGGAAGGGGGTAAATCCAAGGAATACAGGTAGGTGCCTCTAGAATCTGGAAAAGGCAAAAAAATGAATCCTCTACAAGAAACTCCAGAAGATATGCAGCCTTTTTGACATGTTTATTTTATTTTAACTCAGTGAGATCCATTTTGAACTTCAGATTTCCAGAAAGAACTGTAAGATAATTTGTGTTGTTGGAAGCCATCAAGTTTGTGTAACTTGTTAAAGTAGCCATAGGGAACTAATACATCAGATTAACCAAGAAATTTTCTAAAGAGACTATGGTATATAAACTGAATAAGAAGAAAATTAAATGAAGGAGGTGGCTAATGAATAAAGTAAACAAAGGGGTCAATGACAGTAAGAAAGGAAGAGATACAGTACAAATAAACGGCTTTTTTTGTTCTGTTGAAAAGAAATGCTTGTTTTTAAGTATTATGAAAATATAGCCCATTGGCATTTTTAAAATACTGTTAAAAAAAAGAAGGTGAGTGAAAAATAGGCCAAAAACAGTAATAGAGGGCAAGGAGACTAACAAATTTTTTCTATTTTATATGCTATCATGAGCAGGAAATGTTTGTCACTCATTTTTCTATCCCAAATATCTAGCATAATGCCTATGCATAGTAAGCAATTAATGTTTGAGGAATAAAAGAATGAATTTTTTTATATCAGTCTTATCCTCAGCTGTTCCTAAAAAGCAGATAGCAGACGTAAGACCTAAGGCTTAGACAAGAAAGCTGAATTACTAAGGGCACAAAGTTAAGAGACAGAAATAAAAAGGACAAATGACCTTGACTTTGCACCTTACCCTGAATCTCATGTTATCACTTTTAGGAAAATCACCAAATAAAACCGTAAGGAACTTAAAAAGATCTTCAAGATTCCCATACCATGACTCTGCACATAACTCTAAAAAGTGGAAATGGGGTAGAGGTTGGAAATCTAAATTACAATATTTGTTAAAGGTTTTTATATATAGTAAAGTATATTAAG